>NC_090938.1:617836848-618139878 GCF_040938575.1 Ambystoma mexicanum
CACCTGATACTCGAATAAACCGTACTTGGTGTGAAAGGCCGTCTTCCATTTGTCGCCTTTCTTTACACGTACCAGATGATATGCCCCTCGGAGATCTAACTTAGTGTAGATACAAGCATCTTTTACTTGGTCTAGTAGTTCGGGGATCAGAGGCAATGGGTATCGGTTTTTTACCGTAATCTGATTTAGTGCACGGTAGTCTATGCACATTCTAAGGTCACCTTCCTTTTTTGGCATGAAGAACAAAGCTGAGGATACAGGAGACTTGGAAGGGCGAATAAAGCCATTGGCAAGGTACTGGTCTAAGTATTGTCGTAGGTGAAGGTGCTCAGGTTCTGTAAGGGCATAGATCCTGCTACAAGGGGGTTGTGCACCGGGTATGAGATCGATTTGACAATCGTACGATCTGTGAGGAGGTAAGGTGTTTGCCTGTTCCTTTTGGAAGACATCCTGGAATTCTTGGTATTCTGGAGGTAGTTGCATGACTGCTGTGGTTACTGTGGCCAGGCCTGCGTTCTGATTTTTCTTTGGGTAACAGGTTTGTGCACAATCCGGGAAGATTATTCTCTTCTCTCGCCAATCAATATCAGGATTATGTGTTTCCAACCAAGGTATCCCCAGTATTATTTGGAACTGTGGGGCTTTGATTAGATCAAACACAATAGTCTCTTGATGCCCATCCTGACCCAATAGTGTCATCTCTGCGGTGGAATGAGTTACAGGCCCAGAGGCTATTTCAGTTCCATCGACTGTGGTGATGACATCTGAGGTGGTTTTTCGGCAGAGAGGTAGATTCATCCTGGAAGCCAATTTGTGGTCCATATAGTTCCCTACGGCCCTGCTATCAATGTATGCCCTTACTGCGTGCATACGTGAGGGTTGTCTAGGATCAATTAGGACCATTGGTATGATCACATGTGAGGTCTGAGTGTCCTTCTTTAAGCTCGGCAAGCGGATCTCTACGCTTGTCGGGTGTGGTCGTTTTCCGAATCAGGCTCTTTTGGACTTTTATCAGCAACTCCTACCACCTTCTTGGGTGGTTTTATAGGGCAATCCCGTAGAAAATGTCCTGAGGTTCCACAGTACAGACACAATTGCATCTGTCTTTTTCTTTCTCTTTCCTTTTGAGTTAAGGGTCCTTTGACCCCCCCGATTTGCATAGGTTCAGATGCATCTGATCCTTTGGGGGCAATGTTGGATTTAACCAATACCCGATTTTCGAACTTAGCTCGATCAGCCTTTCTATTCTGGAGTCGATGATCCTGCTGGACCACTAAGTCTATAAACTCTGCGCAATCCTGAAGTGGGTTCACAACTTGAGCCAAGACGTCTTTAAGTTCTCCCCGAAGTCCACGATTAAACAATGTAATTCGTTTTTCCTTAGGCCATCCGGTTTCCACTATCAATCTATTGAAGGTTGCGATATAGGTTAGCAGATCCTGGTTACCCTGTCGTAGGGACAAAAGTTCGTTATCCAGGGCCTGTCCTTGGGAGTGCCGGGCAAATAGTCTTTCCATGCTCGTTTGAAAGCCTTGAAAATCCCGAAGAATTGGGTCATCCTGAGTAACTAGTGGAATTGACCAATCAGCTGAACTGCCGCTGAGATATGATAATACAAAGGCTACATTGGCTTGATTGTTTGGGAAGGCTCCTGGTCTGCATAAAAAGTGCAAGCGGCATTGGTTCATAAACACGGCAAACCTTTTGGGATCTCCGGCAAAGCGTTCAGGTGGAGCTAATGGAATATTTCCTGGTAGGTTTATTTGCACAGGGTTACTCGATAACACAGGAGCTGGGTTTCCCCCGGAACCATGTAGGGGTGCTTGTCCAGCTTGAGTTTGCAGCAATTGTCTAGCGAGATCATCTGTGCGCTCCTTCAATACAATTTGTTCTCTTCTGAGGGCATTAGTCTCTTGGCGAGCGGAGTGCACTTCCGCCCTAAATTCCCCCAATAGTTGTGCCAGTTGGTCGGTTTCTGAGGTTTCCATAACGCCCGGGTGGGGATTTGTAGATAGGCTTCGCGTTCTGTTACGCTCACCTGGCTCCCACAGGGGCGTCGGTCGGACCCGGACTGCTGCGGCCTCCACCCACGTGATGCGTAGTGCAGCGATGACTGACTGGATATGCCCCCCTACTCTTGTCTGCTTTTCCCGTAGAAATATTCTCCTACAAGTGGAGAGATAGATTTAGCCACTTGTGGATTCAAGTGATAGCACCCCCACTGTCCTCCCCACTAATCACCTCTGAAGCGCCCTCTCAGCAATCTCACCTTATATTCTTGAAGGATGAGCTCTCTATCCTGCGAAGCACGCAGGGACGCCTTGATGGCCAATTAATTCACTGGCCTGAAGATATTGGAAGAGTTGTAGACGAATCCTGACTCCAAAAGGTCTTGGTGAAGAGCCATAAGTATATAGTTCGTAAGAGTTCAAAATGTCTGGAATTCACTCCTGTCCAATTCCTCTTTTATCTTGCAGCTTTGACCCAATAAGAAGAGTGACAGCTGAAAGCGCTCCGGTAAAAGTCTGTGTTACCCAAAACTGTCCGATAAATAATGCCACGGGTTAAACTTGCTGCTTTCTCCTTATCTTACAGGTGCGGCATTAGAAGATGTGGCGTGCTGAAGAATTATACCTCTGGCGTTAAAATCAGGTAAGCATATGGAGGCTAAAGAGATTGTCTCTGTCTGTTCTCTCTGCTCACCTTGTTGTTTCTTGTCCCCCTTAGGTGCCGGGATTCGGCGATGTTAAGATGGAGACAGCGCCGGATCGAAGAGATGCTGCGTGGAACGGTGAGTATGGCGCGGCGCTGCTGCTGGCGATGCGACGCGTTTAAAACAAAGTCTTTCCTCTCGTTTGAAGATGCGATGAATCCAGAATCAGGTAAGAAATCAGGTAATACTCTTGTTCTAACCTTTGCTTCTTTCCTTCTTTCTAGGTGCTCCAGGTTCGAGGCGGGCGTGGCAGAAGGCTGGATGCTGCTGCTGGCATGGTGAGCGTTACGCTGCTGGATGCAGAATAATGCAAAGCGTGTGCTGCTCTTCGGGCGTGGTTTAAATAGCCTCCAAAGTAGTCCCAGGTAGGTATTCCTCCCCGACCACATCCGAGTAACAAAATAGTCCCTAAGGTAAAGTAGTCCCTTCCAGGCCTCACATGGGCTTGGATCTTCTTGCAGCATGGTCTGCATCAGGTAAGTGTGCACCTATGAGCCTGGCGCCATAGGCTCCAGGACTGATGTCCCATATGAGCCTGGCGCCATAGGCGCAAGGACTGAACCCAGACAGCCCCTAGCAGGGGTTGCTGGGTTTTCTCAAGGCGACATGATGCCTGCTCCCAGGGCTGATGGACGTGGTCTGGATGCCCGGGGGTATGCATCATGACACGTACACAACAAAGAACAAACTAAACAAAAATGTGCAGCCACACAGACATGGTGCGTAAAAGTACACAGACTCCCTGGGAGGTCCCACAAGCGTACTGTGCAAAGCATCATGTAGGCACAAAGAATGGAAAATATTTGTGCTTCCTGCAATAAAATCTTAAGAATAGAAAACGAAATGTTAGATTATTTTAAAATTCGACTTTCTAAACCCCTACCAGTATCTACATAACTACCAATATAAGGACTCTTCATTAGTCATCAATAAACTTAAACACACTGGTATGTACTCTATGTGCCACAAAACAGGACCTCCAATCCTGATTCCCTTTACGACATCAACTGGCACCACAGACTCTATCAAGGGCTGCAACAACCACTACAACTTCTTAATGGAATACTCCGGCAAAAACTGCAAAACCACTAAACAGAGACAGATATGGACGCCACAAGAAATAAATAGCTTGAGATGAGTGGGAAACTCGGGACCTCTGGGAAACCACATCAACCCCCCTGCTGCAGGATGGATGGTGGGAACAGCTATCCCCAACTAGATCTACGCACCCAGTCAAATGGCTACCCGGTATAGGGTCTCTAGATCACTACTGGTCCCTGTGTCTCCTCTGCTACCCTCGCTAACTCAAAAGTGTGGCGGCTCTTAAGCATTTCTGACTTACTAACTTTCCTTGCTGCGGGGGAGTGCCCCCACTTGACATAGCTCACTAGGAGCACTGGATTCCAATCCCCCCCACTGAGCTCATGTTTAGCTCCATTGTGCAAAACCAAAAATATGCCCGACAGTATTTCTAACATTGAAAACACAGACTTCTATTTTGGATGAGTAAGCTGTAGGCGCAGTCTTGATCTAAGTCCACTGCTGCCCACCAGTGCGACAAAATGACTACAGCTCTGCAGGAGTATAGGGATGCGTAGTGGCTAAACCACCTTCCCAGTTCCAGACTGCTACTAAAACAGCAGTGATCCCAAACATATGGACAAAACAGGCACAGCCAGAAAGGAATACCTCCATTGCCTCTTTTAGCAGCAAAGGCTGAGGGCAGGCTATTACTTCATGAGGGGTGTGAGCTGATAACAGTGGCTGCCCAAACAACTTAAGTACAATGGTTCCAAAATAAAAGAATGTCCAATCAAGGTTCTACAAAAATATGGACTTTGAATCAAACAATGAAAATGCAGACAACCAACTAAAAACCCTAGAAAAAGCACACCCCTATAAAGAGGACACAGAAAATGCAGACTGTTGTAGAGTGGTCCTCTGGGTAGATGAGCAGGGGGTCTTCAAGCACTTAATTGGCATAATGTCAATGTTCAATAATGTCTTAAAAGAGAAAAGGCAGGGAAGTGGGGATGAAAGTTCTTTGTGGTCCCAAAAGTGGACCGGGGGACAGGGCATCTTCGCAGTACTTTAATTTTGTCTTTGAGGCCCAAAACCATTCAGTCAGGCATCTAGGAGTTTCCTGAGGCAGTGATTAGGCTTCGGCTTGATGAGCTGCTTAAATGAGTTCGACATGAGGTGCCGCCCAAGCAGTAACAACATGTTGCAGGAAGAAGTGCGGGACAAGTGTAGGATGTTTGGGTCGGTGTCGTTTATTTATCTAATCTATGGTATAAAGTTATGAGACTAAGAACATTTTCTAATAACACCCTTTATGAATTTGTAGGTGGGATTAAAGAAATTATTGTTTGAACACTAGAATGACAGCGAACGTGCCCTGAAGATGGATTTGTAATCCGAAACGCTTTGGCATCTGTTGGAATAAATCAATGTGACAGCAAAGGATGTATTGCCATTATTCAAGTTGTTTTCATTAAGACAAATATACGGTTCCACTCTACTAGTGTTATTGGGAAGAGTTTGTGGAAACTGAGTTCAGGGAATTGTGTAAAACTGCTTACTGGGATAAGTACAACTGTTTTTCGGGTATAATTGAATGAAAAAGAACTTATTTTGATTTATGTGGACATGATATGACAAATACAGAGTGTTGAAAACTTTGGTTTATGTGTTGAAGTTTCTTATGTGATTTTTTTCAAATTGGTTGAAAGGAGTTAAATCTAAGGGGACACATCATCATAGGAGTGCATTTTGGGTTACCTACTGGCAACAGCAGGTTAGTGATTGGATCTGTGTTGCTCACAAGCCATTCAATGATGGAATCACGGCCAAGAGATGTTCCTTGACTTCTGAGTTGCTGGGAAGACGAATCCATGGTCTCAAGGGACAAGGTGACTCTATCTGTTCTACATTCTCACTCAAGGGAGTTAGACTTGCACCTTCAGGGGATCCTTCACCTCCTTTGAACAGGAGCCTGGTTCCAGTGCAGCAAGCAGTGAGGCACTGGTCCAACAGCAGTCAACCCCACTGTTCCTTGGGGATGGTTCGGGGACCGAGTTCTCCTCTGCCTTGGATGCCTTCTGTCTTCACCACTGTGGAAGAGGATTTTCGAATGAACTGCATTCCCAACAGAGGTCCAAATGTGTAACCTTCTTCTTCTCTTGATGGTCCAAAGACTACTCAACGAACGAGGGGGTGCCCCCTCCTTTCAAAGGCGAATCGCCACAGGGTATTGCTCTAAAACCGAGCAGCTGTGAGGGTCAAATCACTGTTATTGTGTTCTTGACCTTATGACATCACACCCGGAGTACCTTGTTTGCAGGAAATGAAGAGGGAACAGAAAAAGGAAGAGAATCACTACAGGAAGCAAGACAGTGGGTCCCATCTCCAAGCCTACCTTCCCTCTCTCACAACTCGAACTCTATCCCCTTTCCATGCCTGCTGCCTTCAAAGGTATTCCAGTAATCAGCACCCCGGTGTGATGATGGCTTTGTTATGTCACTGCTGCCTCTGAATCTCTGTTCGCAGGAAACCCTTCCGGGAGAAGTTTCTATCCCCTGTGGAAGGTGTGTCTTTCCCTACTGGAGAATCAACAAGGTCGCTGGAGAGACATTCAGACTAGACGCTAATACATATCAGCCATGTAACATCTCAGCTTTGCTCACAGAGTTGACACTGTTGTGATATCAGATAGCTGTGGCTTCTTATTTCTGTGCTTTTATCAGTCACCATAACACAACCAGGCATAGTTTATATTTAGAGATGTACCTGCCATCAGACCGATTAACATAGACAATTAATACAATTTAGATCAGAGGTGCAGATGTTAATTTCTACCTCTGCCTACAGTGACTTTGTGTTCCAGCAGCTGTCAGGGATGCACAGGTGACCTCTGAACCATTTGTGCGCCAGTTCAGAGCCGGTGCTGTAAATGTCAGGGAAGTGGTTACAGCAAGGTAAATGTGCTGTGAAGGCATCATGAGTCAGACACAGACAACAGGTTCAAGTTTCAACTCACAGAAGGTTATTAACTGAAATGTCAGGATGGGCTAAAACTAAGGATAGTCTGTGTCAGGAAGTCCAAATCAAAAGTCAGTATGTGTCCAAAACCTATACTTGCCCTTATAATTAACTGCATACAATGTGTAAGGATATCAGCGTCAAAATAAAAAGTGTTCAAAATAAAGTTCTGAGCTTCTTCCAGCTCTTGGCTTGTAAACAGCTTCTCTTTCCCCAATTCCAACACAGTTCACAAAATATCGGGGTTCCCTTCCCCAAGAGTTCAAATCTTCCCGCTCTTCAAAAACAACACATTTGCTTGGGACACTTCCCAACTTTCTTATCATCATTTCTTATCATTGGTTCACATCACAAAAATAGTTCTGCCTCTTCACTTCAAAATCACATGAACAACTGTGGCAAAACTTCAGCTTCCTTATTGTGACTTTTGATGGCTTCTACCAAAAGGGCCACTGAGTCTAGGTGCAGTTGTCAGACCACACGGTCCACCCATTACAGCTCATGCAACCTGTTGGGGTAGTTTCTACTGAGTATTCCAGAGGTCTGGAGGTCTTTCCGACTCCAAGGGCCCCAACCTCCTTACCCAGAATAAATGGAGGACTCAGTCAATGGCAATGGCAAGTTAGAACTGCAGTGTATTACAAAAGCCAACAGGGATCATATAAGGCAATTGAGATTCTCTGGTAATTCTCAGCTCTCCATCATGTGCAGTCAGGTTCTGTACAACTGTGATGTCATCATCTGTGCCCTTGTCCAAAAACCTATCATCACAGAGGATTGGGTATCGAGAGTACTATTACCTATACAGGTTTCCTATAGAGGTTATTCTACTGGTCCTTGCATGTCAGGTAGCTGGCCTGCCCTGCCCCCAAGACACTATTACATTGTTGCAGAGTAATGGTCTTACATAAATTAGTTTTAAGCCCTGTAGACCATATAATCGTTTATGGCGAAGATGAATAACTGCTCCCACAGATCTCTAATTCCAGGGTCCCTCAGTATGGTAAGGACGGACAGGTTTCCCTGTTCAAGTTGTGGGTATGCTTGGGCCAAATATGATACAATAGCTAGTTAATAAACGCTAGGTGAATGTGCTCGAAATTTGCTTGGTCTTCTAACATTGTGGACAAATTGGTTTGAAAAGGTATCAAGGTGGAATTCAATGGGTTACATAAACAGTCATTAAATATTACAGTTGCCTTTCTCAAAGAATATGTGTAGAGAATAAAATAACAAACAGACAGTGTATCTTCACTCTGGATGTTCAGGAAGTCTGTGCCCTAACTCTGCTTCCCTTGAGCGAGTAACCATTGGGTATCCTCCACTCGGCAGTACAAGTTCAAAATTGTCTTGTTCTTCTCGCTGAGGATCGTTGGCTCTGTTGATCGTGTTGCCAGGTGAGGCCTCTGCTTTGTAGGGCTTGATGTCCTAGAGATGATTCCAGACCATTTTCCCTATTAGTCTGACAGCTTTGTCTGCTACTGCTTCGACGATGTGTTCCACCAAATTAGGATGGAATCAACTTTCTCCAATATGGGCAGAAATTACTTGCTTCCCTGTGTGTGTTGGATAGAGTAGCTGTGTCATTTCTGTGTGCAACAATGCTAGTGGCATTACCACTTTCCCTGTGTTATTCTGTCACCATAGGGCATCTGTTGGAGACACTGTATATCCCATTTTGGTCCACAGATCTTTCTCCTACCTGGGTGCAGCTCCTTGCAACTCCATTATCTGAGTTTCTGGCAATACATTGTACCCCTCCTTCAGTACCATTGTTCTTGCATAGTCATGGGCATGTGATGCTGTCTCCATTTCTAGTAGTTTTCCAAAATATGCTGCAAACTTTGCTTCTGAGTCTGCTGTTTAGTTTCCTCTTGATGTGGGGTCTTCCCCTCTTGTGTGAGCTTGACATTTCACTATCTCTATCTGCGTGGGATAATGAATAACTTCAATCAATTTACCCAGTAAGAGTGCATGCTGTACCAGTGACCCATTTACCCTCCTGAAACCCCTCCTCATCCATCACGACAATCCTGAATGTACTGTTGATGTCACATGCACGGAGTCTGAGTATACTGTCACCTCCTTTCCTCTGATGTGCTCCAAGACTAATATTAAGGCAACTACTTCTGCTGCCTGTACTGAATAATGTGATGGCATTCATACACTGACCACTACCTCGTGTTTTCCATCCTCTTTGAGCCTCACTACTGCAGTTCCTGTATGTCTAACCTCATCTGTCTGGTCAATTGTCGAAGAACCGTCAATGTAAAGCACGTCTCCCCGGTCAAGTGCATCCTCCTGTACTTTGCAGGTGTCACTGAATCCGTGTCCGCTTTCAGTGCAGTCGTGTGCATAGTCACCTTTCTCTAAGACTCCTGCGAGAAAAATTGGCGGGTTAACTACTCTGCACCTCACCACTTTGAGTGCTGCATTTGATAGTAACAGCTCATACCCAGATGCTCTCTGTGTTGTCAGTGCGCTCTATGATTTCTCCAGTATTGCAAAGAGGGCATGCTCCACGTAAAGAGTGGTGCTGCACCCCATTGTAGTACCTGCTGACTTTTCCATCTGTGAATGCGGTAGCAGCCAAAGATTGTTAGCAAGTATAGTGTCCTCTCATTACTGGGTCAAGCTTTCCACTGTAGTAGGCTATCGGTTTGTGTCCCAAACTGGTCTTCTGTGTCAGTACTGCTTTCATCACCACCTCATCGGTGTGTGAGAACAAAAATAATTCATTTTTAAAGACTGGGATCCCTAACATTGGAGCTGTGCATATTGCTTCTTTAAGGTCCTCAAATGCCTCAGTCATCTCTGTTTTCCATTGTATTGTTTTGTGTCCCTTCTGTGCTTCATTCAGAGCCCCTAGAAGAGGCCTGGTGTAAGTGCTGTAGTCGAAGACCCATGCCCTGCAGTAATTACACAAACCCAAGAATTGCTGCATTTCCCTCACTTTCGTGGGTTTTTGTCGTGAACCACTAGAACGATGAGCCTGCTCTAATCACTTCCTAGTAGTTGGTTCAGTCGTAGCAAGTGGACCGATGACAGAAAAAACCTTCCCCTCAAGAGCGCAGCTTGCAGGGTAGGAAATACACCTAAGAGGCCAGGGGCTTGGGTGAAAAGTCAGGAGCAGCAACAGAGCTAAAGGAAAAAAGGGATAGGTTACAAGGTCAATAATCAGAGTACTTGATTACGTAGTTCAAAAGTCAACCCTCCCCCACACAACCTCACTCTTACCTGCAGTGTATGGTGAAACTGTGAAGAACCTACTTAACTGTGATAACAGTAAAAAAAAACAGGTACTTGTATGTGAAGGTAGTGAACACTGAAGAAATGTCCCCAAATGTTGTTCTCAATGAAGAAGTCCGAAATCACCTATCCCGAAAGGCACAAGGGCACAACTAACCAGTGTCCATAACAATCCACCAGGAGCAGCAAACCATCCATTCAGGCAATCCAGGAGTGTAGGAAAAAAACGTGGCAAGAAGGGTAATATCAGCAGAGTACCCTTAGTGGAGATGAAAATGGTGCACAGAATAATTCAGCTGCATAGCGTCCAAAAGGTAGAAGGAGCTAGAAACCTGAGGGAACAGCGAAGAGTAGTGAAGGAAGAGATGGTAATAAAAAGGAGCACAGGCAGTAGTTCAGCAAGGTAAGTAAACAGTGGGTCTCAGAGGTATGGATGTGAAGTAGAATGCTCTCACGAAATAACGATGCAAGCTTCCTTAAGGAATCAGACACACTAGTTGCGGTGTCCAAGCATGAAGCAGGTCACGGCAAGAGAGGAGGCAAATGTTCAGAGGGAATTCACAGAGGCGGTGTCAGGGACGAAGCAGGAGTCGGTAACCGGTAAGTTCAACAAAGGGATTTGCGCTCCGGGTCATGACAGTTTTGCTGTCCTGCGTATTGTCTCCGCCCTCTCTGGCGTCACCTGTCGGCCATTTTGTGAGATCACCTGCCCAATGTATAGCACTACTTTCTGACAGTACTGTAGTTTGGCTTTGTCTACCTTGTATCCCTTGTCAGCTAGCACTGTCAGGATGGGTACTTAGTCATTCCTACACTGTTCTTCTGTCATGCTGCAAATCAAAATGTTGTCTATGTACTTTATGACCGTGGTTTCCATCTGTTCATTACCTAGGTCCATCTGGAGGACCCTGTTGAATATGGAGGGTGACTCACAGTACCCTTGAGGAAGTATTGTATGTTTACACTTAGCATTTCTATACATAAAGGAGTCTGGGTGTAGTGGTATAGAGAAGCAAGCATTCTTTAAATCTATGACCATGAAACCGGCAGCTTCTGCTGGAATGATGCACAAAATTATCGCTAGTTTCTCCAGTATTGCAAAGAGGGCATTTTCTCCACGTAAAGAGTGCAGCTGCACCCCATTGCAGTACCTGCTGACTTTTCTACTGCGAATGCGGCAGCAGCCAAAGATGGTTCGCAAGGATAGTGTCCTCTCATTACTGGGTCAATGTTCCCACCATAGTAGGCTATCAGTTTGTTTCCCAAACTTGTCGTCTGTGTCAGTACTGCTTTCATCACCACCCCATTGGTGTGTGAGAACAAAACAAATTCCTTTTCATATTCTGGGATCCCTAACACTGGTGCTGTGCATATTTCTGCTTTCATCTCATCAAATGCCTCAGTCATCTCCTTTTTCCATTGTATTGTTTTATGTCCCTTCTGTGTTTCCTTCAGAGCCCCTAGAAGAGGCCTGGTGTAAGTGCTATAGTTGACTGCCCATGCCCTGCAATAATTACACAACCCCAAGAATTGCTGCATTTCTCTCACTGTCGTGGGTTTTACTGGCCTGCGTATTGTCTACACATTCTCTGGCGTCACCTGTCGGCCATTTCATGAAATCACCTGCCCAATGAATAGCACTTCTTTCTGATAGTATTGTAGTTCGGCTTTGTCCACCTTGTATCCCTTGTCAGCTAGCACTGTCAGCATGTGTACCGAGTCATTTCTACACTGTTCTTCTGTCATGCTGTAAATCAAAATGTTGTCTATGTACTGTATAACCGTGGTTTCCATCTGTTCATTACCTAGGTCCATCTGGAGGACCATATTGAATATGGAGGGTGACTCACAGTACCCTTAAGGAAGTCTTGTATGTTTCCACTTAGAATTTCTATACATAAAAGGAGTCTGGGTGTAGTGCTATAGAGAAGAAAGCATTCTTTAAATCTATGATAGTGAAACAGGCAGCTTCCGCTGGAATGCTGCACAAATTTATCACTGGGTTTGGAGCCAGAGGATACTCTGCTTCTACAATGTGATTAAGGGGAGTAGTCATGTATAAAATGGCATGACCCCCCTTTTGCATTCTTAACTGTATATACAGCTGTGTTGCATGGGGACTCTGATGGTACTAGAATGCCTCTCTAAATCAGTGCTGCAATTGTCCCATAAATGCCCTTGTCTCCCTCCTTTGAGAGTGCGTATTGTTTGACTCTGGGTAAACTTGCTACTGATTTCAGTTTTATTTTCACTCCCCACACTCCTTTCAGCAGCCTCACATCATAGGGACTGGTGGTCCATAGAATATAGGGCACCTTGGCCAGATCCTCCCTGCAGAAGGATGGTGGTGCTTCCAACGCCATTGCCATCCTCTGTGGTACTTCTCTGTAGTGTATCTTTAACCAGTATGTCACACTCATCTCAAACACTGTCTCGTGTTCTGACCTTTCATCTCTGAATAGTTCTTCATCTGTCATTGTGATTAGCATATACCCTTCTGCTACAGCAATCACTGCTTTCCATGTAGTTAGCATGTATTCTTATGCTACAGCGATCACTGCTCGCCATAATCATCCTGTGTCACCCATCCCATGTACTGCTATCCACACGCCCCTCAAAATGACTGCCTCAATCTCTATGGGTATTATTGTCCCTTCTGCCGCATCCATCGGTATGTCTGAATAAATACTCATTTGGAACTTGCCACATCTTCCCTGCAATCCCTGGGAGCCATGCAATTGCAATCTCGGTCCTGTAATGGAACAGCTCCTCATCCACTGGCACTCCCCTCTGTACCTTCCGTCCACAATAGGCTTGCATGATCTCTTGTACATTAAGGAAATGTATTCCTGGTGTGTAGCACATTGTTCTTGTCTGTGAATTAAATGGTCATGCTTAGTCTGCTCATAATGTCCCATCCCATTAGGTTTACAGGTGTCTGTCGAGAATAGAGTAATGGTAAAGATAGATAGTGTTCTCCTTTAGAAAGGGAGACATCGTCTACTTCTTTAGTCCCTGAGAGAATCCTTGAGTATTCATGGCATTGCCTGACAACCTAAATGTTCCCTCTCGAATGCAGGACCGAGTCGCCTCTGTGTCTACAAAAAAGGGAAAAAATGGTTCACCCATCGTCACCCCTATGCAAGGTTCCTCCGCAGGGTTGGGTGTGATCAACAGGATGGAACACATCAAGTCTGTCTGTGGGATATCCTATTGAGGGTATAAGGACATCCCATTCCCTGAAAATGGATTGTTCCCCACCATGGTGACCCCCCCAACTTCCTAATGGGGGCTGTTGTTATGAAGTCCATGTGTGAAACTGTCCCATCATTCGTCTGCATGCTGCTCTGTGCTTGTGACAGCTGCTGTGTGCTGCCTTGGATCTGTGGTGCTTGCATATACTGTGGTATGGGTGCTTACATTTGTGGTATCTGCGCCATGGGCTGGTGTGCTTATGGTGTCGATCCTTGCTGTTGCTGTTGTTGGTCACGTGCGTAATAGCTATTCTCATCTCCTTGATATGCTTGCTGGTACTGTGCTCCCAAATTTGGTTGCATCCCCCTGCTTCTGCATACTCTCGATATGTGCCCCATTTGCCCACACAACCAACATTGTGGTGGTTCTCTCCCTTGGCTTTGGAAACCCCCTGAGTAATCCCCTGCGCCCTGCTGCACCTGTGGCCCATATCCTCGAAATCCCCCTGAGAAGCTCCTTGGATTGTGATGTATCTGCTGCCCATACCTGCATCCTCTCGGTGGCCCCCCTCTTCTTCGGAACCTGTGCTGCATGTTCTACCGCCCCATGAATCCTCCCCTCATGGGCGGCGGTGTGTGTACTGCTGCTGCTGTGTCCCTTGTGCGTTTGCGCTGGTTAGTACCGCCCGTTCCATGGCGTACTTCAATCATTTTTAATGCTCTCATTTTACTTCCTGTCCTCAGCCTTCTTTTTAAGTTTCTCTTGTAATAGCCTTCAATGATGAATGATCATAAGCTGTATTTCTGGCCAAGATTTTGCCTCCATGCCTACTAATTTCTTTAGCTGTTTCTGAACTGGTTCTGGCAGTCCCTGGCATGATATGTAGTAAAATACTGCAACTGTTTTGACCCACGGTTCTCGTGGTTGTCCCAAAGCTCTTGAATAGAATGAATGTAGTGTACAGGGTCTTCGTCTATCTCCATCTTGCGGGACATAATTGCCCCGATGTCTGATGTGTCTGGGTATTGTGCCCTTAAGGCTTGCCATAAGGCAGCTCTGCAATTTACAAACAGCGAACCATTGTGCACTGTGTTTTGGGTTGTCACTCCGGGAAGCCCCGCCCTCTTCCATCCATCATCAGCAGCTTCCCAGAGAATCGCCACTAGTAGTCCTTTCATGTCCCCCACTGCTAACCTCTGTCCTGCTGTCATTCTTCCCATTTCATATATCCATTGCCCAGCACCCGTGGTCAACGCAGGTAGCCAGCATCTTACATTTTCCTTGTCTGTGTGCTTCCATGGTATATACTGAGGTCGCCCCCCTCTACTTTTTCCAGTAGGGGCATCTGTGCAAATCCTAACTCCCCACTCGCGCTCATAGTCATCCGGATCTGCTTATCAGTGTCCCTGATGCCAGAGTATACATCTATGGGTTCTTATATGGGTATTCGAAAGCAATTGTCAGATCGCCCCATAATCCTCTCTCTAGAACATACTATAGCTGTCTCCCCCTTCCTTCATCCTGCGGGGTCCCTGAGTCTCTCAACGTATGGAAGTACACTGTCTGAGTTGTATGATGCTGCTCTTGTTTGTGGTACCTGACTGCCCCGGTCGTTCTTCGTTGTTCCCATATTTATGTCCCCTTCCTATGTTATACTTCTTCCTGCGCTGTCCCCCGGGGACCTATACGTTGGGTGCCCTCTTTTATCGTCCCCACTTTCCCATGCGTCATCTTTTGATTTTGTCTCCATATTGCTACAAAAATTCTCCACAAAGCTCAATCTCCTGGAAGTCGTGTCTTCCCCAGTCTTCCCTTTTGGATCGATCAAATCTATACCACCCCTATCTCCATAGGAGCCCATGTCCATGCCTCCTGCTTCAGTTGTGGCTCTGCTTGGCAGGGTCATACTACCTGCTTCTATGCGCCTGGCTGCTCCCCCTGTGCTTGCGCTGTCTCCCGTGCCTAGTGTCCATCGCTCTCTAATTTGTTTAAGCGCATCTCTCTTCTCCTCCTGTCATGCACGTTCCCGTGCTAGTCGCTCTATTTGCTACTTTCTCCGTTCCCTGTTTATCAAAATTTTCTTCTCCTTCTCACCTGCTTCCCTCTGGCTCTCTCTATTTCTTCTTGCTCTCTTTTCCTCATGTCCTGCAGTTCCCGCTCGTCTCTCTTCCTTTCTCTGCACTCCCTTTCTAATTTCTCTTCGCGCTCCCTCTGCTTTCTCTTCCTCCCTTCTCCTCTCTCTGCGCTCTCTCTCTAATCTCTCTTCTCTCTCCCTCTCAGTCCATTTCCTCCATCATCTCAGCCCAATCCATTGCTTCACTACTTTCCTTAAGGTCTTCTATTGCTTTGATTTCTCCATCTGCCTCTCCATTCGTCCTCCCTTCCAGCTTTAGGAGGATCTGTCCCCCTACCTACTTGTTTGAGGCTATGCCTACTAGCCCCTCCTTCGAGCCCTTTTGCACCTCGCCGCTTGCTCCACTCTCATTGGTCGGCTGCTCTGACCTTTCTGTCCCTCTTCCTTAGTATATGGTGGCAGTTTATATGTCGGGTTTGAGTACCCCTCTGTGGCACTTAGCTCTCGTAATGGGTACATCCCCTGCTCATCGGCTATGTCTTCTGAGTTCTTACTTGCAGGACAGGGTGGAGGAGCGGAAGGTGGGGGCACGTGCCCCTGTACCTCCTGCTGATTCAGCATCCACTGATGCCGCGCTGCGTCCCCCTCTCCCGCCTGAAACATTCTCCACAATTTTAATATTGCCATGCAGCTTACTAGCTTCTTCCCCTTATAGGTACCCTGTATGTGTGTCAAGAGGGATTTCTGCACATCCATGGAGAAACTTCTGCATGCTGGCCATGGTTTTGTCAATGTACCATCTGTGCTTTTGGTCCATTCTACACTATACTTGCAATCTTGTCTGTATAGGGTGTGAGGGTCTTACACAAGTGCTGTAGGGGTGTGTCACCCACGCACTTCCCTTGATACATTGCCCTTCCTTTTACCTGACCTCAAATTGAGGGTTTGGATCATCCGCTGTTAAGGTAGAAACACAGTGTAATCACAATGCCTTGTAATTCACTACAAGCCTGTCTGGCTCCACAAGCTGTCAGGCGTGATCCGGGCACCACCTCTTTCACAATCGCTGCCTGCTCAGGCACACCCACAATATTGCACATGCACCTTCCGTACATCGCCACTGGTTCACCTAGTCTACCAATCCCAAGCTTTCCAATGCTAGCTCCTCACCGTCTCGTGTTCTCCAAATCCTATGTGCAAACCTACGGGTGATGTCACCAATTTACTAAACAAGGTAGTGCTAAGAAGTCAATTACTGCGAACAATGTAAAAACCTGTTGCCTCAGAATACAGACAAGCCCAACACAAAACCCCCCAGCTGTGTTCCTGCCTCCTAGCAGAGTATACCACTTTTATCTTGTGATCGATCTGTACCTGTTGCATCGCCTAGAAAGCAAAACCTCTCCTCAAGACTTTCGAATCACCTTCCGCAATCTAAGTCAGCTCCCTTGCTAACCCTTACAGGGATACCGTCATCTATGACCCGAGCTAAAACACCCAACCCACAGGAAATCCACTATTTACATAACTTCTATCATCCATACCCGTAGTCTAGGTTGTTCACCAGAACCTTTTACCTCTAAACCCGAATGTGCTCCGACTACAAATACTGACGTCTACCTCCACTCTTGTCCCTAGTAACTTTACAATACTAGACAATACTTTGACAATGCTTAAACAATACTGGACAATGCTAAACGATACTCCACAATACTCGATAGCTCCCCTAATCCCCAGTTGCCCTATGACTGGGTCAATACTTACACTCTGTGGTCTGTTGACACTGCTCGGCTGCCGCATCCCCTAAAGCTGCCACTTCACCTTCCTGGTCTGATGGATGCCTCACGGACTTCGGCAGGATATTTCCCAGGCTGGCACTTGATGGCCTTTCCGCGGGGCACACATTCCCTGTCTTCTCGAAATATGCGAGGGGTCCTGCGCCCTCTCAGGTTCCGTGGTGGAGGAGTCGGCTTTGTGCAGGGCTGGCGTAACAAACCATCCTCTGCTACCAACTTGTTGGGGTAGTTTCTCCTGAGTATCCCAGAGGTCTGGGGGTCTGCCCGACTCCAAAAGCCCCAACGCCCTTCCCCAGAATAAACGGAGGACTCAGTCAATGGCAAGTTAGAACTGCGGTTTATTACAAAAACCAACAGGGATCATACAAGACAATCAGGATTCTCCAGTAATTCTCAGCTCTTCATTGTGTGAGCTCAGGATTTGTACAACTGTGGCATCGTCATCTACACCGTTTCCCCTCTGCTTTTCATCAACAAATGTCCACTGCTTTCCCTTGACAGTGAATATTGTTCCTTTTTTCAGGATTATACTTTTCCAACACTTTACCAGGGCCAGTTTGGCCACCATCATCCACTTTGTTACACTTTCTGACTTGTCTGGCCCTTGGCAATACATGTTTCCTCTTAACCTGCAATCCCTGGAACACTCTGCTCGTGTCAATACTTGTTCCTCCTCTCAAACCCTTCTTGGGATTCTATTGGCTTTGCAACCACTTATATTTTAAACAAGTCACTTTGTGTTATTTGTGACTTGTACCACCTTGCTTTCATTCACCCTACTTGGGATTCCATTGGCTTTATAAACACTCGTTTTTCAACCAATTAATTCTGTGGTACCACCTTCATTTCATTCATCCTTGTTGGGATTGCATTGACATTTTTTAAACACTTGTATTTCAACCAATTCATTCTGTGGTAGTTGCCACTTGTACCACCTTGCTTTCATTCACCCTTCTTGGGATTCTACTAACCTTTTAAACATTTGTATTTCGACCAATTCATTCCGTTCATACAAGTTCATGATTTCTTTGGTTCTGTATGGCATTCAGAAATGCTTGTAATGTCTTTCAGTTCGTTCGGTATTCAAAATTCACCTGTTTCAGCATTGAAACTATTTTCAGTTTGTTCAAGCTTTAAAGGCACTTGTTTCAACATTCAAAAGTGCTGTAATGTGTTTTAGTTTGTTCGGTATTCAAAATGCATCTGTTTTGGCATTGAAACTATTTTCAGTTCATTCAAGATTTAAAGGCACTTGTTTCAACATTCAAAAGTGCTTGTGACAATTTCCAGTTCGTTCGATAGTCAAGAAATGCTTTTTTCATGTTCCCGGAGCGCTTAGTGTTCCCTGTTTACACTCACCGGCTTCACGAGGCAGCTCCCATCGGTCCTTTCCTCTTTCCACGTTCACCTTCCACTGTCTCTGCTCTTCCCTCGGAGGTCGGAGAGAGCACCACTCACTCTCCTGGTGGTACACAGCGACCGGAGTGCTTTGGCGCCCCACAGCTACTGCTGCTTGTGCCCGACATTGAGGGTGGGCAGGCCCTCCAGACCTTTTCTGGGTCGGCCCCAGCATCCCATATCCCTGCTCGATATGGCTTCCAGCACCCGTGTCTCCTGCTCCTGTCTCTCCGGTCCGCCTCTCTCCTGCACCAGCCGACTCCAAGCTCCAGCCTGCTGTTTATCCCTCTTCTTGTGCACAGCCCGCATTTTTATACCCATTGGGCTTGCTAAGTGACCTAGGGTGAGGGTAATTTAGTTCAATTTGCCAGGCCATAGTTATAGGGACATGCCTGGCTGCTCCATCTGACCTCCTCCATAGCCCTCTTCTTCGTCTCAGTACCAGAGTGGTGTTTGGTGAGGTTTACATTAAAGGAAGTGTTCATAACTTTGTGTTGTCTCCTCATGTTGGTCTTTGGCTGATATTGGCTTGCATTAACAATATGAGGCTGATATGTGTCTGTATTAAGAATATGAGGTTGATATATATTTTTCTCACCCAAAGGAGGATGTGTCATCCTAGTTGGTCTCTTCTTTGTCCCAGTGAAAAAGAAATATTTCTGGGGAGCATTTTGCAGGGGAGAAAAGGGGAAAGGCTGACAGTAACCTACAAAGGGTATTGGGACAGAAGGTTCCTTTTGGAAAGGGAATGTAGGATACCATGTCTCACCTAAGGACGTCCTCTCCCCACTCCCCAAGTTCACTCCACCCAGGTGATCCTCCCTTGCATATCCACCCCCAGGATCGGGATCCAAAAGTGATGGCCTGTTGCTGGCCACCCAAGAGGTGGATTCTGGGGGAAAGAAGTGAGGACGCCCTCAGGTTGCTCACAGTGCGTACCATAATTTTGGCATTGAGCATTTATGAAAGTGGAGTCTGATTAGCAGACCACCCATTCATAAATAGAGTTACCTGCATAATTTTACGTGAACAGAAATGCACCTCCTACTGGGGATTCAGGCTGGGAACTGCAGGGCTAAACATGCAGCTGAGCGCACCTGCGTCTCCTCACACATGTATTCTTCATAGGTGGCTTGAAGGACTCGCTCTAGCACCACTGCTCATGCACCGAGGAACCAGACAGCTCTCTCTGCTTCCAGGTTCTTTTTGTGGGCTGCGTGGATGCTGGAGGGCCATTGTGGCAAGCAGGGTCTGGTCCGGGGTAGCAGGTAAAAACAACACGTATGTATATATGTATGTATGTGTGTACATGTCTATGCATGCATGTGAGGGTGTGTGTCTAAGTGTGCGTGTGAATGAGTTTATGTGTATGAATGAGGGAGCATATGTTGTATTTTTGCGCGAATCATTGAGAGAAATGAATGGCTGTATGAATGTATGTTTGTTGGGGAGTGGGCCTCTGTTTGTGGGGTGAGGGGTCTATTTGTACAGCAGCAACCAGGGCATTTTTTTGTGGAATGGCTTTTTTTCCCTAGGCATCAATGGTAAAGCAAACATGATTAGTGTTGTTATGTCGCTAGACTAGCCCACGTACGTTGGTGGCGCTAGTCATTCCATATATTCGTAATGTGGCATGGCATTTTTACTGGCACAGCCAACGGGTTTATGTTCTTATGTAGTCTAAGTGGCATATATTGTCAGAGCCAGCACAGATATGTTGTCTTAAAGTTTCAGGGATATATTGGTTCAGCCAGCATGGCCATGTGTGGGCACAGCGGCCATCATGAACATGTTTTTATACTGGCATATGGCATATATTGTAATGAAAATGTGTCAGAAAACGCTCCTATGCACTGTGTTGGCTTGCATCTATATTAGTTTTTCTTGATGCTCTACAAAACGGATTGCCAACTGTGGAGCTTTTTACCCAGATTCTCACAGAAAGTGTGCTGTAAAATGCACCATTTTAACTTCTACTTTTTAAATGTTCTCAGGGGTCGGGTGAGAAGACCCACGAACCTCCCCTTGTTGGTTCGGGATCCCTCGCTATGTTCGGTCATGCCCGCCTATTTGCAGCAACAATTTACGCCCCTACAATTAAAAAAACTGACTAGCACAGGAGCCCAGTACAGAGGACAGCGGAGGTAACCGGGGACAGGAACCTCGATTTGACATCAAAGCCATGTTTACACTTTTCAGCTTCTGACTGTATTTCCCAAACGAGACTTAACAAAGTGGGGTCTGGGAATCTCTCTACCAGCAGGAACACAGCCCAATGACCTGTTCTTGGGTGAATGACCCCTTTCTAATGCTACCAAGTCTTCAGCTCACTGTCCCTTTCACAGAGAAAAATTGTCACAGCATATCAGTCTTTGTCCTGCCCACATGGGCAGTCCAGCACCGAAATGCTAGACCATTCTACTCTGAACAAGAGTACCAGCAGCAACCCCAGGCCTCATCAGTGAGGTGAAGCTGTGCTTCTAAGAACAGTGAGCAAGGGGTCCACGTCTGGATCGCCCTCGTAACTTAGGGCGAGACCCAAAGTTAATGTATGCCAAAACAAAGGGGGGTGTGGGAATCACTCTACCAGCATGAACACAGCCCAATGAGACTGTTTGTCACTGCTGCAGGAAATAAAAACACTATTTGGCTTTTAAGCCATGTACACCGCGCGCTTCACCGCTCACAAGGAAGACTCCTCTTCCTGGCGTCTCCCATTCAACCGGCCAAGATGCGTTCTCTGGGCTTCCTCCGAGCACTAAGACCCTGCAGAATCCTCCTGCTCATCTCCCTCCCACCTTTTTTTAAAACCAAATTTGGGAAGAAAAAAAAAGTTCCAGATGGGCCCCCAAACTTCTTTTTTTTCTTCCAGTCGTTCATTTAAGGAATTCCTGGAGTTTGAAGCTACGTGCGGGGCAGGAACAACACCCGGGGCAAGAACAGAAACACCACCAGGAGCAGGGCGGTAAGAGCAGTGGGAGCTGCTCCAGCCTCGGCGCTGCCAGAAGCATATCTTACACAGCCTACAAGAGGGTGATCGGGTCATAGCACCCTTGGGTGCTGCCATGGACCGCCTCAGCCCCCGTGCTTGCCACTGGGCTCTGCTGGGGACCGTCCTCCTGCTGGGGAACCCCTGCCTCTCTCAGTACGAGAAGTACAGCTTCCGGGGGTTCCCTCGGGCGGACGTGGCGCCCCTAACAGCCACATACGCCCTGGCCATGGAGAACTACGAGGGGGAGAGCTGGAGAGAGACGGTGCGGCTCCTGGAGCATAGCCTGCGCCTGCACCGCCTGCTGCGGGACAGCGAGGCCGCCTGCGGCCGGGACTGCGGCCGGCTGGGGACGCCAGACCTCCCCGACCCCCAGCAGGGCTGGCTCTGGGAGACCCCCGAGGCCCCGGAGGGATGGCACCGGGAGCTTCTCCTCTTCCGCCGCTTGCTGCACACCGCCGTCTGCCTGCGCCGTTGCAGGCAGGGCTTGCCCGCCTTTCAGGTGCCGTACCCAAGCCGGGACACGCTGCGGGACTTCCAGCGAAGGGAGCCCTACCAGTACCTGCACTACGCTCTTTTCAAGGTGAGCCGGGACTTGTGAGCGCCGAGGGCAGGATTCTAGGCGCTAGCTTGGAGAGTCCAAGCGCAATATAATGGCTTCAGCGTGTTAAATGTGGGCTTGGAAATGCCACACAGGCGACAATCAGCCACCGATGGTCTTCTCGAGACCATTAGGTAATATATAGAAGCTACTGAAGAAGGATGTATAGTTGCGCCTTGTGCTATAGGGGCTCAGACCGTTAAATAGCGCTTTAAGAGCTATGTATGTACGGCCTTCTACTTCCTTTACGGTGGATATATAGAAGCTTCTCGAAGTTATGCATGGCTGCCTATTTGCCCTGTTTTTTTAAAAATTCATAGGCGCCTGTTAATTGTCAAGAGGCTTCTAAATTCTATAGTCGATTCATAGCGCTGTATAGCTCCTTATACGGACTTCTGAACTCAAAATTAATATTTCCGTGCGGTTTATAGAGGTTTTCGCGCGCTATATACACACATTATTATGTGGCACAAAGGGGCATAATGCGTGAACTCTATAAAGCATACCCGTGCTACACGGGCACCCTGGTTGCATGGGGCTTTTAAGCACTATGGAAGCGCTTCTATGTGCTACGTTTGTGGTTTGGATGTCTAGATTCTAGGAAAGGCAATGGCCGCATCAGTAATTCTGTATCCAGGGAGAGGCGTTGGGACCGAATCCCCCAGCACTGGCTCCCGTTGGCTCCCGTATCACCTTTCAGACCCAGTTCCCCACCTACGAGCTACCGACTGCACCGTTACATGCACTGCTCCCAGCAAAGCATTCCACTGGGCCTCAGTTCTCCCCAGGCCCGCGCAGGGCAGTGTAACTCGGTCGTTATCCAAATCTAGGCTGGTCAGCCCTATATTTTGCGTTGCACTCTGGGACGTGCAGTCCTGAATGTATCCCAGGAAAGACAACTAAAAGTACCCAGTGGCAAAGCCAACCATCGCTCCACCAGTAAAAAAAAAAACAAAAGTGAGCAATTTGTATTCTTGATCGATCCCTTTCACGCTCCCACATACTATGAAGCGCCTTGAAGTGATTCCGTTTTCAGAGCTACGCGGTGCAAGTGTGTATCTTAATGATTGAATTCTGTGCGCCTCTTCCCAACCAAAAGTAGACCCCATCCCTTAAATGGCATACATATATATTCAATGAAAAAACGATGTTAAAGGGACGTTATGGTTACAAGCAAAACCGAAAAACCCCAAAAATTCGCCAGTTATGGTAAGCTAAGCAACCATAACTCGCAACACCTCCGTGCACTGCTAAGACTAACACCCAGGACATCAAATATGACATCACAAATGTCATTGATTACATCACATATCTGGCCCACTTGTTTTTCTTCACTGACATATCTAGGCCAGGTGGTTTTGTTCACTGACAGTCAGAATATTAACATTCAAAAGGTGCTGTGTATCTTAAACTTGCCATATGTTCTTAAAGTTTGGTCTCAGCTCATGGTGCAATAAGCAGGCCTCTCAAACACAATTCATTTGTATATATGAAGATAAATTTTAATGCTATTAACATTTTCTGATGATGTTATTTCTTTCTTCCTTTAGTTTCCCTGTGTGTGCCTCTGATGTGTATGCTTTGTTGGTCTTCATATGTATTGTTTGTACTATCACAAGTGTGTAGTAAGTCTTGAATTGTTAGCTAGTTATTACATGTTTAACATTACACAATCACCCCGGACATCGTGTTACCAACATTATAAACACAACCCATTGTAGGGACTTTTCATCAAAATAAATTTCACATGTGATTTCATCAATGACATTTGTGATGTCATCTTTGTCCTGGGTGTTAGTCTTAGCAGTGCACGGTGGTGTTGCGAGTTATGGTTGCTTAGCTTACCATAACTGGTGAATTTCTCAGTTTTTTCGGTTTTACTTGTAACCATAACGTCCCTTTGACAATGTTTTTTCATTGAATTTCATAGCTTTTTATTAGTGCAACTTAACCATAACGTCCCTTTTAACAAAGCTTTTTTCAGAGAATTTTATGAGTTTTTACCAGTGCATGATAATATACTTACACAATATAGCAACATTTTTGTCCAATTTACAAATGTTCACCTTACAACTTTGCCATGTTCCACCTTCTAGCATCATTTTTAACACTTCTATACTTTTCCCACTGTTTTTGCTTCCGTTAACGCCCACGAACGTCTGACGTAATTGCAGACCTTCCAGACAGTGCCACGTGACCATGGGCTTGCGTGCCGCATCATGCCGTGTCCATGAATGCGTTTGCACTTCATGTTCGGGTCCTTGCTTCGAGGACAGTTCGGAACTGCATTTGCTGCTGATCTAGGAACTTTCAAGTTCAAAATGTACCCTTGCACAGATCCTACACCTATTCTTACACATCATCCATTAACAATCTGGTACAAAGCACATATTTGGAAGAATAGTAGCATTTTTCTCTTAAAAATTGAATCAGCTATTGCCATCACTCCTCTCCAAGAGCCACCACCACTCAGTGAAATGCACTGAGTGCATTCTCAGTCGCGGACTACCTGGATATTACTCCTACAGGACCACCTCCATGTGCTGCCACACCCAGTGCCTTAAGTGGCACTAGAAATTGAGCCGGGGCCCATCGAGGGAGCGTGGCCTAACAACGGGGTCTTGATGGGCTGTTAGGCCACGCCCCCTTGACGAGCCCCGGCTCAATGGGCTACTGGCACCCCTGCCAGGCAGCCTTTTGTAGAGATTAGCTCCCTCTCCCCCCTATGGGGGAGAGGGTGCTGATCTCTGCATTTATTTTGTATAGGCTTGCCTGGCAGGGGACAGCGCCTCGCCGATTCAGCCTTAATGGTGGTGCTGCCCCTCGCCAGCTGGGGAGGTGCAGCGTCACCATTAAGGCTGAAAGGGTGAGGCCACTGGAAGCAGAGGCCTTTTTCCTAAAGACTGAAACTCCCGCGAATCCGCGGGAGCTTCAGTATTTAGAAAGAAAGCCCTCTGCTTCCAGCGGCCTCACGTTTCTCCATAATGGTGGCGCCGGCCCACGTGCATCCCTTGATTAAAGGGATGCCTCGCAGGTGCAGCGCCACCATTATAGCTGAAAGGCATTTTTTTCTGAAGCCTGAAGCTCTCGCACATGAGCGAGAGCTTCAGGCTGTAGAAAAAAATGCTTTTTCGTGTAGTGGCCGGGGTTTCCCGGGGAGATTAGTGGGCCCCGGCAGGGCCCCGCCTCAAAACGAAATTTCGGAGCCTGCCGGGGCCCAGCCCCGGCAGGCCCCGGCCCACTTAAAGCCCTGGCCACATCAAATCCAACCACTGCAATGCTCTCAGAAAGATTGTTCCTTTCTTAGCACGTAGTAGGCTTTTTTCCTCCACATCATCTTCCTCAACCAATACTGTAACCACACAGCCTACTTCTGTGGGACACAAAATCCCACCAGCTACCTTGCAAGCAATAAAAGAGGCTGTTGATCTATATCTTTCGAAGACAACAGTCCTCTGTATATACTGCAGCACACCACTCTGCAGGGGGAAGCAATTTCAAAGTGCTTTTGAAGCTGTAATCAAGGTGCATGAGAAACAAAAATAAATAAATAACAAGGGCTCTGGACTATTATCCATGCCCTGCAATGGGAGATAAAGGCCATTGTCACCCCTGGTTCCCAAAGCGGGAACCCGGGTTGCTTAAAAATAGATTTTTCTCCCTACAGCGGGGAAGGAACATCCTTTTCCAAGATGGCCACCATGGAAAGGGAAGCCGGCGCTCTGTACACATACCCTCTTCCCTTTCCATGGCAGCTGCACAAGGTGAAGACAGAACCGTATGACCATATCACCACAAGCACATTTTCTTTCCCTCTTCCCTTTCCATGGCAGCCTGCTGAAGGCAAAGACAGAACCCTATGACCATATTGCCAAGCACATTTTTTTTTTCCTTTCAAACCTATCCCACTTTCGAATACCTCTACCACATAGCCGGTCCTAGGTGGACATTACCACTTTAACTCCATTTTTTGTCCCTCCCGGTCATGGCCAGTAGCCAGATTGTCCGGGTCATGACCTTATACCATGACCCGGACAATCTGGCCACTGTCCATGGCCACAGTCCCCAAAGGTATATCACTATTTTTTTGTACCTACATTATGACACTTGTAAAAAAAAAAAAAAAAAACTGTCACATTTGCAAAATTATGCTTTCAGGTCCTTGCCAATGCTCCACACACGAGTTTGCTTAAAATCTGCCCATGTTTTATTTTTTCAAAAGTGTCAAAATGTATGTACATACAATTTATTTATTTATTTGAATTTGTAAAGCGCACAAACAGCCCGCAGACATCGAGGCGCTGGAACAGTGGTTAAGCGTGCTTACTTGAGGGTTACATTGAAGCCGCCCTAGAAAAAAAATACTTGAAAACAATAGTCATATAATTTAGCCCTCATGCCCTCATTTTGACAAAATCCAATCAGACTTTACAGAACCATTCAAGGTTAGGTCTATAATCTTTCTGAAAACCTTTGTCCACATTCGTCAAATGGAAAAAAGTTATAAGCCATCTAAAAATGTTGAGACCCCCCTCTACTTTAGCCCCCTCTTGAGAAAATCCCACAAACTAACATTTAAATCCAGATTTCAAATTGTTTTGCAAACATTTGTGCAGATTCGTCAAAAGGCACCACATTTATAAGCCTTTACATTATTTTGGGACCCCCCCTCTCATTTTGCCCCCTCTTCACAGAATCCCACCAAACTTTGCAAACCCTTTCAGAGCCAGGTCTAGAATAGAATTCCAATATGTCATGCAGTTTCAATGAGTGGGGCCAAAGTTATATGCCATCCAAGAATTACTTTTCACCAACCCTGTAAGTGTCTGTGAACTTCACAGGACTGTTTGCAAACATCTGGACGGTTTGCAGACTTTTACAGTGAAAAACACCTGTTTTTTGGCTCCTTATGGACATATCCCATCCCATCCAATCCTCATCAACCCTCACCTCCCCAGAGATTGTTTAATAAGTTTGACAAATGCAATGTTGTGTTTTTTTTTATATGTTTTTACCACGAAGTCCGCAGACACCGGCCGATGCCTGCGAATCCAACATGGCGGGCATTTCCAAAAATCTGACACCCTTCACGCTTTTTACCATCCAATTAGTGAGTATGTCCGCGGACATCACGTCACTCCCTGTACCAATCGGAGGCCTGTCCGCGGACTGAACAGGGAAATGGGTCCGCGGACCAGACACAGATATCACACTTTTTTTTAACCCTTCTTTTTGGTTGTTAAAAAAAATAAAAATACTGGACGGATTTCCACCAAATTTACAAAAGTTCACTTTCAGGACCAAGCCTCTGCTCCTGCTGCAAATTTGGTGAAAATCCGTCCAGCGGTTTGGGCTGTAGGCGTGAGCAAATTTCATTCCATTCAGTCTATGGAAAAATAAATTGTTTTGGGACCCCCCTATAACTTTGCCCCCCCTGACGAAACCTCGCCAAACTTGCTAAAGGAATTCAGACCGGGCCATATACTTGTTTTGCAAAGTTTGGTGAGGATTCGTCCTGGGGGAGCGAAGTTATAAACTGCCCAAAAAGTGCTCTTCCTATGAGTTCAGCAACTTAACCATAACTACAGGGCTGCTACCGCAGGCCCTGTAATATGTGTATTTGCAAGTGGTGGAGCACCCTTATGACATTGCTTATTAAATCATCACAAGACATCACTGGAAGTTACACCACATTGGTGACAGCCATGACCTATTGTTGCATTAGGCCCTTTCAATCCATCCAATGTAGCCACTAAGGTTGGCCGCCATTGGCCATGGCCTGTAGCTATGTCCACATGCCTCAGGCCCCACCCAGCCATGTTAAATAGCCATAGTGCAAAGTTTGCTCCCATAAAGGGTCCATGCGCAACTAGCCAGACCCTGTGGCCAGGACCAATGGCCACACTGCCTGGGCCATAGCCTAGGGTCATGAGTGGGCCAAGCTAGGCCACCAATAGTAGCCACTGGGCCTGGCCGCAGTGGCCACTTTAACACCATAACTGCATAGTTCAAATATATTTGCGCCCCTCACACTTTGTGTGAAATTAGTTTTGGGAGAGACGGACTCCACAGCGGCAGCACCGGGGCTACTCCAACCCACTTAGGAATCTTGGCTACTGCACACCACACTGAGGTTCAGCCACTAAAGCACCAGTGGGGGAGGGGGGAGTGTTGGTTTCTAACTACAGAAATGGACAACCACAAGGACCAGAAGTCCCTTCAAAGCTGGGAAAGGATCTAACCATTAAAACCTGAGAAGCGAGCATGGGTCTGGAACGTGCTAGGAGAACACCTCTAGAGGTGCCAGGAATTGGAGTGTGCCCCTAACTCTTTGTGTTACTATGTATGGATACGCAGTGCAGGAAATGGCCATAACAAGACGGAGCACTGGCAAAAATTGTCTTGCCTCGAGCAAACCGCGTTTTCTGACAGGCTGCTCCCTAACCCATTCCTCAAGGAGTAGTGCCTGCCTACAGAGACTCGTACACAAACTGCCAAGCCTCACATACAATTTTGAAGCTGTTCAAACTGGTATATATAGGTATATATATCCTGCATTTTACAGACCTCTCTTTATTAAGGTGATTATTGTGTCCAATCAAAACAGAAGAGTCCATTATTTGCTTAAAAGGTTTTTTTAATGAATCTCTGTAAGACATGTTTAACATTTAAAATTGTGGACATTATGTTGTTCCCCTAATGCTTTTTGCTTTTATGCTAATCGCCAGGATTGAGTTATATGTAAAGATACTGTGCTGCACAACCTGGCTGGGGGCCACGCCCCTCCTTTCCAAAGCCCCGCCCCCTCCTAAGAAGTAACGCTTCCCCCAATAAATGCTTTCCATTTCCAGCCCTGTAGATATGTGGATGCATTATAGCTTGATGCACAGGGGATGACGTGATTTTCTCAGAATCACACAATTTTGGTCAAGCGCCGGGATTAGAACGCAGTTCTTCAAGGTCAGCAACTCCTAATGTACCACGCACACGTACAGTGCACTGAAATGTCCTGGCGTTTCTCACCTAAATAAAACGTGCATTGACAAAGCCAATAGCTATGTCTTTTGCGGTTGGGCATTTTATAGGCACCTGCCAGGAATTCAACATTTGCCATACATTCCCATCATGCGTCAGATACTGCCATTTTATTCTCTGGTTCTCACATTATGTGACGTGCATTGCTGACAATCCCATACAAACTACTGCCATCAACGGTCCAGGAACTCGCTCCATTGCCAGGTTTTGCATCCAATGTCTTAGTACTCACACTGTTGCTATCCCGGCTTCTCCATTCATTTGCACGTATCAACCGTTTATAGAGCGGTTCATCATCATCACAGGCTTCTTGCTGCTAGAAAAGAGAACGTAGCAGTAAACAATGGCTTCCCTGTAGAGCAGGGGTGCACAACTGATTTTGACAGAGGGCCGAAAGTACCTTACATGAGGGCTATAGTGGGCCGAAAAGTAATTGTGGGCGGGGCGGTAGGCGTGGCGTGGCAGGAGGCTTTTTCATCCCCCAATTGGTATTAAACACATGGAAAAAGAATATGTTTTTGAGGGGTAACGATTTTTATTTGCATTTCAAACTTACATTTTGTACTACACATTTTCCATTGTTATAATTTATTTCTATTCAGTTATTGTATATCGTCTGTTTAATTAAATTATATATATTTTATTGACCCTTGATTGGACATTCTGTTATTTTGGACTGCTATAGTTTGCTGTTTGGGTTGCCCAAGAGGAGTATGGCCTTCGTACAGTCAGGTTTCCTCAAAAAGCAAAGGATGTACATCTCCTAACTGTGCCTGTTTTTGCTTTATTATTGGGTTCATTCTTGGAGGTGCAACACTATGCCCCATGGCTCCCACCCCCAACCAAACACTATGCGCCATGGCCCCCTCACCACCCCCAACCAAACACTATGCCCTATGGCCCCTACCCCTCAAGCAAACACTATGCCCCATAGCTCCCACCCCCAACCAAACACTATGCCGCATGGGCCTCCTCGCCCCCAACCAAACACTATGCCCCATGGCCCCCCTCACCCACAACCAAACACTATGCCCCATGGCTCCCACCCCCAACCAAACACTATGCCCCATGGCCCCCCTCACCCCCAACCAAACACTATGCCCCATCAGCAAACAAACTCTCAAGCATGCACCCATACAGACCCAAACCCCCCATCTCAGCACACAAACTCTCAAGCATGCACCCATACAGACCAGAACCCCCACCCCCCAAATCAGCACACACACTCTCAAGCATGCACACATACAGACCCTGCATCTCAACATACACCGCACTTACACTCCAAAACAAACATTCTTGCACACCTGACACCCCCCACCCCTGCATCTCAACATACACAAAACAAACATTCAAAACCAACCATTCATGCACATCCGACCCCCCACCCCTGCATCTCAACATACACAAAATAAAATTCAAAACCACACATTCATACACACCCGACAACCCCCCCACCCCAACATACACAACACAAAAATACAGCAAAACAGACCCGACACACAAACACAGACCACTTACCGGAGACGTGCTGGAAGGCAGGTAAACTGGAACGCTGGCGAGGTAACTGGAATCGTACTACGGCTGGCGTGGTCCAAGGCTGAAATGCCTTCCGGCATCAAGCCTTATGGACCACGCCAGCCGTAGTGCTGGCACTCCATTGGTGCAGCACACACCCACTACGTGGCTCGTAGGAGCGACGTGGTGCGTGTGTGCTGAGCCAATGAGGACCAGTGTTTTGTCCGGCCCGGAAGACAACAAAGACTTTCCTAATGGAGGGCGGCCGATGCTGCTTGCAGGCTGCCCTCCATTAGGAAAGTCTTTGTGCCTCGCGGGCCGGACAAAACAGCATGGCGGGCCGCAACTGGCCCGCGGGCCATATGTTGTGCATCCATGCTGTAGAGGAACTGCTTTTCTGTTCTACAAGCAAAGAGAATGGTCTTAAGCATCTTTTTAAAAGAGCCAGTGGTCATTTTGAAGGCTAATATATGCATGTAAAGAGTTCCATTGGAGCGCTGCATGTGTCGAGAAGGCCCCACCCTGTCTTGCCCTTGTAGCCACTGGAATCATCAGCAGCGGGGAATCAACTGATCGCGGAGGTCTAGAAGGCATATCAATCCTAAATGTATTTGTCAATAATCTATAGCTAATGCACCAAGTATCACGATGGACCAGGCATGCTGTTTTCAAAAGAATCCTGCTGGCCAACAGCACCCATTGCAGGCTTATAATTAGAAAGATCTTTAGGTTGGGCAAGACCGCCCATGTTTCCCCCTCTCGCCGTGCCTTGCACTGGTTAGCAGTGGAAGAACGCATTAGATTTAAGGTGGCTTGCCTTATCTTTAAATGCTTGAATGGATCGGCCCCAATATACTTGGAAGATAAGATTCAACACTACCAACCATCGAGATGTCTACGATCTAAGGACTGTTTGCTTTTGTCCATTCCCCCCTCAGTCGGTACAACAAGGGGAGACAGAAGGTTTGCTGTCTTTGGTCCGAAACTGTGGAGCTAGATTTGCAGAGAATCAGGACCCTCGAATCACTCTATCAGTTTCGCAAGGCCTCAAAGACGTTTCAGTTCAGATAAGGGTCTTTTGCAGTTGTTGCTTTTTTTCTGTGCCTCCGTTCCTGGGCTCAGCTTTGCCTCGCATGAATGTATTGTTTCAGCTGTGCCGCTATACGGTTTGGTCCATCATGTGCGCTACATAAATGCACAAATATAAGTGGAGGAGCGATTTGGAAAGTCTCTTATGGATTTTTTAGCAATCAAATGTTTGAAATGTTAACATTGTTTTGTAATTTTGTATATTCCTATATTCTGTGCACTCTCCCTTAATGTATATTGACACAAAAGGCATTGAGCCAAGTGTTTCAATAAAAAAATGGAAAATGAATTGAAATTGCTGTGGTCCTGCTTAGAAAGATGGTGTAGGAGACTGGGCAGCCGCATGTGGGATCAGTTGGTGTGTCCCAATAGACGCCTTGGCGAGCCGTCCGTGCACCGCGCACAGCGTGAAAAGGAGAACAGGTACAGACTCTGACGCCGTGCTCTGATCTTTGCAACTGACTTAATTTGTCTGACTAGCTAAGGTCTTCATCTTGCTGAATTCCCAAAGTCCATCGACTGCTGAGGAACTGCCTCCAAACTTAGCTATTTTGAAGACACCAACTGGCACATTAGCGGGGCATCCTCAGGGATCGGAATTATGGGGCGTTGGATGCCATAAAGCACGTGCTTTTAGCATAGAAGTACCTGGTGAGCTTGATACTAGCTGCAACCAGGAGCTACTTTTGGCTCCCCAGGTGGACAGATAATGAACAAACACACGTTTGTAACTTTAACTGTGTGCATTTGGGATAATACTTGAACATTAGGACACATCTATATGACATTAATGGACAAAATGGTTATTATATTATGTGGAAGTTAGATTTCTGGAACGCTATGTACTAGCGCCTGGTTCCCCAATGGTAGCTCCCGGTCACTGGTTAACGCTTGATAGCCAAAAGCTGCTTTTAGCTCCTGCTCATCGAATCTTAATCTCGATCTCTGAATCCTCAAATACCAGACCAACCAAATCTAGGCACCCGATGCAAAGAGCCATCAGAAGAATAAAGTTGCCAAAGAGGAGAAACGGAAATGGCACCTTCTCCAGTTACTCAACTAAATGGCAGATCACAGACCCTCAGTCAAGGAAGGCAGCAGATCAGACTCAGTTAGGCCCATCCCCCTTCACCCGTTATGAACTCTTCCTCCTGATGGACAGCAGTGCGACTAACTGGGACCCCCAGGTGGATAGTTTATGCTAAAATGAAAGTCATCCAAGAGGCCTGCACAAATCCCAGGTCCCTTTTCTATCTCCAGGAAACCACCTCACTTCTCCATCGCACCTTACACCACCTACACACACAGCCACCGCACAGAGACATAATCCTACGTGTAATTCCCCTTCCACCTTGATCGAGCAATACCACATCTCCCATCCTTCGCTCTATTTCTTTATTGCCCTTGGGTTCTTTCCTCAGCATAAAACACATACCCAAGCATCCCTGCCACGAACCACATACCCGCACCCCAGACTCTGGCACTTCCAGGCTGAAAGGGGCCCCTAGGGGTCCCTCGTGCTATGGAAACTAGGCAATAACCATACACAAAAAGATGCGCCAGACACGAGGTTCAAATTCCCAATGCTAGGGTTTATTGCAAGCAAAAATAGTCTCAATTGGCCAATTGTGGTCTCACGCCCCGTGACGTGAGTTTCCTAGACCTCGAGGGACGCAAGAGAGCGAATTACGTACATCAGTTACATATATACAAAATGCATATCATACAATCAGCAATGTCATGTTTAACACCCCTCTTCATTATGTTCCTTTGAACTCGGGATGACGATGGACATATCCGATGAGTATGACGATTATGACACTTTCCATGTCTATTCTAGTAACAATGTGCAATTAGAAAGTGCGGAGGCATCTTTTAGTTGTTGAACAGAACACAGTGGTTCTGTTCTTGGAAGCAAGCTGCACACGGGGGAAGAGCCACATTCCAAGCTTTGCTATCTATGAGGTACTATTCGTGTCTTGGGAGCCGACACGTTCTAAAGGGTTTTGCGAAGGGGGGCAGTAGGAAGAGCATAATGCAAGCCTTTAGCTGTTTTATTCTACCATCGTACGAGACTGGCTGGCAGCTGTGAAGTGATTAAATACCCTGCAGCTCTCTCCCAAGGCTACAGAGAGGGAGCATGGGCATTCCTCTCTGGGCTACTCATGAGGAGTTTCAACAAACTCTTCAGTCCCGCGACCTTGTCCTTTCATATTCAGACAACAATGTTAATAGTTGAGCAGAGTAAGCAGAATCCACAAGAATTGCAAGCTGCAAAGCAGTTTTTAGACAGAAAGCAATGAGCAATGGTTAACAAGCAAAATGGCGATTCTTGCTACATTTAAAATGGCCGCTCGTTGGTCAAGCATAGCAGTTTATATTTCTATAATTCGGTGCATAAAACGGTTGGCCCACGGCCATCAAGTTACGTCTATCATTCAAATGAAGGGTATTCATTTTTCCAGATTGACAAACCCTCCTTTTGGCCGTATGCCAAACGTCTTATTTATTCATTGTATCCTCCTCCAATGAGGATACGTCTGGGGTATCTATGGCTGAACCATCTTCATCATTAATGTCTATCACCATGAATTGTTTTACTGCTTTTGTTTCCTCAGTGTCTCTGTTATTTTGGCCATGCGTTTGTTTTCCTCTCGACACCATGTGCATACATCCCTTAGTACATCCATCAGTTATTTCAGTGCAGACTATTGGTAAGCATTGTATGCAACAGCAGCATGTTGTGAATATCCCAAGTACCATCATTGGTATCGAAATTAACTTCCATCCCCAAGACTGCAATAATCCCCAAAACCAGGATCCTATCCCCCAACCCCCTTCTTCAGTAGAGAGTGTGGAACTTATGACATGTAATTTCCGGATCGCTTTAAATATCGTAGGGAAGTAGTCATCTATATACACACAGCATGCAGTTTTTACGAGTTTGCAAACTCCCCCACGACCAACTAATATTATATCGAGAGCCATCCTGTTTTGAAGTGCCATTAGTCTTATTCCTTTTTCTTCTAACGTCATATTCAATAAAATATCTGTTGTGGAATCTATTGTTTTTTGTAATATTCCAGACAGTTTTTTTATATTGTAAGAATTTTCTATTTGGGACAAGAACGGTATAAATGATTTGGCTATATCCATTGCTATCATTCCATCCTCGCTACTCCTTTGAGTTCTACCTTTTGTTAGTTTGGCTACTTCTGCTGTCTCCAAGAGGAACACTCCTGGAAACAGCAGACCTAGGTACCATGTACCTCCCCAGTTCCTAGGTAACCATGGAAATGCTTTTTCTCCACATGTAAAATAAACAGGGTCTCCTACGTACACAGGTTCTATTTCGTGTTTTAAAACCACTGTGTTCAGGCAGTTGCTAAACGTTCCTACTTTATAGGAACCCTTTTTCTGTAGACATAGGGGAGCAGTTTTGGGGCTGTGATCCACTGTATAGGCAGGGGGCACAGCATCTTTGTTCCATTCATCCCTCATTCGAAATGTCATTACTGATGTTTTTTCTGCTGGCGGGGTTGGTCTATTTTGCCTATGTAATCTATCTAGTCTTGTTATCTTTCGTGTATTCTTTCTCATGGGTTCTAGTGCAAACACGCAAGCTTTTTGGAATGTGGAACAACCCACGGGTCTCATGATCACTTCCTCAAATTCATTCATATTGGTCTCATCTAGCTGACCCGTATTACTCTTGTTCCATTTCCCAAAGAACATTGCACTTAATGTTACCTCACATGAATAAATCAATGGCAACGGTTGTACATACCAGCCTGGTAAATGGGCGCAAACCCAGCAATCTTTTTTCTTTAAAACCGCATGGGTCATGTTCATGATGAACAACAATGTATTGTTGCCGTATACTTCTCTATGTCTCTCTTCCATTGGGGGCAAAGTACCAGTGATTACATGAACCGGGCTTTCAGTAGCTGCTTTTGGCAAAAGTGTTTCTAATGGGTGTACGTACTCCAGGAACCATAGTGTTATAGCTGTTATTGTTGGTACTATCATACTTAAGAAACACAGGACCAATGTCCAAATCAGTACCTTATTCCTTTTACCATGCTTTTTCCCTAAATTTACAGTCTCTAAATATATTATCTTTTCAGCAGGGGTGCAGGAGGAGGCTGAAACTGGTCTTGACTTATTCTTCATCGTCATTCTTCTTGCTGGCAAAGTTCGTCGCAAATGTCTCTCGTTCTTGATGCCAGAAAAGTTCAACGAAAAATGTCACAGTTCAATTCTGCCAGCCTTTTCACAGCCTAGATCATTTATCCACTCCGAGCAAGATTAGTTCTTTCTCCCACTGCTCAGACGATTTCCGAACAGTTCTTTATTGATAGAGTACTATGTGCATCCAGCTTGTCCTGCTCTGGCTTAGGACACATGTACTCTATCAGCCTTAGTACTTATGTGCGTCCAGCTTGTCCTGCTCTATCTCCTGACACATGTACTTTTATAAGCGCACTGAGGAGCCGTGAGTCTTGAATTGTCCGACTTGCACAATTCTCACACTTCTCTCCTCTACGCCCCTGGCTCCTACTCCGTCCGTGTGTGGAACCAAAGCAAAAGAAAAGCACCAAAGATCTGTGGATCACTTTGCCTGTCGAGGCCGCAAATTATACCGATTCACTCCTGGTATTGTATGATCCGTGAATAATGCCGTTGCATTTCCAGTATTAGGCTCAGAGTCAGCCTGTGGCACAATGATGGGTAGCGATGAGCGTCGTGGCAATAATGTAGTTTCTTTTTTTGGCTTTGGTGCATTTGCAGAAACCGGTGGGCGCCAAAGGGGTACACGCGTTGTTTCTGCTCGTGTTTGCCATGCAGGGTTTGTGTCGCTCGGCAGTGATGTTGTTTCTGTTGAGCACCGTTGGGGCACTTTTCGCCCTTTCCCCTCACTGGCAGCCTCCTCAGGCTCTGTTTCGAGTTTCACTTCTCGCTTGCGCTTTGTTTCAACTTTCACTTCTCGCTCAGGCTGATGCTGTGGCATTGGACTGCAACAGCTTCTTTAGTTTCCGAGACCGTTTCCTTTCTCTGGTCGTCGGAAGTTGTCAGCAGTCCTGGGAATCTTTTTGCATGTGTTTCATGGATCCATGCCTTTCGTCCATCTATTCGGATGTCCGTTTGCGTCGCCAACAGTACTTGGTAGGGGCCGCGCCACCTGGGTGTTAATGCTGTCTTTCATTCGAAATTATTAATCCGGACCCAGCTTCCAGGCTCCAGCGAGTGCCCCGGTCCCGTATATCGCACTGGTAACGCCTCCTGCACCTGCTGATGAATGAAACGCAACTTCTGTATTAAAAGCCCACAGTACGTGCTTAACATAGGATGCTCGACCACACATAATCTTTTGGGCTGCGGTGCGCACCATACATTTGCTGGTCTCCCCATTATAATCTCATAGGGGGAGAGCCCAGTCTTAGCCTGCACAGACGTGCGCATACATAACAGCGCTAGGGGTAATGCATCCACCCAACTCAACTTGCTCCCAGTGCAGATTTTTGCTATCTTTGACTTCAAGATTCCGTTATGTCTCTCCACAAGCCCAGCAGAACTGGGATGCCTGGAACTGTGGAATCTCTTCTCTATCTGCATACCTGCACAGATCTGTAGCACTACTGCGCCCACAAAGTGGGGGCCGTTGTCTGACCACAGGACACGGGGCAACCCAAACCGGGAGAAATACTCTTTTAACATTACTTTTGCTGTGGACATGGCAGTACACTCTTTTAAAGGATATGCCTCCACCCCCTTGCTGAATGCACAAATTACCACTAACACATATTTGTAGTTCTGGCACCTTTCCATTTCTATGAAATCAAAATGGACCACCTCAAATGGCATAGAGGGTGTGCCGAAACTACCTGCTGGAGTCTCGGGTCCCTTCCCTACATTGTGTTGTAGGCACGTAATACAATTCTGCATTAGTCTTTCTGCATTCTTTTTTATGTGCTCATTCTTCCATACTGTGGATAAATGCTGTACCATCTTCTTCGCGCAAATGTGGGTAGGGCTATGCGCCATTATAACCATTGCAGTCACGTAACAATTTGGCAACATCCAGTTCTTTATTTCCTTGTCCACCCAACATCCTTCCAAATCTAACTCAGCAGAGCCCTCAGCCAACCCCTGAATCTCTTCGGTCGTGGCCTCAGCCTGCATTTCTTTGACTGTGGCAACTCCATTCTCTATCATACAAGGTACTTCCTCAGTCTGTACTGTCATCATTTAATTCCCCAAATCTGTGGCTGTTTGCTTCGCAATCCTGTCTGCAAATGCGTTTCCCTCTCCCACTCTACATGTTACTTTCTTATGCGCCTCGCACTTCACTATAGCTAGGCGCTTTGGAAATGTGAGTGCAGACAACAATCGCACAATCAAAGGGCCATGCTGAATCCTGGCCCCATGTGATGTCAAGAAACCCCTCTCAGCCCAAAGTCGGCCAAAGTTGTGAACCACGCCAAAGGCGTACTGGCTGTCAGTATAAATATTCATGTTCAAATTCTCAGAGAGTTCACAGGCTCGGGTCAATGCTATTATTTCTGCGGCTTGCGCCGCATTGTAGGGGATTCTTCTGCTTTCTACAACACTCTTTAGGGTAGTAATTGCATATGCGGCCGCTGATGTGCCATCAGGTAATTTAAAACAAGAGCCATCACAAAATAACTCCCGATCTGGCTCTTTCTGTGGGATATCGCCAAATCAATCCTTCCCTTTGTTTCTTCTTCAGTGATCATTAAACAATCATGGGGTGGTGATTTGTTGTCACCAATTTCTTCTATGGGCAGTGGCATTAATTCTGCAGGATTCAATGCGCTACACCTCATTATTTGGATGTGGGGTGCAAACAAGATGAGCTCATATCTTGTCAGTCTAGCTGAGGTGAGGTGTTGCGTCTGTGTCCTATTTAATAGAACGTCTATAGCATGTGGCACCATCAGAATTAAAGTGTGCCCCAATACCATTCCTTCCGTTTGTTTCACTGACGCAGCAGCCGCTGCGACAGATCGCAAACATCGTGGTAGTGCACGCACTACAGGGTCCAACGCGCAAGAAAAATAACGGCACGGCCTATTTCTACCACCTTGTTCCTGTGTCAAAACCGCCAATGCACATCCTTCACTCTCACTCACAAATAGTCTAAAGATCTTTTTATAGTTAGGAGTGCCTAAAACTGGCGCAGCACACAATGCAGCTTTCAATTGTTCAAACGCTTTCTGACATTCCTCATTCCACTGTAAAGGCATCTCTGCATCCTTTTTAGTCAACTTTATCATCGGCTTCACAATCAACGCAAAATTACTGATCCACTGCCGACAATAAGAGGCCATGCCTATTACAGCTCTCACTCCTTTTTGAGTTTTTGGAATAGGCATACTAGAAATACTTTCTATGCGTTCTGGTGTTAATCTTCTCCCTTCTTTCGAAAGTAGGTAACCCAAATAAGACACCTCCTTCTGATTATACTGGAATTTCTTCAAACTTGCCTTATGACCATGGGTCGCTAAGTGTGTCAATAGTAATATAGTACTTTCTTTACAGATCTCTTTTGTGTCAGCAGCTAATAACAAGTCATCTATGTACTGCAAAAGTACGCAACCTTCGGGTAATTCTAGCATGTCTAGCTGCTCTTTTAGCGCTCTGCTGTAAAAGCTCGGGCTTTCTGTGTATCCTTGTGGAATGCGTGTGAATGTGAATGATCGACCTCCTAGAGTGAACGCGAACAGATATCTACTGCTTTTATCCACTGGAATGCTGAAGAATGCGTTCTTCAAATCGACTACACTAAAGTATTCTGCAGTGGCCGGTATCATTGTCAGTATTGTTGTGACATCTGGGACCAAAGGGAATTGTGGGTCTACCACTTTGTTTAATGCGCGCAGATCAATTATGAAACGATAGGGCACCTCATTGCCTCCTTTCTTGTAAACTGGAAGAATCGGGCTGTTGCACGTGCTACCTGCAATTTCCTCAACCACCCCCAATCTCACCAGGTCAGTAACAATGCTTTTCAATCCCTTCTCACCTTCAACAGAATTTTTATACTGGGGAATTCGTGGTAGTGTGACACCTTCTTTCAAAGTTATTTTTGCTGGCTCTATTTTCAAGCATCCTACATCGTTATCATGCATTGCCCACAGACAGGTTGGTACTCTACGTAGCTCTTCTGGCAACTCCTTTGACATAAATTCCGTCACCGGTGCATCGTGAGGCCACATCGTGAGGAACACCCCGTCTGCTGTACAATGCATGACTGCCCCCAATTGTCTCAACAAATTTAATCCTAGCAAGTTCTCTCCACAATTTTCTGTCAAAAGAAATGGACACTGTTCCGTAAATGGTCCTATTGTAATTGGGACAGCTTCGGACATGGGGTTAATTACTGGTGTACCTGCGAACCCTACAGAAACATTCTTTTGCCCCGACAGTGGTATCTCCGGAACCAAGTGGTGGTCTATCGAGCACTTCTGTGCCCCTGTATCTACAAGGAAATGGTGCTCCTTATTCCCGACTCTCATTTCTACGTAGGGTCCTCTCTGATTCACGGGAAAAGACACTGGTTCCGATCCCTGCCGTGGGCTGTCCTATCGAGAAAATAACACATCGTCCGATGTGTAGTCACCGCTACTGCTATAATACGTGTTTGGTTGTGTATCAAAAATATTCCCATTTCCCCCTCGATGTCCTCCACTCTGATCATTTCTCTGTTGGCCCTGCCCGCCCTGATTTTGGTTCGAAACACTGTGGTTCAATGCCTGGTTCTGTTGCGCTTGGTTTTGACCATAGGATTGGGTTTGAGTACCTCCATTGGTATATCCCTGCTGCTGCTGCATGTTATTTCTGCTTGGGCCGTTTGACCCCTGATGTCCTCTATGAGGCCTTCTCTGACCAAACCCACCTCTATTCTGTAGATGCGGGCATTGTGCTCGCCAGTGTCCTTCCTCCTTACAATACGCACATTGATTTAATCCCAATGACGCCCCATGCATATTATTCAAATTTCCTCTGCCTTGTGCGTTTCCTCTAACTCTATTGTATCCAATGACCTGCTGCAGTAACACCCCTACTATCGTTTGCATCGCTTCTTTTCTCATCTCCAATGGGTACCCATTACATATCTCACTTACTTCCTTTACTGACGTTCTTTTGTTCGACATCCATCGCATTGTTTCCCCTACCCATACCTGCAATCTTTATTTATCACCTATTTGTCCCAGTACCGGCAAATGCTTTGTACCACCTGGAAAAACTCTCGGCCATGATTTTTTCATATTCAACCTTGACGCCTCCTTCCTACCTTTCTTAATAAACTCTCTACTATACTCAGGCGTAGCAAACATCTCAGCATATCTGTCTTCCATTTCATTTTTTACTTCAATGAGTTTGTGCACATGTTTTCTTACATCCTCATCTCTTTGCTCACTGCGTGCTAACTTATTCAAATCAAACAATCGCTGTGGCGGTAAATTCCCAAGTATCTTTTTCCATTCTCCCACCAAAATTTCCCCCATGCATTCCAACACTACCTGTCTCTCGTTGCTTCTTCGGTACCCATACAATGAGGCCAATGCTGCCGTCTCATCATTTCCTTCTATGTACATTTCTGCCTCTTGCCGTAATTCAATCTTTCTTTCTTTGCTGATCGCACTTCGAGTTACCCGTCCAAATCCTGTTCCTTCAGCCCCGCCTCTCGCCTCCCCTGTCTCAATTTCGACTTCGGGAGGGGCGGATGGTGCTGAATCTGTCTCTGGAGCGGGAGGTGCGGATGGGACAAGTGACACAGGTGGCATCTGTGAAGGGCCTTCCTGGATGCTAGGAAATTGTGTGTCCGCAGTCTGCACTTGTGGGAGTGCTCGCGCTGTGGGTGGGGCTTGGGTTAACGCTTGCGTGAGGGGAAGTGCTTGGGCTACGGGAGGGGGTATGAGAGCTACTGGTTGGGCCTGCGCAGTCACTGCTGGCGTGTTTGGTTTCGATTCTGGTTTTGGGCCTCGACTCGTGTTAGTTAAAAAATGTTCCATTAATTCTGCTATGTGTAGTTCCCGCTGCGGGTATATTCTTTCTATGTTCATCTGGTCACGTCTCCCTTCCCGTCTTAGACTTGCCGTCCACTCCTCCTCTTCCTTTTCTTCTGCTACCTCAAGCTTCGTTTTGTGCCTACGCGCATGCTTCTCTCTACTCCTAAATCGGAGCATTGCTTCCCTCCTCCAATCTTTGGACAGTCTCATAAGCTGCAGGTCGTGCTTTCTTTCTAATTGGCTCCCTTTCTAGGTTATCAATCCTCCCAATCTCAAAACTACCATTAATCGGCCACTGATGGTCGGGTTGCTTTCTAGTTTGCCTATGCCAAATTTCATAAAATATTATCGCACTCACACCATATTTTGCATACATATCATAATCCGGCGTTCCCCCAAGCGGTGCACTTTGGCCATATTCCAAGGACTGTCTACCGCAGCTGAAAAGCCCAGCTAAAGTGGACAGTACCCCAGGCATGTTTCTTTAACCTTCCCCTTTGGTTAGCTAACTTTTACCTGGACGTTTGAATTTGCAAAATCAACACTCTACCAAAAATCAGGTTTCTCTTTGAATCGGGGAATGACTCACCTGATAAAACAAGTCGCCTGTCCTAACGCAACCTCTCCCAACGTCGTGTCTGCGCTTCTCTGGCTTCTGCCTCGTCTCGGGACCCTCGCCTCCTTTGCCCTCTGGCCCGGTACATCGATCAGGGATCAGATGTGTGCAGATCTGCGGAAGGAATCTCTCCTCACTTCTACAGGGCGCCCCGTACACTGCTTGATCCCGGCTCGCCATTCTTCCGCCTTTACTCCGTTACAACGTATACGATGGGGCAAGTGGGGGAGGGTCCATATTCGGGCGCCATCTTGAAAGGGGCCCCTAGGGGTCCCTCGTGCTATGGAAACAAGGCAATAACCATACACAAAAAGATGCGCCAGACACGAGGTTCAAATTCCCAATGCTAGGGTTTATTGCAAGCAAAAAATAGTATCAATTGGCCAATTCCGATCTCACGCCCCGCGACGTGAGTTTCCTAGACCTCGAGGGACGCAAGAGAGCGAATTACGTACATCAGTTACATATATCCAAAATGCATATCATACAATCAGCAATGTCATGTTTAACACCCCTCTTCATTAAGTTCCTTTGAACTCGGGATGACGATGGACATATCCGACGATTATGACACTTTCGATGTCTATTCTAGTAACAATGTGCAATTAGAAAGTGCGGAGGCATCTTTTAGTTGTTGAACAGAACACGGTGGTTCTGTTCTTGGAAGCAAGCTGCACACGGGGGAAGAGCCACATTCCAAGCTTTGCTATCTATGAGGTACTATTCGTGTCCTGGGAGCCGACACGTTCTAAAGGGTTTTGCGAAGGGGGGCCGTAGGAAGAGCATTATTCAAGCCTTTAGCTGTTTTATTCTAACATTATTCTACCATCGTACAAGACTGGCTGGCAGCTGTGAAGTGATTAAATGCCCTGCAGCTCTCTCCCAAGGCTACAGAGAGGGAGCGTGGGCATTCCTCTCTGGGCTACTCATGAGGAGTTTCAACAAACTCTTCAGTCCCGCGACCTTGTCCTTTCATATTCAGACAACAATGTTAACAGTTGAGCAGAGTAAGCAGAATCTGCACGAATTGCAAGCTGCAAAGCAGTTTTTAGACAGAAAGCAATGAGCAATGGTTAACAAGCAAAATGGCGATTCTTGCTACATTTAAAATGGCCGCTCGTTGGTCAAGCATAGCAGTTTATATTTCTATAATTCGGTGCATAAGACGGTTGGCCCACGGCCATCAAGTTACGTCTATCATTCAAATGAAGGGTATTCATTTTTCCAGATTGACAAGGCGTATGCACCCACACTTCAGGTATCAATCTGCTTCCCCCTGCATCCGCTTACCACTATGGCCCCCGCCTTTTCTTACAGAGCCACGAACAATGAAGCCACTCTCGTCCCGTGGGGCATTACGAATTTGCATATTTAATATTCATGCTATAAATTTGCATACAATGGATCCTAATGGGGGTTATACTTAAACCCTGACTTGGTGTGGCCCTCATGGATGGTCAGCAGGTAACTATAGATTATATACAGGGTATGAAGTCCCTTCCCTATACACACTGCTAGCCGGTTAGGGAGGCTTGCCTGGATCTGGGCCTGCAGTTCACGTAGCATATGGCACGTGAGGAGTACTGAAATCATTAAGGACATATGCCCCTACGGAGCCAAGGTATGTAGCGCTTTGATGAGGCCTTGCAGCGTCCCGCTTGCAGGCACCAGACAGGAAACATGCTCTCCCCCTGCCTCTGTCTGGGAGCATGTCTTCCACTGGACACCTTGCTGTGTGCAGCCTTTTGCAGGGCGCAGGTTTGCATATAGAAGAATGCACACAGTGTGGAGTGTTTGGTATGCAGTACTGGCCATCTCCACCCTTTACCAGGTACATGCCAGCGAGTGCTTATTGGTGGTGCAGCCACCAAACAGGCAACGCTAAACTTAGAAGGCAGAAACTGGCCTTATTTTGGATGAAGATTCCACCATTATTTGAGCGGAGGTGCTAACCCTATACATTTGGGTGGGGGGCTAACTTCGGAGACTGCGGGGGAAGGACACATTTACTTGTGTGGGGGTATTTAACTTCTTTACACATTCTAATGAGACTATTCTGGTGCAGCTTTGGTGTTACAAACAGTTAACTCTCTCCTTCACATCTGAGACCACACTCTTAAGGACTGCTGTGAGAATGAGCGGTGTCATGTCCCCTCTACCCTTGCAACCACTGCCCTGACATGCAAGTACTAGCAATCCATCACAGTTTCAATTGCCTACACATGCATGCATATGAATGCAGTTGTTAACTATGAAATGCTTTACATTAGTAATTGCCGGGCCTTTGTTAAACGTCCAGCTGTAGGGACTGGTTGTCTGTGGCCTATCCTGCCACAGCTGTGCAGGTCAGCTAGGGCAAGTCAACATAACCCCAAGTTTCAGGGGGAGGGGGTCTAAAGCCCAATGTAGCCATTGGCCATTGCGCCTTAGGCAGAGGCATAGCCAGGATTATCTAACAAGTGGGGCCTGAAGCCAATGTCGTTGGGCGCATTGCAGTGTCATTAACATCTGTAATTGCCCACAGAGTGCTGCTGAGCGGGCATTTACAGATTTTGGGTGGGCCTGCTCAGACCCTACCCTGTCTACAACTTTGGCCTTAGGTGCCCAGAAGCCTGTTTTAATGGTCCCAAACAAAGCAAGAGCCTCTAAGGAGGTCTGAGGGCACCGAAGCCCTGGAATATCCCTAGAACCATGGTGCTATGCATTCTAGCACCCCTGAATGTGGCAGAGGTCTGGGGAGGCCAAAAACACATTCAAACTCTCGTTGCCCCTGGCATGACTGAAAGCATAAAAGTTCTGTGAAGTAACCACCGATGTAAATGACAATGCGAGTTTATTGGTAAGATTAATTGTATAAGTAGAAGAGTAGAATTAATACCGGGACATCCACTCCCAGCCAGTACAGCAGCTCCAACTGTCAACTCTGGAATCCCTGAACCCTAACACCACCACCCTTCCAGCAACCCTTAAGGTTCCATCATGACCTCACAGACATCACACACCCAGCAGCAAGAAACCCAATTTGAGATTACTAGACTTCTCCCTCCCTACAATAAACAAAGAGAGAGAGAGTCATCCTGAGATTACAACACCCTGCATATGACGTTTCAATTAATGGTGTGCCTCATTTTCATTCATTTGTATGATGGAGAAGAGGGACAGAACATAACTCACATTTCCAACGCTCCACCATACAAGTAATTCAGCATTTGAGCCGGCATGGATTTTCAAGCTGTTGCAAATGCTGGGAATTCCTATGGACTCTGTCTGCTTTTTGCCCCAGCAGAAACCAAGCGTATCCATTGCAAATGCCGCCTGCCATGCGTACATAGCAGGCAGCCAGGGCCGGTCTTTGCATCAGGCAGCCCAGGCGGCTGCCTGACGTCAGTCAGCCTGTATGGGGCGCTGCACCAGCAGTCCACAGTGCCAGTGGTAGAATACACGTGTTACACGTTCGTTTCCTAACATTATAAAAATGAATGTGCCTGTTCATTTTTATGATGTTAGGAAACAAACATGTTACACGTGTATTCTACCACTGGCACTGCTGCAGGCTATGGCCTCAGCCAGGGCAGTTTCTAGTCCTTTGGTGCCCAGGGCGAAACACTAGGAATGCGCCCCCTGCACCCCATCCCATGCGCCACTCCCACCCCACCCTGTGCTCCACTCGCCCCGCGCACCACTCCCACCACACCCCGCACACTACACCCACTGCACCCTGCGCGCCATTCCCAAACTACACTGTTAAGGAACTCCTACCCAGAGTCAAACAGTCCGTCACACAAGGAATGAATTGCCATTTGCAACGGTGGGCCACTTTTTCACTGGTGCCCGAGACAATTTTATTCCCCAGTCCCACTTAGGCTGCAGATAATGAGGACTGGGCACACCAACCAAGAGACCATGAATATGGCACAGGATGCAGTATATACAACCAACAAAGAACAGAAGATGCTGAAGGGGGTTTGGAGGCAACCTAAGCCAAAAGGGCAATGACAAGGCGACACCTGAACCCAATAAACAAACACTTTAACATTCTTTGAATGGGAATGAATTGTATGCTTTGATACAGTAAAGTCTTGACTGTTGTAAGGATACATGGACCAGGATTATTTATTTATTTATTCATGCAATGTTTGTCGGGTACCTGCATGTTTATTTATTTATGCAATGTGTATCGAATACAGGTAATAAACCGGTTTGTGGCTTAAAGAATATTTACTCAGCAACACTGGTCAAAACTATTATCCACATAGTGAAGTAACTCATCACCAGTGCCATGGAAGTGGTTTAAAGTGTAATTGATATATAGTTTGGAAAAGAAGCGGCATGAAAGAAATAGCGCTGCTTTAAACTATTATTTTGGCCATTTTCTGGGCTTGCAGGGACGCACCATGGGCCCAAACGGGTCTCTGTTTGTACTGTGTTGGGGCCCACGGTGCGTTCCTGCAAGGCACGCCCACTCCCCACAGCCCACTGCACCTCCCCTCCCATTTCAATGCCAGCACGAAACCATTTAGTGACTAATGGGCCACCATTAGCAGTTTCCTGCCGGCATTGTGATGGAAGGGCCTGGTCTTAGCTGCAGGGGGACCTCAAGTGTTTTTATTGGTGTGCTTATGCCCCCCACCCCAGGTGGCGCGAAAGTGGTCAGAGGGAGTCTCTGACCTCTGTACTGTCACGTAGTGCATTTGTACTATGTGACATTACAGTCGGAAGGGGCAACGCCAGCACCTGACCTGCGGAACTTTCCCAACGTCAAAGCGCCGCCCCACAAACTGGGGAATTCCATCCCCTCCAGAGGCTCCAGGGATCAGGGTAATTGAGCCCCACGGGGCTATTGCGCCCTGGGCAGTTGCCCACCTCGCCCGGGCCAAGAAACGGGCCTGGCCTCGGCCCTCAGGCAGGGCAGGGCAATTGGCAAATAAATTAGCAACATTTGTTGCTTTATTAGCTTCCCCCGGCCCCGTGTGGCGTCGGCGCTGCTGGCTCAAGTAGTCATGAAAAAGGAAGCAAGCACTGGTGGTGGGCTCTCCTCAGCAGATCAAAAGGCCGGTTCTCGAAAGACCTGGGCAGATTGTCACCGTCAGCAGATCTTAGTTGCACGTTCCAGCGGGGTTGGATTGGTCGGTCCGTTGGCTGGGCCAAAATCACTTTGAGGGCGAGGCCATGTGGGCCGGTACCACGCTTGGGCCGGTTTGGGTGTTACTACGCCCCCCCTAGTTCCCGCTCCCGAGCATATTGTTCATTGTTCCCTCTTTCCTGGGCATGCACTGCTGACTTTATTTTAGTGCAAGTGTTTCATACATTTCACTGTTCGCTCAGACTTGTTTTATACTCTTCTTTGTCGTTGTGCTTCTTTTGTTTGGAATAGCAATCACGCTAGTCTAACGAGATAAAGAAACACCTACACGAACGCGCCTTGTGAATGATGGTGTGAAGGATGGTTGCAGGCGCTGGACCAAAAGCTGAGCGAAGTCTGAATAGTAGCTGGCTTGGGAAAGCGACCCAGCAACTACAGTAGAAACCGTCTCCGTGGACGGTTGGCCCGTCTTCCGTATAATGCAAATACCCAGACTTTCAGGATGCATGCTTCACTTTCTTTGTTCCATTGGGGGCGGCATGCTGTAGCATCAATTTGTGGCCTTTAAAATACCCTGCACGGTGCAGCTTCCAATCTCCTTTAACACAAACACTGGGAAATGGCCATGACTAGCTAACACCACATTAACAAAGCCAGGTCTCCAATGAATGGTTCAAGTGTCGGGGAATCACCTGGTCACACGTTCTGTCGTGTGACCAACCAGTGCGCAAAAGATGTTTCAGAGCATGGGGCTCTTGATGCCACCCATTTCTGCATTTTATACACCAGTAGCTAAACACATGCTCTGCGTAGTCCATTTCTCTCCCAAGCTCGGGACAATGTTCTTTACCATAATGGAGAATGTGAAAAAGCGCAGGGCTTCAAGGCTGGGGGGTGAGGGTGGGGGGCGAAGCGCACTATGCTTGGGGTACACTGGAGATGCTTCCCCTGATACCTGCAGTACTCCAAGTGCCTTGAAATGAAATTTGTCTATACACTGCACAATGTGCAAGGGCCGCTGTTATTCAAGCAGCACGCGACTAGTAATTTGCAAAAAAGTAAACTTAACGAGTCCCAAGAAAAGGTCATCTTCCACCCTTTAAGAATTTGATTGTTTTTGTTTTTATGTTGGGATTGTAGACGTCGTTTTTCTTTGCGATCTTAGTTTCATGGTGCTGTCGGGAGCTAAAAAGCGTGATCAAGAAGGAAACATTTAAGAATTTTGAGAGTTCACAAGCAGGAGCGAAACAAACCCCAATACTCAAACTGCCATTTCTCTGCCGCGGTAATGCACTGCAGTGTGTTTCAATGTAAAGTCCACATTGTAATGTCATAATTTTAGAACGCCACCTCTCCAACATTAACATTGGGAGCTATGTTGAATTGTACATGCATGTTAACTCTCTGCATATGTTTAAAGTAGACTTTACCACTCACATGGAGTAGTGATATTGTTTACGTGTGTCCCTCCTAAATATATTTAACTTCCTGTGAAATATTTGATGCAATACATATTGCATAAATGCATGTATTTTAATGCTGAGATAGACGGGCTTGTACAGCTATTGGTGGGTATGTAGCTGCTGCTTGTTCTTGGAGGTTCGAGTAACACTGTTCAAGACCAGTTCATCACCTTTTAAGAGTGGCTAAATGTTTGAGGTCATACAAATGACATTAGTGTAGATCTGAAATTGTCGATTCTCTGACCTGAGTCACAGCAGCAAACTGGTCATTGTTACTAAAAAATGAAGAGCAAAAGCAGACTAACATAACCAGGCCTGTTCGAGTTTGACCCTCTTATTGCTGTTTTCTGAGGTTCATGAAATTCAGCAGATGCCAGCATTGACAATTTTGTTAACTCATAGTCCCCACTCCCGCTGCTCAGCCCATGACACATGCATGAGATCACAGGTCGGGGAGGAGGGGACCCCAACGATGCTTCCCGCCTGGGGTGCAATCTGTTGTAAGACCGGCCCTGCAGGCATCTTTTACTTCATTTGCACGGCAGAGTGCAAAATGGCGACGTACAAGTGTGGACTCCAGTGGGGACTTGTGTGCGTTGAAGCGGACACATAATGGATCTCTGCTGTCTTTTTAGGGGTGACTCAAATATGAGCTTTACTGAAAAATAAGAAAGGAGGATTGCGCGGTTCCATGTTGCTCTGGCGAGGTGGTGCCGTGTAGAAACAAAAAGAGCACTTGAAGCGCTGGTGAGGCCAGCGCACAGAGGGAGGCGGAGGAAGGGGCACCAACGTCTGGGATGGAGAAGAGGAGCAGAGGCTGCATGTCACAGGTGAGGGCCCCTTTTAAGAGGAGGGGCTGGTGCGGCACCACATCACCACAGGGCCGGGGGTCCACAGCAGTGAAGTGAGCAGCGCCCCACTTGTTCACGGGGCAGTGTGGATTAATCAATGTCCCTGTGCTGCGGAAGCAAGTGTGGCACCCACCTGGTTCACAGGGTGCTGCAGGAGCGGTCAGCAGCGGGGCAGTAAGCAGGGCCCCACAGGAACATGAGCCTTTGCGCAAAGGAAAAACAGCTGAATCTAACATGTACAGAAAGTGGGGGTTTGCATTGGTGGGCAGGGTGGTGGAATTCCAAACGACTACTGGACATTAGTGCCTGGAATCCTCAATCCTGATTGGCTGAGTCAAACCCAACGTTCCAACATGAATGCTTATAATATATATATATGATTTGGGGGTCCTTTTATGGCTCCAAAAACACACTGTTCCCTTTACAATTGTCTGTGATTATCTATGATTTATATAGTTTTACACCCACTAGGCCTTACACGTAATCGGCATATCAGACACTTTTATTCCCAAAAAGGCAAATAGAACCAGAAAATAGGGAGTAAAAATATTCCTAACTAAAAATGGGCAACAAAGGGCACATTGATGTTGATATTTTATTTCTATCGCATTCGTACACAAGTTTTTCAGAGCGCGACAAAGCAAGGGAGGGGAACAGGGGAGAACAAAACAGTGATCTTACTAGGCCTAGTGACATTGAGAACGCGCAAGTGCGTGGGAGAGGGGGAGGGGAAAAGTGCATGGAAGGGGGCAGAAGTGGAAAGTGCGAGGCAGAGGAGAAACAGATAAATAACAATAAATAAATAATAAAGGCAACAAACAGTGGCAGTGCAGCCAGTAATTTGCAAGTGCTAGGCTTAATGCAGCAGACAGGGTAGGTCTGATAAGTGCAGGAAGAAAAAGGGGGGGCTGTATGGGTACAGATACAGACCCCAGTGCAAGGGGTGGCCTGGAGGCAGTGCGGGAGGGTGGCGGGGTGAGCAGGTACCTGGGCCCGGAGGACAGAGAGTGGCCAGGTGCAAGGTGCCAAGAGAGAACAGATCAGCAGGGGAGAGGGGCGAAGGCAGAAGAAAAGAGGAAGGTCTTGAGGTGCTTCCGGAAACGGAGATGGTTCTCCTCAAGTTTTAGAGTGGCAGGAGGCTGTTCCAGAGGGAGGCCCCAGCCAAAGACAGAGATCTACCCCAGCTCGTTTCTTTGGAAAACGACTTACCTTGAGGCAGTTGGAGGTAGAGGGGCGAAGAGCTCGAGAGGGGAGGTATTTGCGGAGAGATAGCTGAAGGTATTTTGGACCCAGGCCCCAGAAAGCCTTGTGGACAATGCAGAGGGTTTTTGGCACATGGCAGCCTGCGCCCTATTTGCACACACAAATCTGCATGGATATGTTCCGATCAGTGGCACCTGCTGGGCATTACCACAGGAAGGAACTCTCTCATCGTCAGTGCCCAATTGGGAGAACACGTGAAAATACGCCCCCAAGAGGAACTTCATGGTAAAGTACATCTTTTAATTTGCATGGATTACTTGGTGCCAAAAAGTATGTATTCCCAAAATGCATGTATGCTCTCTAGTCAAAATATATCAGTACTTGCCTTTTTCACTCTAAACAGGACCCCTGATATGCTGACCAAAAGCCCACACAGTCTCTTCATACGCCTTTCCACCAAAACCTAAACTCGCTAATGGAGAGGTCCATCGCATTACAGCAAGAAACAGCAGGCTATGTTACAGGACATGCACAGGCAGTTCCCCACGCCTACCCCCTACTAAGGAAATACAAAGTGCCTGTTTAGGCACCTGATCAAATCCCTCACTCACAATCATTGAACCTAAACGTGCTTTCAAGGCGGTGCGCAAATTCCTACATTGACTCCCCACCCTGCTAATACTCCTAATAGCATTCACCCACCCATGAAATTAACTGCTACAGCCAATTTTAACACACAACAACCTATACACCCCAACCCACACACCCCCACCCAGGGCCAGGCTCATGAGTTGCTGTCTAAGAATGTGCCCAACCAGTCAAGATCTGCCCCTGCGAACACACCACATGCCTCCCACGAGGTAGTGGATCCCGTAGCCCCTATCACGGCTGCCCTTATCAATGCTAGATCCATCTCCGCCCACGCCCTCAATATCAACGACTTGATCATTACACAACATCTAGATCTACTTGCCATAACAGAAACCTGGCTACATCAAGACTCCGGCCCAGCCCTAGCACTAACTATCCCTAAGGGCTTCACCATCCTGAGGAGTGACAGACTCGATGCTAGAGTAGGAGGGGTTGCCCTCGTCTTCAAAGACACCCTTTCCATCAGAACTCTTACAACGCCTAAGTCAGACAACAATGAGTTACTATCAACCAAAATGACTTCATCCACAAATGACTCAGTTAGCATCCATATCATTTACCGCCTACCGGGTCCTAGTGGCAGCTTCGAAGAAGACCTGCTACTTTCCATATGGAGTAGTATTAAGCCCACCTCTAGATCAATCATATTAGGGGACCTCAACCTCAGACTGAAGGACCCTACCAACCACCAAGCCTCCTTCTTTGCTAAGACACTTTCTGACCTAGGCTTTCTGCACTGTGTCACAGCCCCTACACACAATAAATTTAGAACTTTGGATTGGATTGCGGACCTGAACTCCCAGATCCACCTCTCTGCCAACACCCTTTGCCCGTGGTCAGATAACCATAGCCTCTCATTCTCCTTCCTGCCAGTCAAGACTCCAATGCCCTCATCCAAGTCCCCCCCCCCGAGTGGACGCGCAGTGTCTGTAGGATAACTAGGGAGACCATTGCCCCCACCTCACACCCCTCTGTCTTCAGCTCACCCCTATCTCAGACTCCAACGCACTAGCAGCCCTCTACTCTGAGACCCTGACCAAAACAGTGAATGCAGTAGCGCCACTGACCTTGCTAAAGCCAAACCCATCTCCCATATCAATGCATGATTCTCACCAGACATCCAGGCCTTATGCACTAACTAATGACAAGCCAAAGCCGCTTTGAAAACAACTCCAGACAAAACAAATAAACTGGCCTTTCACAGGATTGCAAAGGAATACAAACATGCCATCATTTCAGCTACATCATTAGCCTACAGTACCAGAATTGCAAACGCCTCCTCGAGCACTCAAGAAATATTCTGTATCCTTAGAGAACTTGAAACCCCAGCCCAGTCCCCCTCCCCTCCACCATCAAGAAAGACTAGCTATGGTGTTCTAGCATCCAATCTGCTATGAAGGCCAAACGTCACCTATTACAGGATAAAATCACTGTGAAACAAAACCACATCATGGCCAAGGCGCACCTATTACAGGTACCAACTCAACTCCCCCTCCCCCCACACTAGTCCACCTACCAATCTATTCCACCTCAGGGTAATCTCAGTTGAAGAAACCGCTAATACTATCCAGAAGTTGAAACCGTCAAGATGCAAAGGTGACACTTGATCTGCATCTATTTGGTCAAAGATTGCACATACATCTTAGCCCCATTCATCACCCACTTCATCAATGCTTCCTTCCTCTTGACAAATTGTGTCCCCTCCAACCTGAAAGAATTCTGGGTCCTCCCACTACTCAAAAAAACCCATCTAGGCCCCACAGACCTGAACAACTACCGGCCAATCACTACAGTACTGTTCCTGCAGAAGATTTTGGTCCGTGCAGCCTACAATCAAATTCAATTCTTCCTCAAATCAAATCAAATCAAATATTAGGGAAACACCAATCTGGATTTCGACCCAGCCATGGAGCCAAATCGCCCTTACTAGACTTGAAAATTCAGTTGGACGAGTTCAGAGATGAAGGCAAGGTAGCATTACTCCCTCTCCTTGACCTATCGGCCACCTTCGGCTTGGTGGACCACAGAACCTTGTGCCACCACTCACTTCAGCAGCCAACTTCTCTGAGGACACTATGACCTGGGTTACCTCATTCCTAGAAGACAGATCTTCAAGAGTCTTCTCAGACTTGGCGAACGCCCCACCCAAACTCATAATGCGGAGTCCTGCAAGGGTCATGCATCTCCCCCACCTTGTACAATATCTTCACCAAACCCCTGTTCGACCTCCTGGATGACCTTGGCATAGTCTACACCAATTACGCCGATGACACACAAATCCTTCTTCCACTGTCTGGGTCACAGATTCTACTCTGATCAATGAAATCTACCTCACCATCTAGACTTGGATGGGCATGAACAACCACTGCTTAAATGATGACAAAACGGAAATTCTGGTAGTAGGATCACCCATGATGCTAAAAACGACCCCCTTTTAACTCATCATTCCTTATTGACGGGATCAACATCCCTGTTTCGGACTCTGTGAAAACACTGGGAGTGCACCTCGATGCTAACCTCTCACTTACTAAATAAGTAAATGCCATTACCTTATCAGCCGCATACACGGCTCAATGTAGCTAGCCAATACCTTTCATCCGCTAGCTGTCCAGCTATTGCAAGATCGATAACCGGAGCGACACTACAAGAAAGGATTCACTTTCAAATCCTCACCATCACCCTTAAACACCTTCAAAACACAGCCCCTGGATACTTAGCTCAGAAAATCGTCAAGGTTAACCCAACCAGACTGGTCAGAGCCCCCTACGCTCACCAGATTATCCCACCGAAATATGAAATACAAGCGTGCCAGAGGAGGAGGGACGGGTTTCCCGGCCATAGCAGCGTCCCAATGGAACGCCCTCCCTCCCACCCACGCTACGAGCAGAAAGCTCACACCGGGCGTTCAGAAAAACGCAAAAAATGTTCCTCGTTACCTGACTTTATCTTGCCAAGCTCCAGACTTCAGAAAGCAACACGTCCTTACTGTGATACATCTCAGTCCCCCTATTTTCTCCTAAAATCCTCTTTTCTCGAGTTGATGTTTATGTTCCTCTGTCAAGTATGTGTATCATGTAACAGGTTCGCAACAGCGCCCTGATGCTCCAGGGCTTAGGCGCTTTACAAATGCAAATAAATTAAATGAAATGGCAAAAGTGACCCACCGTTGCAAATGGCACTTCACTCCTTTTGTGACCCTGTTTGAATAGTACCCCAGGGGGCGTTTTTTGATAAAATGTGATGCATATTGTGCAATTTAAAGAACATGTATTCTGCAACACTGGGCAACACTTGCAGCCGCGGAGTAAAGTAACTCGTCAAACTGGCCCACACTGCCCAATTGACCAAACAAACTGGCACACACTAGCGTTTTGTGTCTTTGGTTGGGGCATTGCCCTATCGGCCAGTCCGAGCCTGCTGCCATACACCGCCCCTGTGGACATCCTGAAAACGTGGCGAGTGCTCGAGACGACAAGGGCTCCATTGTGCGCTTCAGATAAAAGGCCCTTGTGCCGGGCCATATGTTTGCCACCTGTGGCCATCCTTTGCCTCCCCCTGTGGCAGGATCCTGTTGGTTCTAAATAAACAAACAGATGTAAGATCTGTATTTTATTTGAAAGATGAGCTTGAATCGCAAACCCATGTACCCAGGACTCAGACTGAGTACATTGTACTCCCCAAAGTCAGGCTACGGCCCCAAAAGTAAACAAAATGGGGAGGAAGAGTATGCGTGGGGTGTGGGGGGGGTCCGAGGGGGCTTAAATGAGATCGGCACTGGTGTGCTGCGTTCAAACCAATGGCATCGAGTATTTTTAATCAAGTAAATAGACATTTCTGTGTTGATTGGCATATTTGTGGAAGGCTTCAGTGGCCCGTCGTTGCCTTCTACAAATATGCCAATCATCACACGAATGTCTGTTTACTTGATTAAAAATACTCGCTTCATTATGAAGGATGACACTTAATGCTCCCTAAAATTCCTTCTTACTTCCAGATGAGATGTATGCCTCAAAATCCTATCTGGCAAATGTATGTACAGCGCCTAGAAACAGACCTGTGTTCTAAAAGCACTTTCCCAATATCTTTCTCCAGGGTCTTTTGCCATCCCAGCTCCCACTAATCTATTATTGCAACAGACACATTATTCGTATCCCTGACTGCAGTCTCTGGAAAGAGGCCAAGAACCGAATGGGCATGCAGTCTGCCCTTGCCTCTCATCTGCCCTAAACAGGATTCCCTTTCCACTCATGGGCAAGATGATGAGCCGGCACTGCTGCGAGGCGCCCAGGCCGCCAGTACTCTCAATCCAGAATGGGCACCGGATCCATCCATGCCCTCGAGCCGAAAAGCGATTCACGTCTCATTGGGCGCTATGCGAGTTCATTCACTTTTACAATCCGGCCTCAGCTAGCAGGGGTGCACTGGGAACCAACAGTGACCCTGAAAATGGAATTCAAAGTATCCCCATGTCACACTGTGAGCAAGCCCAGCCCCTCTAATTGTCGTTTGGGGGGTTCTCCCAAAAGAACATTTGGAGCAAAATGGTATTCTATAGAGAATGTTAATGCACATTTGCCCATATATAGGGATTAAAAAAGGGTTAAAGATAACATAACTCTGGCCTGTAACATTTGTGAAGAGTGAGGAATGACATACTGGGAGAGCTGTGTCCATTTCTTGACTTCAAACTGATGTGGGGGATTTGGAGAGAAAAAAGGAAGGGGGAGAGCAGCAGGGAACTAGGGTATCCATACAAAAGAGGCACATGAGGCAGAGGCCCTACAGCAAATCTCCAGAGTTCTCTGTAGGCCAGCCCTCCACCACCTTAGCCCCCCACCCCCCGTCACCCCTGTGAGCAAGAGCCTAGAGTCGATTCGGTTGACAGTGTGGGGCATCCATGAAAACTCACTTTTAAACCCCTTCCTCTCCCTAGCCAGCACCTAGAGGCGATTTGCTCCCCAGTGTGCGCTAGCCAATAAACCTCACTCGCCTCCTACTTTTACACTGACGTGAGGCCAAGCACTTCCAGATTATAGAGAAACTGGGACTGATTTGCAAAGCCATTTTCAATGGGAAAATCCAATTGGAAAACGCTTTGCAAATCAGCCCCACTGCTTTTAATGCATCTAGTGCTGCTACAAAAGCCACACTGCCTGGATGGGCCCTCGGGCTGCACTAGGCGCTGTAATGGTGACCACAGTCCAGTGCAAAGTTTCTATTGGGAAACTAGTGGCATTGCACTAAAATGCCTGCCAAGTCTCCTCTGAACAACAGTGCCATCAGCAACCCCAGGCACGTGGTGTTTTGGCCTGGTGGGGCCCCTCAGTGAGGTGAAGCTGAGCCTCTCTAAGGTTCAGTGAGTAAGGGGTACGCGCAGTGGTGAAAGTGGGTGAGAGCGGTTGGGAGCGGTGCTCCTCTACTTTTTTTATTTTAGGTTTTACTGTTCCTATACTTTTACTTTAAAAAGAAACCGTTCCGGAATGGGTTTGTTTTAAATTAAAAGTGCACTGAACATTCCCTTAAACAGCAGGTGTGGTTGTTTGGGGGTTTCGATTTCACATGGGAGGGGCGTGGTGATGGGGTTTGTGGGGCGGGGAGCAGGCCAGCAGGGAACGTAGTTCCACTACTTATTTGTGTACACTTCGACCCCTGGGTCCACGTCTGTATTACTCTTGCAAATGGATAGTTCTCCTCTGAAAGGTGCAGTGAGCTTCAAAGTAGTTGGAACCCCCCACCCCGGGTGGAAGCAATTCCACAGAACAGGGTATGTGACCCATGTTGGTTCTCAGTAGAGGGGCTCTCACACTCTTGCTTAGGTTTTCAGTCTAACTAATAAATATGATCCCCCTCCCCCCATGAGGGTCCAATTTCTGCAAATTTGTGGCATGAATCTTAATCGTGCAAATTCTGAATGCCCTCTGGGGCTTGGCTCAGATGAGTCGAGTCTCACTTGTGTTTTTTCTTTTTTTTTAAAACGTATTTTATTGATTTTGGTGGGAAAAAAAACGTGCAATACAACGAGAAATCAAACGGTGGTTCAAACAAGGGAGGGGACGGTGCAAGGGGGACAGGGGAGGGGGAGGGCCAAACAAATCAACAACAGTCTTCATGTTGCAGCGAACTTACAGTGGACGGATGGGTTAGGGCCTGCGACCCAGAGTTTCAGGAAGCAGGAGGGGTCGCATACAAGGGCTGTCCTTCCAGTGCTGGCATCAGGGGATAGTGCCAGTGTGATGCTACGAGATTTCAGGGGGGTTTGTGGTCGGCGCTGAAGCGTATGTCTCTGAGGAGGGCCTTCCATGATTCCAGGGTGCCGCACTCGGTTTCGCCGCTTGACGTGATTCCTTCTTGCCAGGCCCTGGTTTCAGCTACTGTCCATCTCTCGAGTTCTTTGAGCCATCGTTCATGCCTGGGGCCCGACGGCGTCTTCCAGGCCATTGCAATTGTTCTCTTAGCCAGGATGCATGAGATGTCCATTAGTCTGACAGCATGCTTGGACTTGCTAGGTCTGGGGTAATTCCCCAGGAGGCACTCGCCGGGGGTCCATTCGTACCTCGTCATTCCGGCGTCCATGCAAGTCTGTTTGGCTTTGGACCATAGTGTCATCGCCTTAGTGCAAGTCCAGAACATGTGGATCATGTCCGCTTTATCATTCCCACACCATGGGCATGCAGTGGAGGATGTCTTATTGAAGGAGGCGACCCTATGTGGGGTCATGTATGTCCTATACAGGACGTTCAGTTGAATCTGGCCGAATCTGGTATTCCTGGACACTTTTTTGGGAAATATTAGCGCTCTCTCCCATTCTTTATCCGTGATCGGGGTCTCAAGGTCCGCTTTCCATTTCGCCCTCAGATCTTCGCCTTTAGGGTTAGGTTTGTCGCATAGTCTGCTGTAGAGCCTGGAGACTGGTCTCCAGCCATCCGAGAGGTCATGCATTTCTTGAAGTAGAGGGTCAGGGGAGGGTTCCTCCGGCCAGCCGGTCCATTGTTTCTTGGCAGTCTGTTTAAGGCGGTGGTACCAGAGGAACTGGCCAGGGGGTATTCCTTCGGCGGCCTTAAGAGATTCAAAGTCCCTGAATTCCCCTTCCTCGTACATGTCGCCCCATGTGTATATGCCGGCTTCTTCCCACCTCCTTGCTGTGGAGAGGTCTGCATCCGTTCGGCAGTGTCTGCTAAAATGGGGTTATCCGGAGAGTATGGGTGTTGTACTCGCCTGATGTAGCAGGACCTGGCCCATATCTTCCTTCCCAGGTCAATCACTTGTGAGGTGACCAGGGATTGCCGTGTGGGGTGCCACAGGGTTTCCTTGGGGATCACATTGTTCGAGGATTGCCTCAGTAGTTCCGTCTCAGCCGAAGGTTCGTCCGAGAGCCATTTCGTTATGTGACTCAGCTGGGCAGCCAGATAGTATAACTGGAGATCCGGTAGCTTTATTCCACCCTCTTTGTGTGGCAGGGAGAGAACAGATAGCGACAGTTTGTGCCTGTGGGGGCCCCAAAGGAAGTCCCTGATAATAGCCTCCAGCTTCTTGAAGAAGGGCGGTCGAACGTAATGGCAAATGTTCACGAAGAAATATAGGAATCGGGGGAGTACGATCATCTTGACTATCGCTGCCCTGCCCACCATGGCCAATGGGAGCTTGGACCAGAATTTTATAGAGCGTCGAAGACTCATGATGGCGACCTCAGGGTTGTGTTCGTGCGTGAGTAGCGGGTTATGGCTTACGTTGATCCCCAGATAACGGAACTTGACCAGTTGCCAACCTATTCCTATCACTGGGAGATTGCTTTCTGGAATGTTGCGTAGGCCCGCCAGGGGGAAGGCGGAGGACTTGCTCCTGCTGAATCGGATCCCCGAGTACTTCGCGTAATTATCTAGTACCTCCAGTGCTGTCGGTGCGTTAACTTCGGGAGTGCTTAGGTAAAGGAGGACGTCGTCTGCGTATAGAGATATTATGTGGTGTACAGTGCCCACCTTGATACCAGCGTCGAAAAGCTGCTGCCTGAAGTATAGTGCAATCGGCTCCAGGCCCAGTATGTACAGCATGGGCGATAACGGACACCCCTGTCTCGTTCCCCTTTGTATTTCCCAGGCTGCTGATACCATTCTTCCCGTTTTCACTCTCGCCATTGGGGAATTATAGAGGACCTCGATCCACCTGATGAAGCCCCCTCCGAAGCCAAATCTTCTCAGGACCTCCCTGATCCATTCCCAGTATATGGAGTCGAAGGCCTTGATAGCATCGAGCGACAACACCGCCAGGTCCTCGTCCCTCTCGTGTGTTTCAGCCATTACATGCTGTAGCCTCCTGAGGTTAGCAGTGGTGTTGCGCCCAGGTACAAATCCGTTCTGGTCTTCATGGACGATGGATCCCACCACTCTGGCCAGCTTGCGAGCTAATATGGATGTGAGGATCTTGGCATCGTAGTTTAGCATGGCCAGAGGGCGATAGGACTCACAGTCGGTGGGCGATTTGTGTGGCTTGAGCATAGGGACGATTATGGTTTCTTTCATGGTGTTGGGGAGAATCCCGTTCGTGTATGCCTCCTGGTAGACCTCGTGGAGAACTGGGGTGAGGATGGACTCATACGTCTTGTAAAACTCAGGTGGGAGGCCGTCGCTGCCAGGGGCTTTGTTGTTAGAGAGGGACCTGATCGCCCCTCGTACGTCCTCAAGAGTGATCTCCATCTCCAGTTCCTCTCTCTGCTCGAGTGAGATGCGGGGAAGTTCTATCTCCTCAAGTGTGTCTATAATGTCTTCAGTAGGAATTTGCGTCTTGTGGGCATACAGTTCGGTGTAGAATTTGGCAAAGGCTTCATTGATCCCCAGCTGGGTCGTGTGGGATGTCCCATCGGCGTCCCGTATCTCCACTGGGAGGTGTTTGGGGTGTTCCCGCTTGCAGAGCCAGGCCAGTAATCTCCATGGTTTGTCCGATTCTTTGTGGGATCGGGTGGTATGCGTGGTGAAATCGAATTTCTCCAGTCTTTCCCATGCTTGTTGGCATTCTGCACGGGCTTCCTTCAATTTATTTTCGGCCTCTGTGGAGTTGTCGTGAGCAGACTCTAGTCGGGAGATCTCAGCTTCTTGTGCTTCGAGCGTTCTCTGCAATTGCCTGCGAGTACCGCCGGCTCTCGATATGATTTCACCTCTGGTCACCACCTTCATAGCTTCCCATAATGTGCCCCAGGAGGATACCGACCCCATGTTGATTTCCAGGTAATCTTCCAATTTTTCGGCAAGGTCTTCCCTGAACTCGAGATCTTCAAGTGCTGCAGTCGGCATCCTCCACATGGGGATCGGGGGTCTGGGGCCCCTCAACTGCCATAGCATGGTCAGTGGGGAGTGGTCGGAGATCGATCGTTCGCCCTAGGTACTCTGTAGATGCAGCACGTGGGGCGAGCTCCTTGTTTATAAACAGGTAGTCAATTCTTGTATGGACTCTGTGTGGGGCTGAGTAGTGGGAGTAAATCCTGTCGGCCGGATGGTGTTCCCTCCAGATGTCCACTAGATTGAGCTGCTCCAGAGTTTCCCTCAGGGCACGGGATGCAAGGTTGCTCGGGTGTGGGGGGGGCAGCGATCTGTCCGCGCTTGCGTCAGCAACACAATTGAAGTCCCCTCCCCATATGAAGGTGCGGTCCCGGTGCCGAATCAGCTTTGTAATCATTGTGGCGAGGTACGCCGGTATTCCGTGATGTGGGAAGTAGGAGTTGACCAAGCACACTGGGGTCTGTTCCATTGTGCCCCAAATCACTACGTATCTCCCTTCCTTATCTTGTTCACTCCCCTCCATCTGGAAGGGCACGTCCGGGCTTATCCATATTAGCACCCCTCTAGCGTATTTGGAGTAGGGGGACCCTCTCACAGTCCCAGCCCATCGGTCTGCAATCTTGGACATGGCCTCCGTCGTGAGGTGAGTCTCTTGAAGGAGTGCAATCGAAACTTTCTTCCTTTTGAGATAGGATTGTATACGATTGCGTCTGAGGTATGAGCCCATACCCCTCACATTCCATGTCATCACAGTGAACTGTGCCGCCATCGGGTCTGAGTTTCGGATTTGATGCGGGACTCGGTCTCCGGAGTCCGGCTCTGCTTTAGTCCTCCGTAGGTGGGCTGCGGGGGGAATATCACTGAATTCCGGTCGTCGGGTTCACGTCCTGGACCCATCTCGGTCTTTGTTGGCGAAGGAAGCATGAAGACTGTACAACTAATAAAACTAATAACAAAACTCAAACTGGTGCGCCCAGCGACTACAACATTGTTGCGGTGCTCAGGCGCTCTCGAGCCATCGGAGCCCATCCGGGAGTCTGGCGCGAGCTGGGTCAGGCAGGTGCCCAGACCGGGTGAATTCTACGCTGGGGGTGGGGTGAGGGCCTGGCGGCGGAGCCGAGCGAGGCCGTTTCCAAGTGAAAAACTGAAGTTGGATTACCTTCTGTGTTCCAGCGTCATGTACGATAGTTCTTACTGTTACTCGGGGGTCGCTTGTGGGATCAGGGGGGGTTAGGCCTCATTCCGTGAGTTGTCCTTGCCATCCGCCAGGTTATTATCCTCTAGCCACATGTTGGCTGCCTCTGGATTATCAAGGAATACCACTCTCTCTTTGTAGACGACCCTGAGGCGTGACGGATATAGCAATCTATATTTTAGGTTCAGTTGTCGGAGCCTAGCTTTTATCGGGACAAATGAATTCCGCTCTCTCTGAACCTTCTGCGTATAGTCCGGATAGATGGAGATTTTGGAGTCCCCTCTTTCGATGGGGCCCCCCTCCCTGGATCGCCGTAAGATAGTTTCTCTGTCCTGAAAGTTCAGTATCTTAGCGATTATAGGTCTGGGGTGCGATCCAGGGGGAGGGCGCCTCTGGAGGGATCTGTGGGCCCTCTCGACTGAGAATCCCTGGGTCAGTTTGCCGGCCCCTATTTCTTGCAGCAGAAGGGTTTCGACGAAGGATGTGGTATTTGCCCCCTCGTTCCCCTCTGGGACGCCCAGGATCCTGATGTTGCTCCGTCTGGCCCGACCTTCGGCCTCCTCCGCCCTTTCCTCCAGGAAGGCAACTTTCCTCTTCAGGAGGGCAACTTCTGACTTCATGGCTGTGGTGGCCGTGGATGTTTCCTCCGTCGACTGTTCGACGGTCGTGACCCTCTCCGCTAAGTTGCGAGCGTCTTGGCGGATCAGTTGAATATCAATTTTGAATTTGTCGATCTTAGAGTCTATATGCGTTTTTAGTGAGGCTATGGCATCAAGTATCTGAGAGTAGTTATCGGCGGCCACCCCTTCGCTCGTCCGGGCGACTTCAGAGGAGCCGGCCCTGGCTTGAGTGGGGGTCTTCACCTTGGTGGAAACAAAGGAGTCCATGGTGGCGGCTCTGGTCTTATTCTTGGCGGCCATCTTGAGGTGATGATTGCGGATGTCCTAGGCCTCAAAGGATAGATCGCTTGCGGGGTTGCTAGTGAGGCCCTCTTCTGGTTGTGCGGCCCACAGAGGCGGGTATCAGAAGAGTAAGGGTAGGCGGGAGGCCCCCCTCGCGGGTGAAGCGGGATCTCGCGCACCTTATCTTGTGGGGCTGGATCGGTAGAGTGACCCGAGCCAGGCCAGTCCTCTGTCAGACGGGCGGCACCCGGGGGAGTCGTTTTCCTTTCTCGTGCTTCCGCTTCTCCCCACCAGGCCTGGAAGTCCGTTGGGGGAGGGATACCCCTCGTAGGCTCCGCTATGCGATGCGAGGCGCCATCTTGGATCCGATCAGAGCGGCAGGGGGGGAGAGCCGTTTTAGGGCCGCAGCTGCGTCTGGGGGGTCCAATTCGGCGGGCCCAATGGTTATTCAGATGCAGAACCGCTTCCCCCAACCGCACATTCCTCTGCAAGGGCTGGGGCCGCACATGAGCCAGAGAGAAAGGATCAGGAAACGGCGTCTCGGCCGGAGCTCGGCAGATCAGCTACTGCTCGCCATCGGCGCCAAGCCACGCCCCCGTCGAGTCTCACTTGTTGTGCGAGAGTCGAGCTTAGAAGCTTTCTTACTTGTAGCCAGGCTCAATTGCCCCGTTGCCTTCAGTGGTGTGTACTCGGACATGAGGTTCCATTCTTAATGAAACATCTTGGCTTTTGGTCTGACACCTGCCTGCACACTCAGCCATGCAGAGTCATGAGTCCAATACGCGAGAGCTCTTTGTGCGGCTGTCCCAGAAACACAAGTAGTTGCAATGCAGTGCTTAAGTCCTGTGCAGTTAATCGGTGGTTATCCTGAAAACCTGGCAAATTTTGGGCCCGGGAGGACTGGAGTTGGTGACCCTTGATGGGAGTTACGATCCCTGCAGACTCCAGAAAGGGTTTTCAACCAAAGAAAGGTTTGTCAGAGGTTGTCATATCATGCGTATTCAAAGCGCATGGCAAACTGATTGATCTGTGTCACAAAGTATAACGGTGTGGGCCTGTGGGGGGGGGGGAGTGTGTGGGGGTGTATTGGGTTTCATATGGTGCAACCAGCCGGCAAACAGAGCGTATTAAAACACCTCTGCCTTGCACCCCACAGATTCCAATATTTCTCCAATCCACCCTTTCATGTGCTCCAGCTCCCCAAACTTGTCTTTTCTAATGCATCATTTTTACTGGACCAGTGTCCTCACACAGGGCCTGTCTTCCCACCTCCTTCGCCCCCTCCCCCTGCAAAGGCCTCCACTTTCTTTGGTATGCGGGGTCAGAGGGCAGCAGTGCGGAGTGGCAGGGAACACACACGTGACTGACTGTGTGTGCGTGTCACTGTGTCTGAGGCTGCACACCTAGTCCCGTTTCCTCCCACACGGCCTCCGAAGACAGCTGAAGATGCAGTGCCGGCGGCGAGCAGCGCGGGGTGCTGGTGAAGCCCCCCCCCCCTCTCTCCTCACCCAGGCCTGATTTATGAAGGAGGGCGGAAGTGCCACGTCCCCCGTGTAAGATCTCCCTGCGCCGAGCGCGTAGTACATTGCAGCTTACACGCTCCTATAAAACCTTCACAGGCTGCGCAGAAAAAACGCACACACAAACCACAATTTCATTCACTGCCACGTATCAAGTCAGAATTCACAACTTTGAATAGGGTAGGGTGACCAGATTTAAAAAGTAAAAAACCGGGACAGGCGACCTAACATAAAAGTAGGACTAACTCTTGAAAGTGGCTTTCAAGGCGCTACGCTTCAGTAGCGTTTGGAAGAGAAGGGGGTTTAAGTGTTACCTCTCAAAGAAACACATTATAATTAATTTATCGCAAACTTACACCGTCTTAAATTGTAAAATGCAGCATTTCTTCTGTGTGAGATTGTGCATTCCTGCCTGCCAGCTATGAAGACCTACTACCAAAAACCAGGACCACTGCAGTTTCCAATGTGAATATAACCTTGAGAAAGTGGGACAGAGCACCAAATACGGGACGTCTCGTCACTCTAAAATAGGGTGACCAGACGTCCCGGTATTGGGCCCTCGGCTAATGGCGGAGTCATAGGTAGGAGGGCGTGGGACCTGTGGGTGGTGAGTGAGTAGTCCTCCTTTTATGTTGTTGGCCATCACTGTTTTTGTCTTGAAAATCTGGTCACCCTTTAGAAGCCTTCGATCTGTCGTCTAAAAATGTTTATAAACGCCCTTCTTACTGGGTGGAATGTCAATTGTCCCTCTCGTTTCATTTTTGCACCCGCTCTTTCACTGCTTATTTCAGGAATGCCAATTCACCAAAATGCCAGGGGTAGTGGAATTGACATCACATGACCCTTCTTGACCTCTGATGACATCAACGGAAGTGATGTCATTTGACCCCATCCCGAAGAGACATGACGGCAAGCGATGGAACACGACCTTTCACCCCTTGACAAAACAGCAAGTGGCATCACATAGCATTGTTCCTAAGTACACTACGAAAAATAGGGTTACGATATCATTGTAATATGATATCCATTTTATACACGAATGGATCACCATATGTATCGTTAATATCAGTGTGTACAGGCCCATATTACCAAATTACTGTGAATGCAAGCAGACGTCCAAGGCCAAATCATATTGTATAGCACTTATGCTGAAGTGCTCCACATGGAACAAATATACATACAATATCACCCAACCTGTGTTGATACTCATTTATCAGCCTCAGAAGGATGAAAGGCTGAGTTGGCATTGCCGGGATTGAAACCTGCAGATCACACACACATTGCACCAGCAAGCACTCAACCTACTGAGCTATCTTACCTGCTATAGTAAAATGAGCAATTACATGTCTGAATGTTGTCAAAGTCAGAAAGTAAATTACACTCTGTAGTGGATACCATTAAACTGGTAACTGAGATGTAACAGCACGCCACTTCATCTGCAGGTCTAGCGCAAAGTTGGCCACATGTCAAGTCTGCATGGATCTACTTTTCAGGCTTCAGAGGTTGGCAAAATACATACCATTGGGAGGGTTCATAACTGTGTATTAAAAATGTTAGAGTAGCGCAGGGAAAGCAGCGCACTCACATGGCATCCCGTATGCTGGGCACTTATTACCTCATACATGTAAACAAACATCCTGAACAGCATGCCATGGAGATAGGAACCAAGGACACATTACAATGCATTCATTGTGGCAAAATGAAATCAAGGGCCACTTTATGTGCTGTGGTCAAACATTTCTACACTGTAAACAAGCTTTTAGGCACAAGGATTTTGTCAAGTGAACGAGGACACCGAGATGGAATGTCTTGTGATCATTGTAACGGAGACTAAGGCAGTAAAAAACATGCTGTTACTGCAACTTGCGAATAGCGAAATGCATAGTCCGAAATGTATGCTTATTCTACTCTAAATGCTTTTTTGAAGTTGCTGTCTGCATTGTGAATTTGAGGTATTAAGAACAGACTAAATCAGTGACTCAGCCCCTACAGTGTGCCTGAAATAAACCTTTAATGAGTCTAGCAATTGTTGTATAGAATTCCAGAAAGACAACTGATTTGCTATTCCTATTCTTTCTTATTTATGCTCAGTGTTACACTGCATTTTAAAGAGGCCTGAACAAGAAAGCTACCCACTCCAGAAACAGAGAGCCACATGGTGTTGGCCACAGTCCAGGAGCTTCAATTTAAGTTAAAAAAAAAGAATAAAAAACAAAAAAACACGTTTTGCTGTAGCAGGAATGGGGAGTCAGGCTTTTTCCACCTACTCGTGGCTTTGAGGTGGAATACATTAGCTACAGTGTTCCTTCCTATCCTTTTAGTTTAAAATCCCAGAATGTACTCCTGTGTGGCTCACGGTTTCCAGACAAACTGCTCTCACTGTTTGGGGCAGTTTGATCTTAAAGGCAACTATTTATTTTATGTTAATTGGCATTTATGTTGCACTCAAATGTGTCTGGTGTGCCGAAAACATGGTTTGCTGGGGAACCAAAACTCCAAAGTTCCTGATGGTATTGTGTATTGGTAAGTATGCAAACCTTGTTTATGAATGGCGCTGGGGAATGGATGGGGCCATGTTTTGCGATTGCTTCTTGAAAGAAATCTGCAGCACTTCACACACCACTTGAACTATGTACATACTGTCAATGCCAGTCAGCACAGTGAGTAGAGCGCTTGCATTGACATCTGTGCAGAGACTGCCGTTGCAGGTTCGAAACCCGGCAGGGCCAAATTCAACCTTTCATCCTTCCGAGGTTGTTAAATTATAAACAGTGCTCAGATACCTGAGGGTTTGTAGCGCTACATAAAAAAAAATGAATGTATTTGATGTGTGATCCAAACTTGTTGCGTCGACATGCACCAACCCTGTCACCAATTCCCCACGTATTCACAGCCTTGACAAAGACTTTGGTCGAAACACGTGTTGGCATTTCTCACATGCACCTAGAAATTCATGCTGGGCCACTTGCTCTCTCCTATATTCAACAATAAACTCCACATGTGAACATGAACAAAGTGTTGCAGATTTCTTTCAAGCAGCAATTGCAAAACATGGCCCCATCCATTCCCCAGCGCCATTGCTAAACAAGATTTGCATACTTACCAATACACAATACCATTGGGTACTTTTGAAAGGGGCCCCTAGGGGTCCCTCGCGATATGGAAACAAGGCAATAACCATACACGAAAAGATGCGCCAGACACGAGGTTCAAATTCCCAATGCTAGGGTTTATTGCAAGCAAAAATAGTCCCAATTGGCCAACTGTGGTCTCACGCCCCGCAACGTGAGTTTCCTAGACCTCGAGGGACGCAAGAGAGCAAATTACGTACATCAGTTACATATATACAAAATGCATATCATACAATCAGCCATGTCATGTTTAACACCCCCCTTTATTAAGTTACTTTGAACTCGGGATGACGATGGACATTTCCGACGGGTATGACAATTATGACACTTTCGATGTCTATTCTAGTAACAATGTGCAATTAGAAAGTGCAGATGCATCTTTTAGTTGTTGAACAGAACACGGCGGTTCTGTTCTTGGAAGCAAGCTGCACACGGGGGAAGAGCCACATTCCAAGCTTTGCTATCTATGAGGTACTATTCGTGTCCTGGGAGCCGACACGCTCTAAAGGGTTTTGCGAAGGGGGGCCGTAAGAAGAGCATAATTCAAGCCTTTAGCTGCTTCATTCTAACATATTCTACCACAGTACGAGACTGGCTGGCAGCTGTGAAATGATTAAATGCCCTGCAGCTCTCCCTCAAGGCTACAGAGACGGAGCATGGGCATTCCTTTCTGGGCTACTCATGAGGAGTTTCAACGAACTCCTCAGTCCCGCGACCTTGCCGTTTCATATTCAGACAACAATGCTAACAGTTGAGCAGAATCCTCAAGAATTACAAGCTGCAAAGCAGTTTAGACAGAAAGCAATGAGCAATGGTTAACAAGCAAAATGGCGATTGTTGCTACGTTTAAAATGGCCGCTTGTTGGTCAAGCATAGCAGTCTGTATTTCTATAATTCTGTGCATAAGACGGTTGGCCTTCGGCCATCAAGTTACGTCTGTCATTCAAATGAAGGGTATTCACTTTTCCAGATTGACAAACCCTCCTTTTGGCCGTATGCCAAACATCTTATTCATTCATTACATCATCTTCCGATGAGGATAAGTCTGGGGTACCTATTTCTGAACCTTTCATGCTATCATAAGTATCATCTTCATCATTAATGTCTATAGCCATGAATTGTTTTACTGTTTTTGTTTCATCAGTGTCTCTGTTATTTCGGCCATGCATTTGTTTTCCTCTCGACACCATGTGCATACATCCCTTAGTACATCCATCAGTTATTTCAATGCAAACTATTGGTAAGCATTGTATGCAACAGCAACAGCTTATGAATATACCAAGTACCACCATTAGTATCGAAATTAACTTCCATCCCCAGGACCGCAACAGTCCCCACAACCAGGATCCTATCCCCCAAACCCCTTCTTCAGTAGAGTGTGTGGAACTTAGGACATGTAATTTCCGCATTGCTTTAAATATCGTAGGGGAGTAATCATCTATATACACACAGCATGCAGTTTTTACGAGTTTGCAAACTCCCCACAATCAACTGATATTATATCGAGAGCCATCCTGTTTTGTAGTGTCATTAGTCTTATTCCCTTCTCTTCTAACGTCATATTTAATAAAATATCCGTTGTTGAATCTATTGTATTTTTTGAATATTCTAGACCGTTTTCTTATATTGTAGGAAATTTCTATTTGGGACAAGAATGGTATAAATGATTTGGCTATATCTATTGCTATCATTCCATCCTCGCTACTCCTTTGAGTTCTACCTTTTGTTCGTCTGGTTACTTCTTCTGTTTCCAAGAGGAACACTCCTGGAAACAGTAGACCTAAGTAGCATGTACCTCCCCAGTTCCTAGGTAACCATGGATGTGCTTTTTCCCCACATATAAAGTAAACAGGGTCCCTTATGTACACAAGTTCTATTTCGTGCTTTAAAAGCACTGTGTTCAGGCAGTTGCTAAACGTTCCTACTTTATGGGAACCTTTTTTCTGTAAACATAGGGGAGCAGTTTCGGGGCTGTGATCCACTGTATAGGCAGTGGGCACAGCATCTTTATTCCATTCATCCCTCATTCGAAATGTCATTACTGATGTTTCTTCTGCTGGCGGGGTTGGTCTATTCTGCCTATGTAATCTATCTAGTCTTGTTGTCTTTTGTGTATTCTTCCTCATGGGATCTGGTGAAAACACGCGAGCTTTGTGGAATATGGAACAACCCACAGGTCTCATGATCACTTCCTCAAATTCATTCATATTGGTCTCATCTAGCTGACCCGTATTACTCTTGTTCCATTGCCCAAAGAACATTGCACTCAACGATACTTCACATGAATAAACCAATGGTAACGGTTGTACATACCAGCCTATCCCTTTCCCACCGTGCTGTGGTAAATGGGCACAAACCCAGCAATCTTTTTTCTTTAAAACCGCATGAGTCATGTTCATGATGAGCAACAATGTATTGTTTCTGTATCCTTCTCTGTGTCTTTCTTCCATTGGGGACAAAGTACCAGTGATTACATGAACCAGGCTTTCAGTAGCTGCTTTTGGCAAAAGTGTTTCTAATGGGTGCGCGGACTCCACGAACCATAGTGTAATAGCTATTATTGTTGGTACTACCATACTTAAGAAACACAGGACCAATGTCCAAATCAGTACCTTATTCCTTTTACCATGCTTTTTCCCTAAATTTACAGTCTCTAAATCTATCATCTTTTCAGCAGGGATGCAGGAGGAGGCTGAAACCGGTCTTGATTTGTTCTTCATCGTCCTTCTTCTTGCTGGCAAAGTTCGTCGCAAATGTCTCTCGTTCTTGATGCCAGAAAAGTTCAACGAAATGTGTCACAGTTCAATTCTGCCAGCACTTTCACAACCTAGATCACCTATCCACTCCGAGCAAGATTAGTTGTTCTTTCTCCCACTGCTCAGACGATTTCTGAACAGTTTTCTTATTGATAGAGTACTATGTGCATCCAGCTTGTCCCGCTCTGGCTTAGGACACATGTACTCTATCAGCCTTATACTTATGTGCGTCCAGCTTGTCCTGCTCTGGCTCCTGACACATGTACTTTTATAAGCGCACCGCGGAGCCGTGAGTCTTGAATTGTCCGACTTGCACAACTCTCACACTTCTCTCCTCTACGCCACTGGCTCCTACTCCGTCCGTGAGTGGAACCAAAGGCAAAAGAAAAGCACCAAAGATCTGTGGATCACTTTGCCTGTCGAGGCCGCAAATGATACCGTTTCACTCCTGGTATTGTATGATCCGTGAATAGTGCCGTTGCACTTTCAGTATCAGGCTCAGTGTCAGTCTGCGGCACAATGATGGGTAGCGATGAGCGCCGTGGCAATGATGTAGTTTCTTTCTTTGGCTTTGGTGCGTTTGCAGAGACTGGCGGGCGCCAAAGGGGTACACACGTTGTTTCTGCTCGTGTTTGCAATGCAGGGTTTGTGTCGCTCGGCAGTGATGTTGTTTCTGCTGAGCAACGTTGGGGCACTTTTCACCCTTTCCCCTTACTGGCAGCCTCCTCAGGCTCTGTTTCGAGTTTCACTTCTCGCTTGGACTTTGTTTCAACTTTCGCTTTTCGCTCAGGCTGATGCTGTGGCAGTGGACTGGCAACAGTTTCTTTCGTTTCCGAGACCGTTTCCTTTCTCTGGTCGTCAGAAGTTGTCAGCAGTCCTGGGAATCTTTTGGCATGTGTCGCATGGATCCATGCCTTCCGTCCGTCCACTCGAATGGCCGTTTGCGTCGCCAAAAGTACTTGGTAGGGGCCGCGCCACCTGGGTGCTAATGCTGTCTTCCGCTCAAAGTTCTTTATCAGGACCCAGCTTCCAGGCTCCAGCGAGTGCCCCGGTCTGGTCTATCGCACTGGTAACGCCTCCTGCACCTGCTGATGAATTAAACGCAACTTCTGCATTAAAAGGCCACAGTACGTGCTTAACATAGGATGCTCGACCTCACATAATCTTTTGGGCTGCGTTGCGCACCATACATTTGCCGGTCTCCCATTATAATTTCATAGGGGGAGAGCCCAGTTTTAGCCTGCACAGACGTGTGCATGCACAATAGCGCTAGGGGTAATGCATCCACCCAACTCAACTTGCTCCCAGCACAGATTTTAGCTATCTTTGACTTTAAGATGCTGTTATGTCTCTCAACAAGCCCGGCAGAACTGGGATGCCTGGAACTGTGGAATCGTTTCTCTATCTGTAGACCTGCACAGATCTGTAGTACTACTGCACCCACAAAGTGTGGGCAGTTATCTGACCACAGGACACGGGGCAACCCGAACCGGGAGAAATACTCTTTCAACATTACTTTTGCCGTTGACATGGCAGTGCAGTCTTTTAAAGGATATGCCTCCACCCACTTGCTAAATGCGCAAATCACCACTAACACATATTTGTAGTTCTGGAACCTTTCCATTTCTATGAAATCAAAATGGATCACCTCAAATGGCATAAAGGGTGGGCCAAAACTACCTACTGGAGTCACGGTTCCCTTCCCTACATTGTGTTGCAGGCACGTAATACAATTCTGCACAAGCCTTTCTGCATTCTTTTTTATGTGCTCATTTTTCCATACTGTGGATAAATGCTGTACCATCTTCTTTGCGCAAATGTGGGTAGGGCTATGCGCCATTGTAACCATTGCGGTTACGTAACAATTTGGCAACATCCAGTTGTTGGTCTCTTTGTCCACCCAACATCCTTCCAAATCTAACTCAGCAGAGCCCTCAGCCCACCCCTGAATCTCTTCGGTCGTGGCCTCGGCCTGCATTTCTTTGACTGTGGCAACTCCATTCTCTATCATATGAGGTACTTCCTCAGTCTGTACTGTCATCATTTTATTTCCCAAATCTGTGGCTGTTTGTTTTACAATCCTGTCTGCAAATGCGTTTCCCTCCCCCACTTTACATGTTACTTTTTTATGCGCCTCGCATTTCACTATAGCTAGGCGCTTTGGAAACGTGAGTGCAGACAACAATCGCACAATCAAAGGCCCATGCTGAATCCTGGCCCCATGTGATGTCAAGAAACCCCTCTCAGCCCAGAGTCGGCCAAAGTTATGAACCACGCCAAAGGCGTACTGGCTGTCAGTATAAATATTCACGTTCAAATTCTCAGAGAGTTCACAGGCTCGGGTCAGTCTTATTATTTCTGCGGCTTGCGCCGAATTGTAGGGGATTCTTCTGCTTTCTACAACACTCTCTAAGGTAGTAATTGCATATGCGGCAGTTGATGTGCCATCAGGTAATTTAAAACAAGAGCAGTCACAAAACAATTCCCCATCTGGCTCTTTCTGTGGGATGTCGCTCAAGTCAATTCTTCCCTTTGTTTCTTCTTCAGTGACCATTCAACAATCATGGGGTGGTGATTCGTTGTCACCAATTTCTGCTATGGGCAGTGGCATTAATTCTGCAGGATTCAATGCGCTACACCTCATAATTTGGATGTGGGGTGCAAACAAGATGAGCTCATATCTTGTTAGTCTAGCTGAGGTGAGGTGTTGCGTCTGTGTCCTATTTAATAGAACGTCTATAGCATGTGGCACCATCAGAATTAAAGTGTGCCCCAATACCATTCCTTCCGTTTGTTTCACTGACGCAGCAGCCGCTGCGACAGATCGCAAACATCGTGGTAGTGCACGCACTACAGGGTCCAACGCGCAAGAAAAATAACGGCACGGCCTATTTCTACCACCTTGTTCCTGTGTCAAAACCGCCAATGCACATCCTTCACTCTCGTTCATAAATAGTCGAAAGATCTTTTTATAGTTAGGAGTGCCTAAAACTGGCGCAGCACACAACTCAGCTTTCAATTGCTCAAACGCTTTCTGACATTCCTCATCCCACTGTAAAGGCATCACTGCATCCTTTTTAGTTAATTTTATCATCGGCTTCACAATCAACGCAAAATTACTGATCCACTGCCGACAATAAGAGGCCATGCCTATTACAGCTCTCACTCCTTTTTGAGTTTTTGGAATAGGCATACTAGAAATACTTTCTATGCGTTCTGGTGTTAATCTTCTCCCTTCTTTTGAAAGTAGGTAACCCAAATAAGACACCTCCTTTTGATTATACTGGAATTTCTTCAAACTTGCCTTATGACCATGGGTCGCTAAGTGTGTCAATAGTAATATAGTACTTTCTTTGCAGATCTCTTTTGTGTCAGCAGCTAATAACAGTCATCTATGTACTGCAAGAGTACGCAACCTTCGGGTAATTCTAACACATCTAGCTGCTCTTTTAGCGCTCTGCTGTAAATACTCGGGCTTTCTGTGTGTCCTTGTGGAATGCGTGTAAATGTGAATGATCGACCTCCTAGAGTGAACGCGAACAGATATCTACTGCTTTTATCCACTGGAATGCTAAAGAACGCGTTCTTCAAATCAACTACACTGAAGTATTCTGCAGTGGCCGGTATCATTGGTCAGTATTGTTGTGACATCTGGGACCAAAGGGAATTGTGGGTCTACCACTTTGTTTAATGCGCGCAGATCAATTATGAAATAATATGGTACTTCATTGCCTCCTTTCTTGTAAACTGGAAGAATCGGGCTGTTGCACGTGCTACCTGCAATTTCTTCAACCACCCCCAATCTCACCAGGTCAGTAACAATACTTTTTAATCCATTCTCACCTTCAACAGAGATTTTATACTGGGGAATTTGTGGTAATGTAACACCTTCTTTCAAAGTTATTTTTGCTGGCTATATTTTCAAGCATCCTACATCGTTATCATGCATTGCCCACAGACAGGTTGGTACTCTACTTAGCTCTTCTGGTAACGCTTTTGACATAAATTCCGTTACGGGTGCATTGTGAGGCCACATCGTGAGGAACACCCCATCTGCCGTACAATGTATAACTGCCCCCAATTTTCTCAACAAATTTAATCCTAGCAAGTTCTCCCCACAATTTTCTGTCAGAAGAAATGGACACTGTTCCGTAAATGGTCCTATTGTAATCGGGACAGCTTCGGACATGGGGTTAATTACAGGTGTACCTGCGAACCCTACAGAAACATTCTTTTGCCCCGACAGTGGGATCTCCGGAACCAAGTGGTGGTCTATCGAACACTTCTGCGCCCCTATATCTACAAGGAAATGGTGCTCCTTATTCCCGACTCTCATTTCTATGTAGGGTCCTCTCTGATTCACGGGAAAAGACACTGGTTCCGACCCCTGCCGTGGGCTGTCCTATCATGAAAATAACACATCGTACGATGTGTAGTCACCACTGCTGCTATAATACGTGTTTGGCTGTGTATCAAAAATATTCCCATTTCCCCCCCGGTGTCCTCCACTCTGATCATTTCTCTGTTGGCCCTGCCCGCCCTGATTTTGGTTCGGAACACTTTGGTTCAATGCCTGGTTCTGTTGCGCATGGTTTTGACCATAGGATTGGTTTTGAGTACCTCGATTGGTATATCCCTGCTGCTGCTGCATGCTATTTTTGCTTGGGCCATTTGACCCCTGATGTCCTCTATGAGGCCTTCTCTGGCCAAACCCACCTCTATTCTGTAGGTGCGGGCATTGCGCTTGCCAGTGTCCTTCCTCCTTACAGTACGCACATTGATTTACTCCCAATGACACCCCGTGCATATTATTCAAATTTCCCCTGCCTTGTGCATTTCCTCTACCTCTATTGTATCCAATGACCTGCTGCAGTAACACTCCTACTATCGTTCGCATCACTTCTTTTCTCAGCTCCAATGGGTACCCATTACATATCTCACTTACTTCCTTCACTGACGTTCTTTGTTCGACATCCATCGCATTGTTTCCCCCACCCATGCCTGCAATCTTTGGTTATCACCTCTTTGTCCCGGTACCGGCAAATGCTTTGCACCACCTGAAAAAACTCTCGGCCACGATTTTTGCATATACAACCTCGACGCCTCCTTCCTACCTTTCTTAATACACTCACTACTATATTCAGGTGTATCAAACATTTCAGTATATCTATCTTCCATTTCATTTTTCAGTTCAATGAGTTTGTACACATGTTTTCTTACATCCTCATCTCTTTGCTCACTGCGTGCTAACTTATTCAAATCTAACAATCGTTGTGGCGGTAAATTCCCAAGTATCTTTTTCCATTCTCCCACCAAAATTTCCCCCATGCATTCCAACACTACCTGTCTCTCGTTGCTTCTTCGGTACCCATACAATGAGGCCAATGCTGCCGTCCCATCGTTTCCTTCTATGTACCTTTCTGCCTCTTGCTGTAATTCAATCTTTCTTTCTTTGCTGATCGCGCTTCGAGTTACCCGTCCAAATCCTGTTCTTTCAGCCCCGCCTCTTGCCTCCCCGGTCTCAATTTCGACTTCGGGAGGGGCGGATGGAGCTGAATCTGTCTCTGGAGCGGGAGGTGCGGATGGGACAAGTGACACAGGTGGCATCTGTGAAGGGCCTCCTGGGTGCTGGGAAATTGTGTGTCTGCGGTCTGCGCTTGTGGGAGGGCTCAAGCTGTGGGTGGGGCTTGGGTTAATGCTTGCGTGAGAGGAAGTGCTTGGGCTTTGGGAGGGGGTATGAGAGCTACTGGTTGGGCCTGCGCAGTCACTACTGGCTTGTTTGGTTTTGATTCTGGTTTTGGGCCTCGACCCGTATTAGTTAGCAAATGTTCCATTAATTCGTCTGCTATGTGTAGTTCCCGCTGCGGGTATATTCCTTCTATGTTCATTTGGTCACGTCTCCCTTCCCGTCTTAGACTTGCCGTCCACTCCTCCTCCTCCTTTTCTTCTGCTACCTCAAGCTTCGATTTGTGCCTACGCGCATGCTCTCTCTACTCCTAAGTCGGAGCATTGCTTCCCTCCTCCAATCTTTGACAGTCTCAAAAGCTGCGGTTCGTGCTTTTTTCCTAATCAGCACCCTTTCTAGGTTATCTATCCTCGCAATCTCAAAGCTACCATTAATCGGCCACTGATGGTCCTGTTGCTTTCTAGTTTGCCTATGCCAAATTTCACAAAATATTATCGCACCCATACCATATTTTGCATAGATGTCATAAGCTGGCGTTCCCCCAGGCGGTGCACTTTGGCCATATTCCAAGGACTGTCTACCGCAGCGGAAAAGCCCCGCTAAAGGGGACAGTACTCCAGGCATGTTTTTAACCTTCCCCTTTGGTTAGCTAACCTTTACCTGGACATTTGAATTTGCAAAATCAACACTCTACCAAAAATCAGGTTTTTGTTTGAATCGGGGAATGTCTCACCTGATAAAACAAGTCGCCTGTCCTAACGCAACCTCTCCCAACGTCATGTCTGCGCTTCTCTGGCCTCTGCCTCGTTTCAGGACCCTCGCCTCCTTTGCCCTCTGGCCCGGTACGTCGATCAGGGATCAGATGTGTGCAGATCTGCAAAGGAATCTCTCCTCACTTCTACAGGGCGCCCCGTACACCTCTTGATCCCGGCTCGATCGTCCCTTCCTCGTCGTTCTTCCGCCTTTACTTCATTACAACGTATACAATGGGGCAAGAGGGGGACGGTCCCTATTCGGGCGCCATCTTGAAAGGGGCCCCTAGGAGGTCCCTCGCGATATGGAAACAAGGCAATAACCATACACGAAAAGATGCGCCAGACACGAGGTTCAAATTCCCAATGCTAGGGTTTATTGCAAGCAAAAATAGTCCCATTTGGCCAACTGTGGTCTCACGCCCCGCGTCGTGAGTTTCCTAGACCTCGAGGGACGCAAGAGAGCGAATTCCGTACATCAGTTACATATATACAAAATGCATATCATACAATCAGCCATGTCATGTTTAACACCCCCCTTTATTAAGTTACTTTGAACTCGGGATGACGCTGGACATTTCCGACGGGTATGACAATTATGACACTTTCGATGTCTATTCTAGTAACGATGTGCAATTAGAAAGTGCGGAGGCATCTTTTAGTTGTTGAACAGAACACGGCGGTTCTGTTCTTGGAAGCAAGCTGCACACAGGGGAAGAGCCACATTCCAAACTTTGCTATCTATGAGGTACTATTAGTGTCCTGGGAGCCGACACGCTCTAAAGGGTTTTGCGAAGGGGGGGCCGTAAGAAGAGCATAATTCAAGCCTTTAGCTGCTTTATTCTAACATATTCTACCACAGTACGAGACTGGCTGGCAGCTGTAAAATGATTAAATGCCCTGCAGCTCTCCCTCAAGGCTACAGAGAGGGAGCATGGGCATTCCTTTCTGGGCTACTCATGAGGAGTTTCAACGAACACCTCAGTCGCGCGACCTTGCCCTTTCATATTCAGACAACAATGTTAACAGTTGAGCAGAGTAAGCAGAATTCGCAAGAATTGCAAGCTGCAAAGCAGTTTAGACAGAAAGCAATGAGCAATGGTTAACAAGCAAAATGGCGATTCTTGCGACGTTTAAAATGGCCGCTTGTTGGTCAAGCATAGCAGTCTGTATTTCTATAATTCTGTGCATAAGACGGTTGGCCTTCAGCCATCAAGTTACGTCTGTCATTCCAATGAAGGGTATTCAATTTTCCAGATTGACACTTTGGAATTTTGGTTCCCCAGCAAACCATGTTTTTGGCTGCAGGACATAACAGACTAACCATGCAAACTAACTGATAGCGCAGGGGTCCAACATTCCTCCAAACTCCAGACACCCCATTGAAAACAAGCAATGGCAAAGCCAACAATTGTGGCTTGTGTATAAGTGGTTATATACGAATTGTTCGTTTTAAAACTGTTCGAATTACAATTGACCTTTTCGCAATTGACCGAATTGTGAAGGTCAATTGTAACATATGCGGGGGAAAACCCTCCCCCCCACCCAACCCAAACCCCCAAACCCCAAACCCCTTATATATGGTCAATTGTGAAAAGGTCAATTGTGACCCTTTAAAATCGGTCAATTGTTCATTCGAACAATTGTAAACGAACAATTTGGTGTATACCGTATAAGTATTAGGCATTTGCCGGGCACTGCTATTATAGGCCCAGGTACCCGCACCATTTAGCAGCTTCCACTCCCCATAGGCAGTAAATACCACTATGGCAGGGCCTTTCCCATGCCTACACAAAAGCCCGAACTGTTGGCATTGTTATTGCTTGTTCTTTAAGTGTCTTCTAGTCTCAATGCTGCTTAATGCACATTCCCAAACACCTAAGGGGTTCATTTTAATTTGAATAGTAAATTGCATGGAGGGGACCACTTACATATGTATGCAATTACCTCCAGCATGAAAATTATAATCCGGTGGTAATGGAGGTGGATTTCTCACGTGGAGGTGGAAAGGCAGACTGACTTTTTAAGTGCGCTCTCCAAATCCACCTTATAAATGAAAGCTGGTATTGGAAAAAGTGGCGGTAAAAGTGTACCACCATTTTCATTACCACTTTTCCTGATCTGACGGATTTGTAGAGTTAATGTCCCATAGGCATATTTTTATGTCCCCACTTAGCATGGGGTGTCCAAACGAGCTCCAACCAGGAAGTAAATAGCTCCCAGAAATGTACATCCCTGTTGCAGGGATAGTTTGTTGGAGTGTGTCTTTTATTTAGTAACCCGCAGATATAACGATTCTAGCCAAAACTAAGGCAATACCTGACACTAATTGTCCACTTTCATATCAGAGTCAACTTTCGGGTGATCCCAGCGGTTGCCTGGTTCCAAATGAGGCAGGTTCCTGAACCTTACTTCCAGGTGGCCTTCCACCATCACTGGGCATTCAAAGTCGGGGATGCATGCCATTGCTGGTCTTGATAACTTGAGTGGCATTTACCACCCTGGGCATTCGCAGCTGGGGATGCACAACACTTTCAGTTGTAATTACTTGTGGGTGACTTTTTATGTCACATCCGGGAACAGTCCTTCACAGTTAAACCCCGCCACTGGTAGTTTTTTCTGCCGGGAGCCGTCTGTTCACCCCAGACCTCGCCATAGGCACTCTAGTTGATGAGAAGTCCAACTGTCCTTAGTGTGAAGAGCGCTCATCGCACCTGCCTAGGCCTTCGCTGGCGGCAGGGCATCCTTGCGACTGCCACTATGGCGTTGTTCCTCCTCAGCTAGGATCCCCCTCTAACTCCGCACTCAGTGACAGAAGAAAAATAAAAGAAATTAGTAACAATGTACACTTCCTAACCTACTTTCTATCTCTTCCCTATCACTCCTGCCCTACCAAGAGATTAAAGTGGGGTAGGAACTTGAGGGGGGCCCCTCATTTGGGGGCGTGGCTTGCATGATGGGTGTGGCCTGAATAGCACACATGCCATAGTAAGGTGCAACAAATATATAAATGTATGTAAGCAATTATATATTATGCGTACCGTACTATGATTTGTGTACTTTGCAAGCCATCTTTTATAAACATAGACATAGGTTGCATATTTCTATGTGTATAAAAAAATGGCTTGCAAAGTACACAAACAGTAAGGTGTGCACATAAATACACAAATGCTTCCATTTGTATATTCTAACATAGCATTAATATATTTGTGTGCGTACCTTACTATGGTTTGCAAACCATAGTAAGGTGCGCACATATATATATATATATATATATATATATATATATATATATATCCAAATGCTTACATTTATATATTTGTTTGCGTGCCTTACTATATGGTTTGTGCACTTTTCGAGCCTTCTTTTTTAAACAGAAATATGTAACCTATTTCGAGGTTTATAAAAGATGGCTTGAAAAGTACACAATTCGACAAACGCGTCTTTGTCTGTCACATTTCAAGACATCTTTTATAAACCGCGAAATATGTCACGCAGTCTCCAGGTGAACTCATTGTTAAAGACGCCTAAGTGAGCTGGGTAGGGGAACAAAAGGACAGTAACTTTCTCTGGTGACGCCTAGAGCAAGGAGTCCCCTTGCCTGACTCAATGGCGGATGCATGTCCGCCCATTGTGGCCCTGGCGGGATAGTGTGCCGTGATGTGATGTGGTGGGACCGGGGGACCCCAGTAGGGCCCCGGCTCAGCCTCACTTTTTGGAGACTGCCGGGGTCCGGCCCCAGCTGGCCCCGGTCCACTTAAAGCCCTGGCCCTATCTCTTAATTAGAGTGTGGGTGGGAGGGTGAACCATCCCTGCTGCCAAAGCAAGGGCTTGCCTCCTGACGGTCTACATTTGTAAAGGCCACCTGACTGGAATCCAGCTACCCAGCATGCCCCGGGTCCTGCTCTTAACCCCTCACTTCGGGTTTCCACTCCAGGAGCTGAGAAGCTGGCTCCTGGCCAGACGGGCAGCCCGCTACTGAAGCTGCATCTCAGTCGCCCCCTATTGGTGGGGGGTGCAGCCTCTGAGATACTGTCGGGTGAACAATTTATCATTTCATTTATACATTTAAATATTTGTGTTTTTGAGAAATCCTGTGGAATGAAATGTGTTTTGTGATGAAAGAAGTGTTTGTTTGGGCCAGCTCCTCCTCTCCAACAGGCATCACTCCTGCGCGACTTTGTCAATATCCTTTTGCAGCCAAATATTAGTATTTTGTGCCATGTTGTGTGATGATAATGTATTTAGCCAGATAAGATTCTGAGACAGGAGTATTTTCTCTATTGCTTTTTGGAGTACCCTCAGGAGGGAAAATGTGACGGGAGCATTTTCATTCAATTAGCACCCCGAATTCTTTGCGGCCAATCACGAGCTGCGCTTTCAGGGACAAGGCCGCATTTTGCTTGTTCCAATCAGCCGCCATTTCACCTCGCCCCACCATCAACTTTTATTCCAGCTCACGTCCCTTGACAGACGCTATCCTGGAAGCTCCTGTTTCCCCTGTGCGCCCATGTTCTTACAACTCCCTCACCATCCGCCTGGCCTGGCCGCATTCCACCACCCCCCTGCACCCGGTTATGGCACTCTGTCTAAAGTTGTACCCATGCTTGTCTCCATTTTTTTTTTCAAAACACCCCCTTTTTCTTGCCAGCCAAGGCATCCAGACATCTGTGTGTTGCCCAATTCATCTTCACCTCACAGAATTGTTTCACACAAGAATCTTGTGTCTAGAATCTGCATGCGTTATTACCACACTGTTTTCTTGACACGCCTTATGTAACCAGCGCCTATTGTCTTTATTAATGTCTGTACTGTTCTCCTGCTCTCACAAAGACGCTCTCCCTTTAACCAGCGCCTTGATGCCTGCGGATTTGGTGCGCTATACAAATGACAAAATAAATAAATAAATAAATACACTCTGCGGTCCCTTCACGAGAGAGTGCTTGCAATGCGACCTGCTTTGTGAAAGCTGGGTAAGGATGTCTGCTGTACCTCGCCCTCTCCCATACCTGCATTTGCTGCTGCGCCCAATGGGGCACACACGCCAAAGCCGAGTCATGCATATTTCCAAGGCTGCCCATGTGAAGCTGATTGCGCACACACCGTTTGCCCTGCTTCAAGTTTGTACATAAGGCACAGGATTGGTTTAGCCCCAGCACACTGCTGCATTTGCATAAAGTTGTCCTGCAACTCGGTCACATAGTACATCTTGCTGCAAATCGGTATCTTCTCTGCAGCGTTGCAGCTTTCCTGCATCAGGGATCTAGAACCTTTGGCTCTCCAGATGTTTTGGAATGCAACTCCCATCAACCACAGCCAGCAACAACAGTGGTGAGAGATTATGGGATCTGTAGTCCGAAACTTCTGGAGTGAGCGAGGTTGCAGACTCACTGCCCTAGACGAAACAACCGATTGGCTGATCAGGCAATCACAGCATCCAATCACCATGCAGCCAGATCTCCACCTTGACACAAGGGCCGCGAAGGGGCTACAAGGTGACAGTTGGTCAGGCAAAAAACACCTAAATAAAAAAATACAAAAATAAAAAATGCAGGGTGATTGACAAGATAATTGAACTGAAATCCATCCGCTTTATCACCAAGATTCAAAATGTGAGCCCCTTGTAGTTATGGTCCTCTCCTCTGGCTGTTCATCTCTTTTGGCGACACATAACTACCATGTTTCAACACTCAGGAGCTGTTCCCCAAGTGTCACGTGAACCTCCCTGCATTGATCTCATCCCTAAAGTGGCTGTTTCGGTTTTGTTTATAAAATGACAAACCCCATGTTTTTTAGAAACGTTTTTGTTGATATTGTGTTGTGCATATTTTCTTTAAAAAATCTTAAGTACGCCCAACAGCCTTCCATAGATTCATCTCCAGCTCTTTTGATGACATTATTCGTTCATCCTTAAAAATCCTGGCATTCCTGTGACCTACACTGGGCAGCCGATGCCAACCTAAAATCGAACTGTGACGGCTGTGTGAATCTAAGAAAAAATAAGATTAAAAACTAAATATTTTTTAGAGAAGCGACAAAATTGATAAAATTGATAAAAAGAATAGGCGGGAAATGTAACTTATGAAATTGATCAATTCTAAATTAAAAATGATCCTGTGTATTTCTATCTACTATGCATATATTCTGCATTTTAAACTTTACACTACAAAATATGATTTCAACATTATTGCTATACATTTCTGTGAACTAAGATTTTGCTAGTCAGGGACTCCTACGATTTAAAAGGATGTTATGTTGGGATTCCTTTAGAAATCTTGTAGTTTGTAGCAATTGGTCCTCTTTTTGGCTGCAATTGCTATTGTGGGCAATACTGCAGTTCTTTAAACTGAGTGTGGTTCCATCTTTTTCCCCAGGCTAACAAGATCGAAAAGGCCGTCTCGGCGGCGCACACTTACCTGCAGAAGAACCCCAAGCATGAGATGACCTTGCGGTACATGAACTACTATAAAACCTTGCTGGATGTCGACGAGTTTCTCGTCGATCTGGAGGCCCAGCCCTATGAAGTAAGTTGATGATGACTGGAGTGGCGGGATGCTGGGAGACGTCATTTCACATGCAGTTTTTTACTCCTACTCTGTCTGTTTCAGTGTTCATGCACTTCCTGTGCGCCCCGCCTAACTGTACCAGTCCTGGGGTGTGCAGGCTGGTGGCCTGCAGTGCTTTTTCCCAAGACCGGCCTTGGGGCAGGGCCACCTGGGCAACCGTCTAGGGTGCCCTGCCATTAGCCGTCGGGGGTGGGGAGAGTCTTTCAAGGGCTCCTCCGAGCTGGCGCGCTGGGAGAATGCGCGCAGGCGCCCTATTGAACCGAAAAGCACTGCGCTCTCGATGAGAGCGGGATGGATTATTATCACAATAGGGTGCAGCTGTCAAACCAGCATAGGACGGCCTTTGAAAGGCAGACCCATTCTGGTTTGACAACCGTTGCTAAATTGAAGCGATTAACTCCCCGCTACAGCACGGAGCGGGGAGTTCATCACTTAATTAAATAGAGCGCAGATGCTAGATTTTAGCAGCACTCAATTTATTTGTTGCCCACTCCCTGCTCCCCGAGGGACACGGTCGAGGAGAGTAAGGGCACCACATTTTGTTGACTCTGCCTGGGTGCTGTTAATGCTAAGGCCGGCCCTGCTTACTCCTTCAGTGCAGCCACTTTCACCAGTGAGGCTAAAATGAAGAGATAACATTAAACCAATCATTAAATGCATTCGTTTTTTGGAAATTAGATGAATGCCTAACGAGTGCAGTTCTCTAGCTATTTTTGACTACAACTACCATGATAACTCACCATTGTCAATGCTGGCTAGGGCTGATGGAAGTTGTAGTCCAAAACATCTGGCGAGGCAAAGATTGCAGACCCCTGCCCTAGGGTAAGAGTGGCATACCACAATAAAGGTCAAGGTGATGTGGGCATATGAAGGGCTATGCCCAGGATCAGAGGAGCAAAGAGATAACATTAACCATGTGTAAATCATGCACCTTGTAACCCACGAGCCTGTCCACGTATTCCTGTAACTAAGACATTTTCTTGCAACAGCGCCTCGATGCCCTTGGGCTGCAGTGCGCTTTACAAATACAAAATAAATAAAATTAAAAAAATTAAGCCAATTAGTAAATGCATTCGTTATTGGAGATGAGATGAATGCCTAACGGGAGTGCAGGGTAAGAGAAGCATAACACATTGAAGCTCAATGTGATGTGGGCAAATACATTGATCTGCCCAGGATCAAAGGAAAAATCAGAAGGGGTTTTCATTTATTTTGTATATAGGTTATTTGTTTAGAGTTGAATACTACCTTCCAGATGCTTCAAAGTACTATAGGGGAAGAGGATAAAGGCAGGTGGCGGGCGATGGGAGCACTGGAAAGATGGGGGATGAGCAGGGGGTGAGGTTGGAAGAGAAATCGGGGGTGAGAATGAAAGAAAACGGGCCTGTCATTGGGTTAGAACTTAGTCATGGCGCACAGCAAGAAGGGGACTAGGGGAGAGAGGTCCAAGTAAATCTGTTCTCTCCGGCTTGCCTCAAAGTACTTGCAGAAAGACCTCACCACCCCATGGTATGCTGCCCCTCTCCCTACTGCCCGCATCTACCTGGAGAGCAAAGGCATGAAGTTAGTTAATTGGAGGGGGAGCAGGGGCACTGATCAGTGCACGCCTCTTAGTTTCCCAAGGTCAGTGGTCTTCAAACTGTGGGGCTTGCCGCCCTAGAGGGGCCCAGAGGATATCAAGAGGGGGATGGAGGACCTTCCAAAAGGGGGGACAGTAACTGTTTTTAATGGGAAACATAAGTAGATAAGGCATTTGGGTACTTGCTTAAACTATTCTGATCAAAGGGGGCTCAGCATAAAGATGTTTGGAGTCCACTGCCCTAGGTAGACTGGGAGGAAAATGACATTGGAATTAGAGGGACGTCCCAAGTCCCTGGCTGCTATGGGAAAGAGTGAGGCATACCCTTAGCCCTGGCCAGGCCTATGCTGCAGAGCTCAGGTCCTGACTTTCAGCCGCTTGAGCAGACACATTGTAGAGGCTTCTTGGACTGCAGGTTGTGCCTGACGAGGACTGAGGTCACATTGGGAACTCTGCCTCTTGCCCTCCAGGATTAGGCCCTAGCTGTGCAAGAAGGGCAGGCGGCAGCAAAGGGAGAGAACAACTGAGCCTGGCACGTGAGACTGAAGGGCGCATCAGTTATATCATGTGATCCGGGTATTTGTAAAGCGATAAACTGCCATGAGTGTGCCCTTGTAGCGCTGTGCCTGTCTGCAGGTTTAGTGGTGCACATTTCTGGGTTTCCAGTAGGCCATAGTCTGGAATGGTTTAGTAAAATAACAGTGCAATCACAGCCCAAGAGAGACACAGAGGCAGAGATGATGGCAAACTTGTCCAAATGGTTTAAAGTTGGCTTTGCATGAATAGAAAAAACACTGAAAATGGGATTTATTTCACTAAAATGGGTTCAATACTAGTGGGAGCCACTTTGTATGGTATCAAACAAACACTAGCAATGATTATTGAGTAACTAGCAAGTTGAAAACTTAATTCTGAGGTCAGATTCACTGAACAGCTATTTCACATGTGATAGATTTGAGCCAAACGAAAACATTGCGGCAAACATTTCCGCACGCGGTAACCACGATTGCGGAAAAACTAGAAGGAGTTTCTAGCATGAATCGTGAAGAAGTTATGAAGGTTTTTGTAGAGGTCGTTTTTTCAGCAACAGTCAAAATTTGTAAAACAAGGTTGCGCTTTTTAAAATTACAAGCAAGGTTTCTTACACTAGGGATACTATGAAGCCGCAAACTACACGACAGCACAGCCGCCAACCCAGTGACGCCTCTGGATGGTTTCTGCCTGCCGAGACGCTCGCCTTTCTTCAGCAAATATATTAGCGCAAAGATGATTTTAACACTACTATTACAAAGGACTGTAGGGTTGAGAGAAAGAGGTCCGGTAAGACAAAAGATTCTAACAATGCAGTTCTGGAAATAAGAGAATGGGTTTGGATAGGATGACTTATGGATAATAGATATGCTAGGGAGGATCCTATGCTATGGATACTCACTACCAATCTTTGGAATGGACCCGTCAGAGATCTGGTCAGGGATATTTGCTGGACTGGAATTCTGCTAGCACACCGGACTGGACTCAAGGCGCTCTGGTTCTGCAATCAGCAAGGCTTTCTGGACACTGCACGGTGGGACTGGACTGGATCTCACGGGTTCTAGTTCTGGCTCGCAGCTATCTGGTCACAGCTCTACTCTACTGGTTTGGATCTTTGGATTCTGGCAATAATTCTGAGCAAGAAAGCAGCACAGCACAGCCAGGCTGTTCTTTTTGTTCCCCTTAGAGGTCTGGGGTAAAATCTGGTTTCAGGATTTTAAAGGCCAAGCTGGGAAGGGTTCAGCTTTGGAAATGGGCCTTTCTGCTTTCAAAGGTCTGGAGTCTGGACTCTGGAATCTGGAATATGGTTTTCTCTTGCAAAGTGCTCTGCCAGCAATCAGTTGATGGGTGAATGTGTGTCCCTCTAGGTCCCAAGCTATCTCTATTTATGTATTTTCTAAAGGGGTGGGTATGCTGACTTATGCTAGGCACACCCCTAGGTATTCTATTGGTTAGGGTCTTTCCTCTCCCTGATTTGAGAAGAAAACAGGGTGTCATCATGACGCTATGTTTTATGGTACAGGGAAAACCTCCCCTTTGTTTCTGAACATGAAATCTATTTTTCATACAAGACCCATTTACAATTTTTCAAACTTGATACCAAGAGCATATTTATATCAGATATTTGTTGGAGCAAGTATTCATTCGAGCCCCGTCGCGGTGAGAGCTTGGGTCTAGATTTGGCAATTTTTCTCACTTTTGGTCCGGTACCCAATGTCGGATTTGTCCACAATTTTACCCATATGTGCGCATGATATCTGGGCATAATCATATGAAGTTTCATGTTTCTGACATCACCACAATTGCTACAAAACCACAAATTCTGTAGTCATGTCCCTGAACATAGCACAGAGTTCTGAGTACTTTTAAAACGTGACCAGAAATTTCACATTAACAATACTGTAATTTTACAATTTTGCACAGTTCTGTGTCAGTCCTTCTCAACATATACTTTTCTGTGCTTTCAGAATAAAAAAACTGTCTGTCCCGCCCCCAAAGGTTTGGTAGCTCGAGAGCAATCCCCGCCCCTTTCCTCTGGCAGAGGTTTCTGTTGATACTTGCATCTGCATATTCTTTTCAGCCAAGAAAATCCTTTGTCTCTTCTAGGAGCAGCAGAGCAAAATCCCCTCCCCTCTTCATTAACACCTGGTTGGGAGTTTCTGGGCTTTGATGAGAAACGGGAGAGGTGGCTTTTGTTGGGGCAAACTGTGGAATTTGCTTTGAAGTTCTTTGGCTGGCATCAGATTTACTTTAAAGTCAATTATTACATTTTCTTAGTTGAAAAATAAACTTATAATTTCAAAACAGGCAAACAGATCTCTAATTCCAGTCTTTTTAAAACATAGAGATTAAATAGTTGCGCCCTAGATTGCTTTTGATGGAAAGTCACTTAATTCCAACCATTTGATTTTAACTGCACAAGTTTAAGCTTCCAGTGTAATTAAATGATAGCTTTCATACAGGCGGTCGACGGTACTGCGCCCATATTTTACAGATTTTCACAGGCAAGCACGCTTTTTAATGTGGATATTCTTATGATTGATTCTGCTTCTCCTGACATTGTGTGCTTCTGTTAATTCTTTAAATGAAGTGATGGGTAACACCCAGCAAGGATGTTGGACATTTTCTGATGTTTTTGAACCATTATTTTGCAATTTCAGCAGCCAAGGAAAAAAAGTATTTCAGAGCATCTTCGGGTTCCCTTGCAGTAAAGCGCTGCCTTTCATGAAGTTTCCATTTGCGCTCTGTGGGCAGCCCAATGACAGGTTTCAGCAGTGTGGTCTCCTGATCTACCACTGGCACAGGCAATGTAGATTGGCAGCCAACTTTCTGGTTTCACAGCGCAATTTTCATAGGTTTAGCGTGCATAGGGCTTCTTGCGGCTATTGTGCTGGTTCTGGTTCCACCAGCACACAGTGATGTCGCAGGGCAGAGCCTAGTGGTTCAGTACATCCCACAGCAGGCTGCGGCCAGACACCTGGCACCTCTGCCTTTAAGAATAAGGAAAGTATGAGGCCAGGAGAAAGAGGCAGCAAGAAGGCATCTTTAGGCCGTAGAGCGAGCTCTCTAGTGAAACGTGCATTTGATCCGTTTTTTAAGAATAGTGCGTTCTTTATTTACTTTAATGGATATTGCAGACGAAATGATAAGCTGGCTTTGCATCTACTCTAAACTCTTGACATGCTTGCCTCTCTCGCACTACATGGCCCAGGCACAATGACAAGCTACTGAAATTGCACTAACTTGATTCATGGCAATGTGGAGCATCTAATAGTTCATTCCATATGGGCCCACTGCATAAAATAAACCAGCCCACACAAATGTCTAATTTTTCGGCCCCTGGCAGAATGCCCGATGGGACAATCTGACCCTGTTCACCAGTGCTGGAGTCCTTAAAAAGTGTTTTTTTTTAAAGTTGCGGACTCTAACGTATACAGTGAGACGTGACATTCCACGTTATGAATGTAAATTGAAAGACATTCACCTATTTAGTTTTAGGGTGTATTTCCCAACTCAAGAAAGTGCACAGGACAAATGGGCATTTGCCACGATAACCTGTTTTCTTAAAACATTTCTTGCTAAATACAAATAGTGCGCACCTTTTGTTTTGAAATGTCTAAAAAAAGTATCCTGCACAGCAAAGGGTGAGTAAGAGCTTTATACAGTCATCTGCTTATAGATTCTTGTCTCACGGCTAAGTTTCTTGTCTCTCAACCGCAAGACTAGTGTTCAATTCACGCACACAGCGCTCTCTTTATCCATTTTTTAAAATTAATTGAAAAAACACAGGGAGGACGGCGTCCACCCTATGAAAAAAGAGGGCGGACGCCGTCCACCCATGTGTTTTCTCAACTTGATCCCTGCTGTTCACGTTTGAGACCATCTCATCACCGAGGCAATAACGACTCCTCCCTTAATCTATAAGGCTACAGTAGTGAATCTCTTCCTCAGATCTTGCTACTTTCCAGTGATGCTTGAGTACCTGGTGATCTAACAGCCAGACGTGCAAGTATTCAACATCTCTAAATCAAAGACATGCTGAAAGCGAGAGCTGGACACCACAGTGGCATTTAAAGCACTGCATACACTCCACACTGGCTGAGAAGTATCAGTGCTGCTCGTCGGCTTCATGTACGGAGATTAGGAGACCCTGTCCAGTGCAATCAACATTCTTCAGGGCATAAATAACAGACGATTAGGAGTCAGAAAGGAGACCACGGTGCCGCCACATACCCTTTTAATTTCTCTTGTATTTGGCTGTAGTGCAGTATATTTGACATGAGGGGCTTAGTAATCAAACACTAAAGGATTCTGGCAGCATGCACAGACAGGATCACAGCACGCAGCAACTGTTTTTCAAAACATAGCTGCCAACTGACCCCATGCCATGAGTGCCATCCTTTGCCAGGCCACCACCACCCTGCCAGATTCACAGTTTAGACCCATTCAGATAACGCAAAACATGAATCTACAAATCCCAGAAACCCAAGAGGCTGTTAGCCAGGAATGGCTGATGCTAACTCTCCTGACATGTGACAAGTTAGTATTTGTATTTATTTGAAGAACAGCGATGCCAATTTTGAGCAGAAATGACTTACAATAACACATTTTCAGATGGCGGAGGCATTCCCACGAAGGGAAACCTGTACAATAGCAGAAAGAAGAGGGGAGCCAGTTTATTAGGGTATAAAAAAGTAGGACATAGACCAGGGACAAAACTAAACGAATAGAAACAAATGTACATAACACAACAGGTAGCTATGCCTTAAATCTCTTTTCTGCAGATGAATAATTGTTGTACTCGCTTCCCTGCTAGGCGATCTTCGTGAAAGCAGTCAAGTCCTACAACAGCGGCGACTTCAGCAGCAGCACCACAGGCATGGAGCAGGCGCTGTCGGAATATTACAAGGTCTACGAGAACTGTTTGGCGGGCTGCGAGGGCTCCTACGAGGTGAAGGAGCTGAAGGACTTCTACCCCGCCATTGCTGGTGAGTGCCTTCGCCGGAGTCTAATGCGGCTTGAAGGCGACCATTCCTCAATTGATATTTTTTTTTTTTTTGTGGCTATGCTGACAAGCTACCTGCCATTTTGAAAAATTATGTGCATGGCTTATATTTCATTGCATCTTATTCTTCATTGATACAAAGGGGATATTAGCATGACAGTGGGCCGCGCTTTTGCAACGCAATGCATCTTGGGTAAATATGATGTAAGGGTACAGAGCCAATAGTCAATAAGACACCGCTTGCAGCACACCCCTCCAAGCAGGCCAACGAATACAGATACCCCCAGTAACACCCAAATAAAAGATGGCCACCACCTCACATCATGAAAAGCAGCACACACTATGTTTGAAATGCGAGCTTGCGCTTGGCTTTAGCTCACTCAGATTTATTTTCTTTAGCAGTGGTCCGGTGTAGCCTACACCAGCCTGGATGTGTTGCGATTGCAGTGTTAGAAATTAGGATTCTTTTTCTTCTGGTGGTCTCCCGGAGGCTGGCACCCGTATTCCTAGCAGCCTGCATCGACACTGAGGACCATTCAGTATTATAGTACTGAAAACAGGGAACCTGCCCAGTGCTTAATTTTTGTAGGGGTGTTTGCCGGGGCTCAGCCCTGGTACCTATATTTGAGCCCTGGCACTTATTGTTTCAGACTCAGTTTATGAAGTGGTGACAGTTAGTGCATCCATCAACCTCAATGAACAGGTGCTAACCGTAGTTTAACCACAAATATGTCGACACTGTGGTGGGCAGCTTTTGGGTGGTGGCAGCAATGGTGGGGAACTGCCCTCCCGCAGTGTCACCGGTGTGATGGAAAATATTTGGCTCTGGCACTTATTCCTCTTCAAATTAAGCACTGATCCTGTCATTTTTTTTGACACACACCCTAAAGATCCCTGTACTACAGTCCCTCTATACACTTTCATTCACACACTGCACACTTTCGGTCATTCTCAGCAGTGCCTGGGCCAAGCATTAAGAGCTTTCACCCTTTTCAATAGAAATGGGCACCACACATGGTGAAGAACATTTGATAATCTAAGTGCTCATTTTGAGTTTCAGACCCCCCTGCTGGCTGCCTCCTTTTGTTTTGCCGTGCAGAGGCCGACACACCTGCCTCTTGATAAGCCATAGCCATTCACCCCTCCCTCCATTGCTTTACCTTTTCTCAATTATAATGTTTGCAGCAAACAGCTGCCTGCCCCATCTGAAAGAACCCATTGTTCCCAATACTTATAACATGTTGATTGTGTGATCAGGGACACACAACTTCATCCAAACGCATATTTAACACTTTTCCACAGCCCTTTTGCATTTGAAAACCTTAAACTACTACAGATCAATGAATGTGTGTTGTTTGCATGTGCAGGCAGGTTTTCCCGGTTTGGGAAAAGGGGGACCCCAACATCATTTTGCAATGGGCCTGCCCCGCACATCTTTGGTCAGTGCTGGTAATTGCATGCAAACATTCAGCTGTGCTCCTCTGCCCTTTCAGTTCAGGGAGCAAAGGAGCAGAACTTCATTCACAGGTAGTTCCCAGGGAGGGAAGACTGCATTTTGCTTTACTGCCACCAGCTATTGTCTGTGAGTAGCTGGATGACTCACACTCTATACATAGCGCCCTAAAACAGAAATGGTATCAAGGAGGCACTGGAAGGATCCATGAGCTGCATGGGTGGTGTGTCCATAAAGGGTGAGACGGCATTGACCCACCAAAACCTTTGCTCATCATGGACGAGCTGCGCCAACAAAGGACTGCACTCTCAGCTGCTTACTGCAGCTGAGGGAGCACTCTGTGCCTTGCTTGAACGGTCCTCGGGGAAATACTGTTTCCCCTTGACAGTTCGTACCCCAGCTGCGCATGTCCAATGGGCCATGCAAGGCTGATGTGTTTTGCTCCCCAGCCTTGCATGGGCCAGTGGAGATGCAGACCGGGATACTGCCCGTTTGTTTGTGCGAGGGGGTGCTCCTGTGTCCTGTGCCTCCCTGCACATACATACAGAGAGGCTCTGAGCAGGGCGCCACAATCGCCAGTGCTCCGGCTCCTGTTAGCCCATGATCAGGAATCAGGAAGCCCTTCCACTTCCTGGTTCCCTTCTCATGCGTGAGCAGGAGCCGCAGCGTTGTCCAGAGGCCGCTGTGGAGCTTCGGAGGATCGGGCTGCATGCAGGTAAGATTTTTGTTTTTATTAAAAAAAAATGTGTGGATGAGTGCGTGTATGATGTATGGGTGCGAGTGTGAATGAGTGAATGAATGCTCTGTGTATGTGGTGCGTGAATGTGTGTGTGTGTGTTTGTGCTGGGTGGGGGAGCGGGATTTTTTTTTGGGGACATCTATCATAGATGGGCATTAAAAAAATTATCATCCTTTCTTATATCAACCTCTAGTTGATAAAAGAAAGGATGATGTGTTATTACGTGACTAGACTGGCATTTTAGGGCAGCCTGTCTAGTCCTTTCATACTGAGGCAGGGTATTTTATTCTGAGCAACTATAATCCAGCATAGTAAGTGTTATTGTGGTAGACTGGAATTTTGGAGGCAGCCAGACAAGCCCCTTCCTACTGTGGCATGATGTTTTTTACTGGGCATCTATGATAATCCAAGCATTATGTGTTATTACGGTTCTATGTCATTTCATTGACACCCGTTTTCACGCCAGATGTTTTTCTGTGGAATTTCTGGCAAAAACATTTTTCGAAATGTTTTCTTCTCCCAAGCCTCTTGTCATTTACCAATTTTCTTTTTATTCCAGACCCCCTCAAGCCTTTATATGTACATTCCCACCCCCCCAAAAATCCCAACTTTCTGCGGGAAAAACACCCGTCATAAAAACGGGTGTCGATGAAAGCGCGTCATAGCGTTATTACTTGGCTTTATTGACATTTTGGGGAAGCCAGTCTAGCCCTTTCCTACCGTGGCATGATGTTTTTCTACTGGGCATCTATGATAAGCCAAGCCTGATGTGTTATTACTATATTGACATTTTGGGGTAGCCAGTCTAGCCTTTTCTAATTGTTGCATGGTAGTTTATGCTGGACATCTATTATCAAGCATGTTAAGTGTTATTATTTGGTTAGACTGGCATTTTGATGAAGCCAATCTAGCCATTTCTTACTGTGGCATGGCATTTGTTTACTGGGTATCAAGGATAAAGCAAACATGATGCAATGTTATTATGTGTTTAGTTTGGACTACATTGATCTGCCAGGTCAGACATGTTTTCGCATTGTGGCATGGGATTTTTAAATGTAAAGCTAACAAGAGAATGTCCTTGTGTGGGAATACAGCCATATATTGGCAGAGCCCATGCTTTCTTATAGTATGATTATTGGCATTATGTGCAAAACAAATGTTAGTATGTTCTTAAATAGAAATTCTGGCATATATTGGTGCAGTCAGCATGGAAATGTATGGGCACAGCCAGTGTGAACATTATTTTATACCAGTATATATTGTGGGCAAAGGCATCATACAAATACATTGGGAAATGCTCCTGTACATTGTTGGTGGCTTGCATCTATTGTATTTTTGGATTGGAGTTACCCTACAAAACCAATTGCAATCTTGCTTTTTTACAGTTTTTCACAGAAATTGTTCTGTATAATAGGGGTGTCACGGTATTAGTTTCATGACGGTACAATAACCTTCTTGCCAAATGACGGTATATCATGGTTATCGCGGTATAGCAGGTGGAGTTAACTAATCTTAACAAATATTTTCTAAAAGGTCATAAATTGTCAGATTTATCATCACAAACAACACCAGTCACCCAGGGCCAGAATTGGGCTTTTCAACATACTTTCCACTGAAATGCCACCCCTTGCTTCACCAAACACACGTGTGGAGAGGAGACAAACACACGTGTGGAGAGGAGAGGCGGAGGGGAGCCCTGCTGCGACTGGCAAAGCAAACTGAATAGCTTTTCTTAAGTGGTCATTTAGGCTTTTAGCTCCCCCACTGGCTACTGGTGAAGATGAACATGTTGATATCTTGATAACCTGCATGCCACAGATCAATGGAGTCTGATGGTAGTATACGCTTGTGCGCATACACACACACACACACACACGCACTCTCTCTTTACATTACAGCCTTCAGTTTACTTGCGGGCCAAAAGGTGTTCAGTAATCACGGACATGTTACACTTTGGCAGAGAATACCCATAGAGATGAGTAAATTTCGCACTGTGACTTATTATATGTAAATTCAATGATGGAACCAGGGAAATCCCCCATTGTCATATGTTTAGAAAACATTATCCATTATAAATATATAAACCCCAAACCGCCAACCCAAAGTAAACACTTTTCCTTCTTGGCACTGTATTTATTCTTCCTATTGCTAACATATTGATTTTGTGTCAGGCACGTGTGGTTTATGGAATGGCATTAAAAACTGCTCCAACTGAAACTACTTGGCAGACGGCACATCCAACAGTGCAAGACCAAGACTGCGCAGCACTTGCTTACTGCAGCCTTTCCAAATCAGATTGAAAAGCACACTTTACGGTATGAACGGTATACCGGTATAAACAATGTGACGGTTATTATTGTTCAATGAAGTGGTTCACGGTATCTTTAACGGTATACCGTAATACCGTTACATCCCTACTGTATAATCCACCATTTTAAAAATATTCTCGTGGGGAAAGATTCCCCTGAACGTCCTTTCATTGGTTCCACCTCCCTCAGTTCACTCGGTTGCTCTGCCATATTTGAGTGAAATATTTACACCCCTCCAATTAAAGTATTCACCGGCCGCCCCTGGTGAGCTGCCCCAGCCTCAGACTCAATTATAGCTCACCAAAGTCTTTAGCTCCTGCCAGCTGGAAAATGGAATGAGCCTGCTGGGCTACCCATAGAGGTGTAGCAGGGAGCCCAGCCTGCAATGTAACAGCACGTTAAGATGAATATATAGATTGGATCGGAGGCATCCGATTGGCCACAATACCCGGCCTCTGAGTGCCTCCACACGGGTATTTCTCCAGTTTTTCAGGGGAGGATAGCGTTGGTGTTCTACTCTTCAGCACTCCTTTAAGGAAAATTCACTTGTTGTTAATAGTTCAACGACTTGAAAGCTAACTGCTGTTTTGCTTAAAAAAACCTCCAGTCGGAGAAGCCAATCAGAAGCGTCATATTTGTGTCTAATCATAAATGGCGATAAGGCAGAGCCTGTAGGCTGCAACTCACACACCCGGTTCTTTCAGCGCTGCTGCGTGGGCCCTGCTGTCCTCGGCCTAAAAACATCATGGGCCCTTGGACCATGAGGATGGCACTGTGTCGAAGCATAACATCAGGGGGTCTGCCAACTGGCTCGCCTGATGTTTTGTACTACGACTTCCAGTGTCCCTGATATTTGACTGCTAGCTAAGACTGATGGGACTTGTAGTCCAAAATATCAGGCAACGATTGACCCTGCTCTATAATTTGCAAATATTCAAGAAGATTTGTACTCTCTCTAGGGTTTGGATTTTGAAAAATGCATAGCTCATTGTAAACATAGATACATGCTTATATGAGTCTTTGTCCTACTCCGAGTGAGGCCCTCACTGTATAGACGCCAGGACCTTAGTTGTTCACACATTGCTGCGGCATATCTTATTATTTCCTGCAGAATCCTATATGTAGTACACAGGGGAGCATCCAGCATTGCAAGAAAGGGGGAGGGCGAGCCATGAAAAAAATCCTGCTACTTTTCCCCCCAAATGCAGTGCGCGCCATTCCATATGGTATCATTTGCATCCTCCCAATCAACATTTTTGGTAACATTAGTGGCAGATGGCATTTTAACACATACACAAAAAACAAACAACAGCAGGACCATTACAGATGCAGGAAATCCATCTATTAGAGGTGTGTGGGACAAACAATATGCAAATCTCCTAATTTGCATATGGATTGCACCAACAGAAGGGACTTCATAGAAAAGGACATTGCAAGGAGCATCATCCGTCTTTGATACTTGGAGGCACCCTGGAAGTGATTTTAGATTAACTTGCCATAAGTAAGCCAGTTGGCAAATACCTTTGTGGTGCAAAATAACTAAATTGCGCTGTTTTATAGATGGAGCAACTCTATAGTTATGAGGCTTTTTTTAATGATACCATTTCTTAAGGGACAAAAGTCCCTGCTAATAGTCCCCCCCACCCCCTCCGTCCCATCAGTGCCTAAAGGCTCCCATTGTAACGCTCTGTTGACACAGGCAAACGTGCCACGTCCTCGGGAGAGCCGCTCTGCTGCCCTGAGCTCTGCGGTACATTGTTCTGGAAGTGGGACACCTCTCCTGTTCGGCACGCTCAATGACACTGAAGGTGCCGAACTGGAAGCTTGTCCTGCTGCCAGGACAATGAGGGTGCTGAGCAGGAACACGCCAGAGGCGTAGTCAGGATGGTCTAACAAGTCGGGCCTGAAGTTAATGTAGTTGGGCCCACTACATTGACGTTAACTGCAAAGGCCCTCACAGCTCTGCTGAGTGGGCATTTGCAGATTTTGGGTGGGCCTTGCATGCTCAGGCTCTACCCTGTCTTCACCTCTGACCGAACACCTCCTGCTCGGCACCGCCCATTGTCATACCAGGAGGACACCTTTCCTGTTCGGCACCCTCATTAATGAGGTTGCAGAACGGGAGAGGTGTCACACTCCCAAATGTCCCGGTCTGGCTAGTGAAGGAGCCACTGGGCGGAGGGGGGCAAGCTTCCCCTCTTGCCGCCCTGCTCGGTACGCCACCGGTAGGACACGTGTCGGGTACCGCTGGAGGTGACTTGTGAACACGTGACGTTGTGCTAAGAATGCAAATTTAATATCTTTCCTATTAAAACATATAATCCAACTAGGAAAGAGCGAAAAGCAGATTGGGAAACAAATCAAAATGCAAAGTGACCAAAAATAGAGTTAAAAAAGGAGGAAGGGAATAAACAAAGGAATAAGCAATCACATCTGTATTTTATTCTCCCATTGCTACTGCCAATGTATTCATTTAAAGCGCGTGTGGTTTTTCTTTAACAAAAAAAATAAACTATGCTCAGAATGTAGACCAGGTAGGAGTTGGATTCTCTTTTTTCCATCTTTTATTGGAGGGGGCAGGGAGGGGGCAGGAAGCGGGCTGGGGAGCGGTCCGCTTCTGCGATAACTCATTGGCCAGGCTTACCAGTGGTGGCAGTCTCGAGGGGGGCTTTGGAGAGCGATTAAGGGGCGCTGCCCTTTAGCATTTCAGGCTACCTCTGCGTTGCTGGTTTTCAGAGCCTTCTGAGTATCTGCTCCGAAGGGCCACAGTGCAGGGCCTGACCGGGTCCTCGCTCGGGGGTCATCAGACCTGTAAAGGAGTGGGGACAGGACTTACTGCTCCTTCCCCAAATTAGAGATCCTGTGTTAATAAAAGTAGGGGGGGCAAAGACAAAAGTGGGGGGCACCTATGAAAGGTAATGTGACGTCACAAGCACTCCTGCAGAGAAGCTTTTGTGCACACCAACTACCCACACCCCTCTGCACCTCCCCTCCTCTCCCATCAGAATGCAGGCACAAAACCATTCAGTGACTGATGGCCCATCATTAGCAGTTTTGTGCACTACATTCTGATGCGAGTGGCTGCAAGCTGCTCTGCACACTATGGAGGTCGCTGTGCAGAAGCTGGGCAGGAACACCTGAGAAGTGGCTCTTGCTCATGTTCATACCGATGCCAGAATGCATAACAAGATCACTGCTAGCTTTGAGACAAAAGGAGAGTATTTGCCACGTGTGATCTGCAGAAATTTGCCTTAGTGAGCGTCACAAATAACACAGCGAACAGAGAACATGGTCACTGCTCGCCTGAGGTAGGGAAGGCACATGGGGGAGCCCAGGATTTCAGAGGGGTCACTGGCCCCCCAGCCCACCCCCTAGCGCGCCTCTGCGTATTAGGGACTGAGAGGGTTAACCCTATTTCCCTTCCCAGTGCTCGACATACTGGCCCTCTCCATCATGACATTGTGTGCTGTGGAGTCACCCGCACAGGTAGAGCAGCGTCTTGCTGCCAGCCAACGGTTGCATTCGCCCTTGATGAGGACGCTAGCCTTACAGTTAACCCTTACCACATCCATTGCCAACTTGACAATGTGAATATGCAGACGAAGTAAAAACAACACGAAATGGGTACGGATAGGGACAGCCTGCATTTGGAAGGAGCTGCTGGCTCTCGGATGTGACAGGCAGCATTCTGCCCTTGTGGCTCTTGGCTCTCCCTGATGCAGTCCCCTCCTGTCCTTCCTACCCCTCACCCAGTTCAACACCCGCCACCCTCACCATACTGCTTCCCTTCTGACTTATGGCCGCCAGAGACAGCGACAATGGCTGCACTTCTCAGCCACTGTCACCTGTCACATGGCGGCTATTTTTGGTAAGCCACACCTTCCCTTTTATGATGGGGTGCACGGCCACACATGCTCCTTCATCAAAGGGAAACCTTTACTTTTTGGGGAAAGGGAGACACAGTTTGCACCACACACAACCTGCCAGTGTGCTTATAGCATTGATACCTGTGTTGGTGGGCGGCTTGGCCATTAACAGCCCTGAGCCCTCGCCTAGGCCTTTGCTTCACTCGCGTTTACTTTGGTTTGGGCTGGTGGGCCATTTATGGCCAAGTCCACCCACCAACATGGGTATTAATGCTACATTAAGGTGGACATCCAGGCGAAAGGAGGACATCCAATTCCAAATACCACATCCTATAGCACAACAGTTTCCAACAATAGGAATTCCAGAATGTTCCTTTTTTTTGTTTTTGGTTTGGAGACCTATTGTGACATCATTCCCTAGATTGCCCCTTTAACGCAGACTGTAAGGGTTACACCTAGAGTTTTACCTGACACCAGCCGCACATATTCCAGACGGCCAACGTCATTGAGCTAATCGGGCTCCAGCCCCATCCTTCGGAATTGTGATTTGAGGGGCGGGGCTTCCACACCAGTGTTGCCACTTCTATGTGTGCTAATTATTGTGCTTAATTGCTGACCACCGCTTTCACAGGGTAATTTACAGATGAACGGAGAACTTGTCGAATTCTTTCCATCACATTTTGCTGCAAACGTATGTGGGGGATGGGGTAGGCTAGTAATAAAGGTAAGGGGGAACTTGGGGGTGGAGACATCGATAAAATGTCCTATAAAAAAAATAGATTAATTCTCCCACGATGAAAAATTCTTGATGGAATCACATAGAACTAGAGATAATGACTCCATGCCATGTGATAAGATCACCATGTTTGTAGTGATTGGCTTTCATTTAGCGCAAGTGCATTATAGGAGTTCTTGTCCGTGTTAACTCTATTGAAATAGGTTTGACTTGAGCACCTAATGCCTATGATGACAAAGTACCACGTCTGGAGAAGTGGTGTCCCGGTGACATATTGTCCACTGATGACTCTTTGTGCAAGGGTCTATTGGGGTTAAATAATTTCCTTTCCATTTGGGCGCTCCATGTCCTTGCATCCTTTGGCAGGAACTTTTGGAGTTGTTGACAGAATCTGGGAAATTGCATGCCGGTCAGGCAGCATCCTGGAAATTCAGGAAACAATTGTGCTGACCGTTTACGGCCCTGTACTTTACTTTATTTATATTGCACACCACTGACCCAGAGGCTTAAGGGCGCAAACAAACAAACAAACATCAAACATATATAAGCAAAGCCTATGGGCTAGGCCCAAGGGGAGCAACATGGGATCTATGAAAGGAGTCCTTAATTTAAAGCTAAGATGAAAGCAAAATATCTAATCAGCAGTGTTCAACTTCTTTCTAAACATTACAGTGGACTTTAGTACCCTAAGATCAGGCAGGATGGCATTCCAGGCCCTCGGGGCAGCCACTCAAAAGGCACGTGTCTTCACCTGAATCAGTTATATGCAGTAGTTTGAGTTAGTTGGTTGGTGTTGTTGATCTGAGAGTACGAGTATTTGATTTGGTCATCAGTGCCTCACTCAGATATAGTGGGCTAGACCCCACCAAGCATTTATGTACAATAAACAGAAGCCGAAAGTCCATTCTTGCATCAATAGGTAGCCAGTGCAATCCACACCTGGCCTCAGACACATGATCTGTCCTGTTGAGGCCAGTAATCACTCTTACCACACTATTCTGTATAGTCTGTAGCCTATTGTACTCCGATTTAGCTACGCCCACCAGTGGGCCGCTACAATAGTACATTTTAGAACTAATTATCGCTCTTGCCACAGTCTCACAATTAGCTCTAGAAATGTAGGGACTGTTAGAGACCTTTTTGGACTATGGGCCTCATTCCGAGTCTGGCGCTAACCAATGGCCCTATTCCGAGTTGACCAGGGCGGTAATTTCCCATTCCCCAGGGCTCTTCCCCATTCCCAAATGAGCCCCCATAGGGCTCAATGGGAATGGGGAAATTGCAAATAACGGTGACCGTACTTTACGGTCACCGTTATTGGCTTAAAAGCCCCTTTGCGCCCTCGTTTCTAACGCCTGCTAAAAGCAGGCGTTAAGGACGAGGGTGCAAAGGGAACTCGGAATGTGGCTGTAAGTGATTACCGGCACCGGTCTCGTTAACGGTGACCGGTATCCCTTACCGCCATACTCGGAATGAGGCCCTATATCTTTTGTATCTTGTGGTATTTTTTTGTGGTATGGTGGTATTTTGGTATAATGGTAATATATTGTTGTAAGCTTGTTGGGGTATTTTTATAGCAGTGAGACTAATTTTAGAACACTGCCTAATAACCTTTTTTTTTTTTTTACCAAGGTCACTAACGGCAAGCAATTACTGGACTTAGTACACTCCTATCTGCTTGCGGTGTCTTATGTACAATACCACTTTATGCCCTTTTGGCTTGCATCCTAGAATACATTAACCATGCAAATGAAATACCAAACATTCATTCAGCCTCTCAGAGTAAAACACATTATAGTGACTGACTTTACTTTGATATTTTTCTTACTGTATGTTATGCATCTCTATGCATGCCAACCTAATGAGACTGAGTGCAGAATAAATACAGTGAGACTAAATCCCCTTTTCAAATTGTTATTCTTTATCAGAAACTAGAAATATGCAAGTTACACAAAACGGCATCGGCGCCCACGTTGTAAATCAAACATAGCAAAGTCTTTCCTGCATTGGGTTTCAACACTCTATTTGCGATAATGCCCAGAGTTCTGCCTGACATTAGCCTTGAACTTCGCAACAAATTGGCAGGGCACAGTTTTGACACTCTGAGTGTTATCGTAGCAAACTTGGAGAAATATGAACAGATTTTACATACGCATTTCAAATGTTATTATGCAGTGCCTAAAAATGAAATTACTTATTTAACCTACGCTGCCTAGTATCAAACATCCACTTTAACACGATCCTCAATTACAGCATAGTTACCTAAATCTTTTGTCTACTGGACAGGACAGTAGAATTCTTATCACGTCCACTCCCTTTTTTGCCTGCAACGAATGAGTCAGCCTTTCAGCTCCCCGAAGTCAGCAAGAGATAAAGGCCCTGGAGTCTCTCTCTCTGCCAGTCCTTCTGCTCCCTTCGCCAGTGAGTGAGTGAATGACCAAGCCCTATCTGCTCCAGCCCTTTTTCTCAAACCCATGTGTCGTTCAAAGATAACCTATGAATCTGTTATATGTTAAATGGGCAAGGGAAATTAGTATATTAGTTTCATGTTCGTTTTTATAGTGCAACTCAGCATACAACTGTGGTATCGTGGACCAAAATGATTATTTTCTATGATGTGTACTGTGCATTCCCAACATTGTCATGTATTTACATTCAAAAAGACTATTGGTGGGTTCCCCTACTTCACTGGCACTCAGGGGTAGCGTACTTATACATAAAAAGCAGTAGTTGTGCCAGATGGAACTGGGAAAAAACTGGAAGGTCGAGACCAGAGCTGCAGCTTAGTTAAACATTATTTTGTTATATTTTATTTTCATTCTTATTTAATATGAACATATTTATAAAAAATTACAATTCCAGATTAATAAAACATTATTGCAAATGCATTAATTCATAATCCATACATACCATTCAATTTCAATGTTCTAAAACCGATAATTTTTCTGAAAACTAGAATTTAACATATAAACTTTCTATTGCCATGTACCTGGTTGCAAATTCAATTGACTAATGATTGTCCACATTGTAAACCTTATCAGAAACTAGAAATATGCAAGTTACACAAAACGGCATCTGCGCCCATGTTGTAAATCTAACATAAGCAAAGTCTTTCCTGCAATGGGTTTCAGTGGGTTTCAACACTCTATTATCTAATGTTTACAATGTGGACAGTCATTAGTCAATTGAATTTGCAACCAAGTACATGGGGAATAGAAAGCTTATATGTTAAATTCTAGTTTTCAGAAAAATGATCTGTTTTACAATATTGAAATTGAAGGTGGTAAGCACTCTCTGTGAGGTACACCATGGGTCAATAGGACCGGTTCGACTTCTGCAGCCTTACTACTGACCCTGCACCAGTGGTTACTCAAAAAATACTCAATCCAGAGGGCAGCGCTATCTGAGAACCCAGCCACCTCCTTCAACCTGGAAACCAACAAAGAGTGGTCCACCAGGTCAAAGTCGACAGAAAGGTCCAACAGCATTAGCATAGCCATCTGGCATTTATTCAGAATTTTGTTAGACTTCAAGTGTTTCACAACTTGCGTATATGCTAAACGATCCAGGATCTACAGTAAAAACGGTGTATTGGTAATTGGTTGGTTGTTCAAAGATGTTAGTGGGCATAACCCAGGCTTCGCAAGCAGGGGCGTAATCCAAGCATTCTTGATACACATAGGCACTTGATTGTCGCTAAAGGAGGCATTTACACATTTACAAAACGTGCCTATCAGTCTGCAGGAACATGATTTATATCACCATAGTCGGACAGACATCCCCCTTACAGGATATTGGTTTAAGATTGTTTATAATCAGAGCCAATTCAGATTCCAAAATGGGTTTAAAATGACCCTGTTGTTCTAATGCCACAGGCGTAGCTATTACTGCTACACATTTCTCTATAATGGGATCGAAGGTCTTCTTAGCAATTTCAATGTTATGTTTGATCCGATTGAGTTTTCCAAACATTGCTTCCTATATAGATGTGCACCAGGCAACATCTTTAGTAATAACATCTGATCTATTCTGACGTGGGTGTTCTAGTTCTTTCAGAATTTTAAAAAGCTCTTTGGACTCCAATTGTGCTTTGTCAATCCTATCTTAATATCTAGCTGCCTTCGTATAGGCATCCTTATCGTATTCCTCTTGCGAGGACGTCAGACACTGAATTTTGACGCTTTTAAGGGTTCGTAAATCTGGAGTAAAACAAGCCTGCGCCTGTCTTTGCACCACCTGCTTAGTCCTCAGTGGGACTAAAGTATCTGCGGCCTTCTGCATAGTTTGCTGGAAGACATCAATAATATTATCAGCCAGTACCAAATCGTTAGCTTTTACAAACAGTGGGTTAAGCTAAGGTCCTAATGCCTCTGGAGTAAGTTTCCTAAAATCCCTTGATTTGTTAATTATTTTTTTCAACCTCCCTTTTCCTTGGAGCCTTATCACATCTGATTGTAAAATGTGCAAAGAAATGACCCGACCAAGGGCGAGGGGAGATCAACAGATCAGCAGTATCAATGTTGTGTAGGGACACCCAATCCAGAGTATTCCCTTTAATGTGCGTAGATACTTAAACAATTTGTTTAAAACCTAAATCTCCCAGCGCATCCTCCAGCTGTTTTGTCTGCAGATCGTTCACATTCCCCAGCCAAAAATTCAAATCTCCCATGGCCAGGGCCTTGGGAGTAGGTTTAATAATAGGGAGTATGGAATTACAAAGTTTGAAAAGCTGGGCATAGAGGATGGCGGTCTGTAGACCAAGAGCAAATTATATGTAGTCTCGGCCTTTGTTCTTATTTTAACATGTAACAGTTCACTTCCCTAGATGTCCAGGCTCTCTGTCCTCCATACGTCAAGCGTGCTTTTAAAAATAAAGGCAAACCCCCCTCCCTTTCCCACTACTCTATCCTGACTGAACATATCGTAGCCAGCAGGAGTGGCAAGCACCAGCATAGGGCCTGCAGCAGGATGACCCCATGTTTCTGTAAGTGCACAGACATCAATATCATGAAGAGCCACATAAGTCGCCACATCCAGAGCATGTTTCAACAGGGACCTCATATTAAGTAATAGTATTTTCAGGGAACTCCAGCAGATAGTTTTTTTTTTAAGTGAGTTGTTGCTCTCTGGTAATACAATGGTGGTCGGTCAAAAAACCGAAAACAAAATCTCGAACTGCAAAAATATCGAATCCAAAATCTCGAAAAACAAAAATCTCAAATTATTTATTTATTTAGTTATGTGTTTTTGGGGTCAGGTAAGTAAAAAAAGGGTTAAAATAAAAAAAAATAGAAAAAAGGGGGGTTGGGGGGGAACCCCCCCATTTCGAGATAAAAACGTATTAAAAAAAAAATTCGAGATTTTTTTTTTCGAGATTTTGAACTCGAGATTTTTTTTTTCAAGATTTTGTATTTCGGTATTATCACTATAAACCAATACAATCTTAGAGAGAGCAATCACCTTCTGATCCTCCGAGATCAGCGTAGTGCATTTATCCTGTGTAGTTGTTATAACTCCTTGCTCTGCATTAGTTGAAGTGAGTTGTTGCTCTCTGGTAATACAATCTTAGAGAGAGCAATCATATTGTGATCCTCCGAGATCAGCATAGTGCATTTATCCTGTGTAGTTGTTATAACTCCTTGCTCTGTATTATTTCTGTTGTTTTTTTGCAGAGTAATGTTCTGTATTCCTGGGGGTGCAGATTGAATTCCTGTCATATCTTGAACTGAGCTACTCTCATTAGCAAGTGCTACCGGGCTTAAAGGCTCCCTTATATCAGCTGACAACGTTAGGCCCATAGCTGCGTCATCCAGATATCGCTTCACTATAGCGGAGGACCTTGAACTAGGCAATATTTGCTCCCCCTTCAGGTCACGGGCAGCTAGCTTATCCTTTTCAGCCTTAATCAATGCTAGCACATGCACATTGAATAGTGTAGGACATCCCGAGGTTATATCTAACCGGTATACTCATCACTTGTTCCACGGAGCACCATGGACCGCCACAGACCTGCTGGTCCCTCTCGCGCATGTTATGCAAATGAATATGCTCAGAGAACTACAATGCTAGTGGGATTGTAGTTCGATTGCAGGGTGGTCAAAGTGAGACAGAGTTCTACACCGTTTCACCTGACAGTGCACAGTTGCACGTTAACTAGCTAGCATAAAAGCCACACACTCGCATCAACGAAGTGATATGTAAAAACACTATGGGCCTCATTACATGGTAGGCAGTAAGGGTTTACCGGTACCGTTATTTTACCGGTACCGGTAAACCCTTACCGCCCTACTACGAGGTCCCTTTGCGGGTTGGTGAATTTAACGCCTGCTTTTTGCAGGCGTTAAAAACCAACCCGCAAAGGGACCAGGGAGCTAATTACGGTACCGCAATTTGCGCCTTCCCCATTCCCATTGAGCCCTATGGGGCAAAAATGGGAATGGGGAAGGGCAATGGGCGAAAGGGGAATTACCGCCCCGCCAACCTTGGAATAGGGCGGTAATTCCCCTTTCTTCCAAGGTGGTGCCGGTATTTTACCGGCATGGACCAAGGTGCTAATAGCACCTTGGTCCACCGCCATCCATGTAATGAGGCCCTATATTTTTAAAAAGAGGCCTGGGCGAACTAGCAGCAATTTAACTTAAACATAGAATACATTGTTAGCAATTCGGATAAAAGCAGTCCCGCATTACATGGCAGTCAGAATATAAGAAAGAAAAGCAGAGTGGTGGAGAGTAGGATCTGGTGTCATCTGCATACATTTGGAATTGCACTTGAACCGGGCGCATCGCCGGTGGAAGGGGGCGCATGCACATGTAGAAAAGCATGGGTGACCGTGGGGTGAGGGGTCTAATCTATGGGGTGCTTTCTATTGATTATCTACGAGGGGATCCCTGGATCCGGTTGATGCATGGTTCTTGACTCGCAGCACTCTGCATTCTCTTACTAAGCTGAGCTCACCTTCTGTAACAAGCGCCACAATGCCGAAAGGCTGCTGTGCGCTCTACAAATGTGAATAAATAAATAAATAAATTCCGTAACATGAGGCCTTTTTGGAACCCAGGTATTTTAATATGTCTCGCTATTTCTGTTTCTTTCTCTTTTGGTTGAACGCTAGATCTCTTTGTGGATGTCCTGAAGTGTAAAGTGGACTGTGAGTCCAACCTGACCCCGAACGTGGGAGGCTTTTTCGTGGAGAAGTTTGTTGCCACCATGTACCACTATCTGCAGTTCGCCTACTACAAGCGTAAGTTCCTTCTGTCGTTTTGCCTCCGGGGCTCCTACATAGACTTTAGGTTACCACACAGGACAGTTGTCATCAGAGGATGTGTGGTGCCAGAGTGACATGGAGCACAGTGGCCTTTTATGCAGCATTAAACCACTTGCATCTTGCAGTGCGACGCTTAAGATGGATTCACAGTGTGTGTGCAACATGCGCCCATAGATCAGGATGAAATGCAGGGATAGAAATAACTGTAAGGTGGCCAGCTTCTGCTTATAGCTTGAAAGGGCCTAGTAAGCTTAACTTAGGCTACTACCTCGAGCTAGGCTTCACTCTGACTAAACGGGTGTCATACAAATATATGCATGTGATGTTACACTTGCCCTTATATGCATCTCTATTACGCTTATTTTCCTAGAAGTAAAATTCCCTTTCATTAGGTGTGCACTGACAACTGAGCATGTGTACAGCCATCCTTACCCTGAGAGCCCACTAGAACTTTGTCGGGGAAACGAAACATTTGTAGCATTCATATTATCACATCCAGACTATGAAGCTGTCCGATTCAGTTTATATGATTTGGTTTTCCAAATATTTTTATATTAGGGTGAATCTTGAAATACCCAGTGTACATTATGTACATAATGAATCAAGCGTACAGACCTTTTATCACAGACATGTTTGTCAAATACGAAGATCTGTGTTCATTTTTACAGTCCCATAATGCCCTATGATTTTATGCAAAACAGGCTGGCACTAACAGGACTTGTTTTTCCCCTTGCCCGTTCTCATAGGGGTATTTCGAAAGACTGTACATCTTGGAATGACAAATTTCTGTTAGAAGATATATGGTTATTCTAGGTTTTTATATGCTTTGCTCAGTAAGACAAGGGTATCGTTTTTATTATGTTTACAATTTATACTGGAAGTGATCATGACCAACATTTGCAGCCCTCTAGAATGCACTCATAACCTAGTGATAATAATTGTTATTATACCTGATGGAGAAAGTGTGATTGCTTGTATCTTAAGTTGAAGTTGGATACTCATGACTGGGTCCTTGTTCTCCAAAAGCGGCTCCTGCTCGCTGGGCGATGTCCTAAAACCAGGCGACAAGTTCAGCGCTTCCTTGTTGACCATTAATTTTGATCTCTGAAATGGTGCTTTTAAAAGATGTGTTTGTGAATTATTTTGTCCACGACAGAATAGGTCTTAGAGGCATTTGTAAGGGGATTGACATTGGACCTCATTACGAGGTTGGAGGCAGCCATGGTGCTCTTAGCACCATGGCTGCCTCCAAACCGGGCTCCATAACCGGATTCCTGCAATGGGGCCTTACCGGGTCATTCCGACATAGGAGGACCCAGTAAGTCTTCCTTGCAGGAACCATTCCCCATTCCCATTTGAGCCCCCATAGGGCTCAATGGGAATGGGGAGGGAGGTAACAACGGGCACATTACAAGTGTCCCATTGTTACCTCCCTCTTCCCCTCGCGGGACCCGGAAAAGACGTCTGGTTTTACCAGATGTCTGATCCGGGTCCCACAAAGGGAACCTCATAATCAGCCCTGACGGAATGAAGGGGGCCGGACCCGTACTAGCCCCCTTCATTCCGTCAGTGCCAGGGTCGTAATGAGACCCATTGTCACGAGCTTCCAAAACCCCCTAGATATCACTAGTCCTTGTGGTCAGTGTGAATGTAGTTCTTTGGAGTGTCTCTTGATCCAGGTGGGCTAGCTTTTCTTTACTCTGCTTGCAGTGAACGACATCAAGAACGCCGTGCAATGCGTGTCGAGCTACATTCTCTTCGACTCCAAGGATGACGTGATGCAGCAGAACCTTGTGTACTATCGCTTCTACAAGGAGCAGTGGAGCCTGCAGGAGGAGGACTTCAATCCTAGGCCGGTAAGAACCGCCCACTGCGCGAGGGGTGGACACAGCAATATCCCTGACGTTCCAGGCCAGTGGTGGAAGTGGGCAGCAGCGGTTCAGAGCAGTGCTCGTCCACTTTTTTAATTACGTTTTACTGTTCCTATACTTTTATTTAAAAGAAACCGTCCCGGAATGTTTCTGTTTTAAAATTAAAGTGTAGGAAGAAGTTGACACTTGCACTTTCAGTCCGCTGCACTGAAGGTTCCCTTAAACAGCGGGTGCATGTGGTTGGGTGTTTGTACTGGGTCTACGAGGGGGTGCGGTGATGGGGTTTGTGGGGAGCAGGGTCAGGCCAGTAGGGAACATAGTTCCATTATTCATTTTCGTACACTTCGACCACTGTTCCAGGCCGTGTCGGTCTGGGCGTGAGTGGACGACATGTCTACTCATACCGTGCGCTAGGGGTAAAGGGCTGTGAAGCTGATTAAGCACCTCCTACTTACTGCCGAAATCCCAAGACAAAGGCCACTGCAGTCTCGCTCACTTTTAACAAAATGAGGTAGTTTCGTGTCAAGGTACTTGTACAATGTAGATGCTATTGCCATTAGCAAATTATGTGGATATCCACCAGCTGCTGTTCCCAAGAGAAGCTACTTTTTCTAAGGCTTACCATCCACTCCTGCCTCTGCCAATATCCTCATAATCATATTACTGTATAGGTGGCATCACTATCTATGACTTGTAAAGTCAGCTTCTGTTGCCATTATTCTGGCTAGTTTTCTATGGAAATCACACCAGAAACTACTGCACCTTTCTTCCCTATCTTTTGGTTTAGCTTTTTAGCTTTAAATACAGTCCATGATCATTGTTCAGTCTCTGTGACATATTTCCAAATCATCTGTATGACATCTGAGCAGCAATGATGAATGTGCAAGCGTGCTTCTTTCTCCCAGTTCATTCACCTAATGTTAATCACTGGAATGTTTTGTATCACATCAGTGCATCTAGTGCACTTTAGAAAATGGAGAAGGCATCTTGTCCTCCATATTTGCGAGGGTAAGCCAGCTTGCCTGCTGTTTTGCTCTTGGAGAATGCATCTTGTCCTCCATTTTGTGTCCTCCATTTTGTGTCCTCCATTTTGATGACGGTAAACCAGCTTGCCTGCTGTTTTGCGCTTAGAGAATGCATCTTGTTCTCCATTTTCTGTCCTCCATTTTGATGACGGTAAGCCAGCTTGCCTGCTTATTTGCGCTTGGAGAATACATCTTGTCTTCCATCTTTGCGAGGGTAACCCAGCATGCCTGCTGTTTTGCGCTTGGAGAATGCATCTTATCCTCCATTTTGTGTCCTCCAATTTGATGACGGTAAGGCAGCATACCTGCTGTTTTGCGCTTGATAGATCACACCTTTTTTGGGAGGGGGTGCTATGGTTTTTCAGCAACCGGACTATCTGGACAGATGATTAGTGAGAGGTCTTCTATGTTGAGGAAAAAACACTGGAAATATGCTTTATAGCCAGTGGGAGAGTCGTGGGATGAGAGCCGCCCTAATGTCACTGCCCGAACTGAAGCTGGGGTCTATAAATTGGGGAAGAGTGGCTGTCCCAAGTGATAATGATCACTCCCAGGGTCTGGAAGTCTATTGGCACATTGAGTTGTACAACCAAAAAGCAAAGTAATTGTATTGCACGAAAAAATGAGCACACACCAGAAACTTGTGATGTTAATATAATGAACATGGAAGGAACTAGTAACAGAAAACTGTGCACATTTTGTGCTTCAATGTAGCTTGTTAGTTTCTGGAATTGAACTGCCCATGACCCTTTCTACCATGGGTGTAATTTTAGGGGGGACAATGGTGTTTGTCCCCCACAACTTTTGTGACTCACCATTTTGTCTGACTCATTTGTCAGGGCCCCCTTTCATTTAGATGACATGCCCCCCCCCCAACATTTTCAGCAAGGTTACTCCCCTGCTTTCTTCCTTCACACAGCCAAAGACAATTGTTTTCTGTGCTGCTTCTCTTGGCGCTGCTCAAGTCAGAATTATTAAAATGAGGTCTATTACAGAGATTAAAGTCGGCATTCCAATCATTCTAATTGGCTGAGAAGAGGTCTGTAATGGAATTCAACTGCTAATTGACTCTTTCAGACTGAGAGTGTGGTCATCCTCCCGGGATAATGGCCCTCCCCCAAGTTTTTTCTCGAGGCATTTCTGGAGAGGAGCATCTGCTACCTTTTTTGAAATATTTGCAAGGAACTTGCGGTTGGTCACCTTGAGTTACCTGGGGGAACCCAGACGTGGACTCTCTGCTCACTGTGTTCAGAGAGGCACAGCTTCACCTCACTGATGAGGCCCAACAAGGCTGTAACACATGTGTGTGGTTGCTGTTGGTACTCTTGTTCAGAAGGGAATTGCCACAGCATTTCGGTGCTGGACTGCCCATGTGGGCGGGACAAAGACTGATATGCAAATGGTTATTTCTCATCTGTGAAAGGTACAGTGAGCAAAAAGCGTGTGCTGCAAACTCTCATCTCAGAACAGGTTATCATGCCATGTTCTTTCTGGAGAGGAGCGCCTGCTACCTTTTCTGAAAGGTGAGGGCCATAAGTTTGGGGAAGAGACAAAGTGATAATTACCCCTCCTGAGGTCTAGAAGGCAACTCACACATGCAACTAAAAATGACAGTGCTTTTTGTGGGGCAAAAGCGAGCACTCCCAAGTAACCTGAATAGTGAATTTAATGAAAATGGAACTTGTAATAATAAACTTCACACATATTGTGCTTTATTGTTTGTTAGTCTGGGAAATGTAACTGAACACCACCCTCTCTGACTTTACACATTGGGAGATAATGGTTTGTGAGCTGCCTGTGTGGCTGCTGCTTAAGTCTGAATTCTTGGAACGAGGTATATACCAGAGATTATAGACTGCATTCCAAACATTCTGATTGGCTGAGAGGAGCTCTATTACGGAATCAATTTGCTAGTATAGGGTAAAGTGCTGTTACAGGGGGTAGACTTGGCCGATATCAGCCTGCCAGCTGTGAGGGCCACAGGGAGAGTCAGGGCTGGTTTCGGCCAAGTCTACCCTGCCCGTCATGGCCCCTAACACTATTAGCACCCTGGTGCTCCCTCTGGGGAGCTAATTTAGTTTTAGTTTTAAATGAAAATGGGTGTTGAACTGCAGCGCAAATCTAATTTCCTTTTTTTTTAAACAAGATGGCCACTTTGTTAAGAAGAAAATGTTCTCTGTCCCTATTTTATGTAGCTGGTGGCCTTCTCATGGAGCAGAGAGAGACCAGAGCAGCGCTCTGTAGGTAAGGGGGATGGGCTCAGCAGGGGGATGGCAATCAGAGGTATGGGAGAACATGGGGTGGAGGGGCGAAGGACAGAGTGCCACCAACAGCCTGTGGTGGAATGCAAGTCTATTCTGATTAATCCAGTCTGCATTCCAGTCAATGGTTTTTCTGGGTGCCCCTGTCCAGGATTGTAATATTAATTAATTTTGAGGATATCTACGGTATATCTGAGGAACTTCCTTCAGAAATCGAAATGGGATTTTTACTCTTGAACAAGTAAGGACAGGGCTAGTACAAACATTTCTCATTAACTGTCGAAAAACACATTTTTTGTACAAACCTTGTAAAACAGAGTACAGTGGACCATAGTGCTTTCATGAAGCCACTTCCCTGCGGCGTGGACTCCTGACACTGAAGCTGATGATGTGAGCTAATCATAAGGTCACCCATGTCACTTTTCTTATTTTTCTCCACCCAGGAAGCTGTTCAGTACCACAACAGGACCACCATCCAGAGAGCCATGCTGGACTTCGCCGAGCACTATCTCCAACCGGATGATGAGGTGATGACCAAGGACAGCTCTGCATGCCATGCTCCCGCCAGCGCACAAAGGGCTCTGTAATAGGAACCCGTGTTCTCTTCCACTAAGCTGCTAATGCAGACTTTAGCTATCTTTAAGTTACTTATGCACTCTCTTATGTTCTCTTCCACTAAGCTGCTAATGCAGACTTTAGCTATCTTTAAGTTACTTATGCACTCTCTTATGTTCTCTTCCACTAAGCTGCTAATGCAGACTTTAGCTATCTTTAAGTTACTTATGCACTCTCTTATGTTCTCTTCCACTAAGCTGCTAATGCAGACTTTAGCTATCTTTAAGTTACTTATGCACTCTCTTATGTTCTCTTCCACTAAGCTGCTTATGCAGACTTTAGCTATCTTTAAGTTACTTATGCACTCTCTTATGTTCTCTCCCACTAAGCTGCTAATGCAGACTTTAGCTATCTTTAAGTTACTTATGCACTCTCTTATGTTCTCTTCCACTAAGCTGCTAATGCAGACTTTAGCTATCTTTAAGTTACTTATGCACTCTCTTATGTTCTCTTCCACTAAGCTGCTAATGCAGACTTTAGCTATCTTTAAGTTACTTATGCACTCTCTTATGTTCTCTTCCACTAAGCTGCTAATGCAGACTTTAGCTATCTTTAAGTTACTTATGCACTCTCTATGTGGGTCTACCAAAGTATAGTTTCTGTAGGGTACTTTGGATGCTTTGGGGGCTTGCCTTTTAACCAGTGTTCTAGCTAGAATGTCTCTCCCCGGTGGGCCTGTACCATTCTGACTTGGTCCTAGGAAAGGAGGCTCTTTTTAATCGAGAGAGATACATGTAGTTAGAGTGCTTTCTTTTGCGCGCTGCCACTACGCAGTCAACGCTTGAGCTCTTATAGGCTCTCGTCATTGCACTGAAAATAACAAATGTTACTGTTTCTGAACTAAATGCTTCTCATTTTCTTGACACCATATGGATGAAAGAGAGAAGCAATCCTTTCTTTGTCCGATCTTTGTAGACCCCAGGGGTGATGCTAGGTCTGGAAAAGATCTGGGGCTAGGCTAATGTTGGGACTCGGGTGCTAGCTAGCATTTTGGTTACTCCCTGAGTTTCTATTGGGGGCTACAACCAAAAGACCCGGGGGAATAGCCCCTCAGCTCCCCCCCCCCCAACGATGCCTCTGATAGACCCCCATATGTGGGAACCTTGGCTGGAGAGAGGGATTGGCCCCCCCATTTCCCCCAATACTCTGGAGCATTCTCTCTGTTTTCACACCTTTTTTTACTACTAATAAGGATCACACTATATATGCCACACGTGCATAAGTAAACATGTTTTCTCTTCTTCTGTACAAAAGTAATCTGCATGCCAAGATATTGATTACTCTGAACATCATCAAACTAGCAATGCAGAAAACACTGCCCACTTTTCTCACCCACTTACTTAATTCACACTCTTGTTTAGTAAAATATGACAACGTTCTTACCCAGGTTACATGTCTTTATATCGAAAGTAATATATAACAAATGGCCATATATCGAATCTTTTATATTGAAAACTTTTATAGTGAATGCATTTTGTTTTTGGGGGGTTTGAGGGGGATCCCCCGCCGAACCCGTTTCCTACCCGTAAAAACCCAGCCCGACTATTTCCCAAAAATATTTAACCCTTTACCCCACGCTAAATCCGTTCACTATAAAGGTTTTCAAGATAAAAGTTTAGATATATGGGCATTCAATATAAAGGATTCGATATATACTGTATACCCATTTTTTCTGGTCATGCCATGAGGTCAAACCACCCTAGGGTAGCATTGAGATGCAGCTGGGCAAAACTTTCCAAAGTGAGTGACACCAGGATAAGGCAATCAGCCTTGCTAGAGTGGGGCAACCTGGGAGATTTAGATTGGCAGGACAAGGGGTTATTTTACATATGGGGATCCCGGTGCCAATGAGTGTAATTGCTTCAAGATGAAATCAGATGCACCCCCAAGCAACTTGAAGTAGGGGGACAAAATTAATTATATCATACACCTAGAGAATGTTTTTGATATGAGAAATCAGCTACATAATAACTTTAGGAATTTGGGGGAAATACATGATACATTTCTAGAGCGTGTGGAGGATTAGTTGTGAGAAGTGGAGTGCTGGTGAGCAAATTTGCTTAAACAATTAAGGGTGCTAGCTTCCCCTAATCTGCACAGTGCATGAATCATGAAGGAAGAATAGTTGATTGACATTCGCACCTGGGGAAGGGCGCTCAGCCAATTAGGTGGCTGGAACAGCAGGCGAGATTATACAATCCCCACCCGCTGTCCCAGCCACCCGAGCCTTTCCCCGGGTTGCGCATTTCTTTCTTTTTTCATGGCAGGGAGGCAACAGGGAGCGGCTCCTTGTTACCCCATCCCCTTTACTTAAATGCGGGACTGGAGAATTGCGCTCCGGTCCTGGAGCTCCTTTCATCTGGCTGGCGCCATAGAGATGGAAAAGGGACATTTTCCATATGGCAGCGGACATCTTTTGTTTTTTTTCTTTTCTTTTTCATTCTTCATTGGAAGATGGGCTGCGCTAGCAGCGCAGATCTCCCAAAGAAAAACTGTGAAAGCCATTCGCACCCCAGACAAATCCCAGGGTGTGAATGTCTTTCATGCCCTGCAATTGGGCCCATGTGGCCTTTAACGGCCCACAGCCCAAGCTGAGGTCCTCGCTTCGCTCTGGCATGCCTTAGTTCGGGCTGGCGGGCCATTAAAGTCCATGTCTGCCCTCCTTGCAGGGCATGAAAGCCATAAGAGGGGAAAAATATATTACGTTTGATAACTTTGTATCCTCTATATATAATTCCCTTAGGATGTCTGTGCTTTGAGAACTGAGCATGTGCACAGCCATCCTTACCCTGAGACCTGGCTAACACCCCTTGGACTCCAATGGCAAGACTGATGTTGCAGCTATTCAATCCTTAAATCCAAGTCACAACGCTTTCCGAATTAGTATATATTGGTCAATGTTGAAAATCCTTTGATGTTAGGGTGAGTTTTGTGAAATGAGCACCGCACCCACTGTGCATTATCTACTTAGTGATTGAAGCCCACAGCTCTTTTCTAACAAACTTATTTGTCAATTATAAACATTTGTGGTCATTCTTCCAGTCCCAACATGCTCCTTGATTAATGCAAATTGGGCTGAAACATTCACTAGTGTTTTTTTGTCCCCTTCCGCTTTCTTTAAAGAATATTTTGAAAGATTCCAATAGGAGTGTACCAGACCGACTATAGCTAACTATGGCTTCTATCAGAAAATAATGTATATGGTTATTGTAGGATAACGTGCTTTTCTTAGTAGCAGGATGGTGCCATTCCTATTATGATTAAAACGTATACTAGAAGGGATCATTGGCAATGGAGATTGTAAAATGGTTAAGAGATCCAGTGTACAATGTTAGTACAGTTAAATAATTTCTTTTTTTAATAGATGCTTATGCAAAAAAGTACATCTCCCATCCACCTACCCCAAGTTATCGGTTTTCCTCTGGTCGTGCAGCTTTCAGCAACAGCTGGGGTGGCTCTAGAAAACATATTACAAATGCTTTGAATTCTAATTTAAAACATTGCAAAGAAATATGTGGTGTAGACAGTCTGACAATTGACTTCTAGTCTGTGTTCACATATTATAGGAAGACATGTCTGGCCACATGGTGCCCAGCCAGTTGTTATGGAGAATTTACAAAGTAATTTTTAAACCGCTTAAAAACTGTAAGACTCTCGCAAGGCAGCAAGGGAAAGTGCTCCTGTTTTCTTGTATCTTTGTTTAGTTTTATTCATTTATTTGGATTTCTTTATCTCCAATTAGATGGAAATAGGAAGAGAGGAAGACGGACAGGATGAGGAGACGCTGTCGGACAGCGAGTTTGAAGGTGAAGGCGATTACGAAGAAGGGATCTACGTCGAAGGGTGGCGAGACCCCAAGGTGAAAGGAGACAAAGCAGATAGGACCCACTGATGATGGGGCAATGGAGAACATGTTACTCCCAGTGATGCTCTGGGTAGGTATGCACCCAAAGCCGCCGGGATCTCATTGCCGGTATCCTCTCCTGCCGGGATGCCTTGCAACACCTTCCACTGGTGGTGGGATCAAAAGAGGAGCCTTTAAACCCCAGGGGCCCATGGAGCAGACTTTGCCCCAAGTGCAGGTGCAAGCTGAGACATTGACTGCTTGTTGAAGCAGGTGTTATAAAGTTGGCAGGTGCATAGACTCTGTCTTAAGATGACATGTAAGAGGTGGGTCCTGCAAGATTAGGGTCTCCGGTTCTTCCATTCCAGCTTGGATGCTAAGACTATATTCTCCAAGAAGCTAACTAAATTGCAAGGAATCCTGTGCCTGAGCCTCCTTGGGGAGTGGTCTCTGTCCTCCCACCCCTACTGTAAAGTGTGAAGCCTGATGAGACGCGGAGGCCTGACAACTGTTCAACCACCTGTTGCCATTGTATTTTACATCAACCTTAATATATTTCCTTTTGTGGCCAAATTTCTTTTGTCTTTTAGCATGGGTTGAGCCCCTCACTGTATTTTCTGTAGTGCCCTAAAGTATTGTGGAATCGTGCGCCCCTCCCCCCACAACTGCAACCATTGTATATGGTGTACCCGGGAAAAGTACCTAGTCTCTGGTGTTCCGAGGAAGGGCTCCAGCAAAAGTATCTTTCGGGTTTCGGACACTGTTAATTAATAGAGCCATTTTATGCAGACAGTGTCATGAGGGTGAACATGTACACATATTAAGCAGTTCATTGTCCAGGCTGATCATGGATCCGCTGCATACATCCAGTGCCATACAGACCAGTATCACCCCAGGATAGGAGTCACCCTGCTGAGGTGCTACGTTCATTCATTCCATGTCGCTAGCGCTCGGCGGATCCTGAGCTGCCGATGTCAAGGCACTCCTTGGATTATTCATGGATCCACGGCCTGCAGGGGCTGTGAAATAGAGCCTGTGTATCTATGTATGTATGTATGTATGTATGTAGGTATGTATAGGATTTACAAAGCACAAACCTAACTGGGGATCAATGCATCTCCACAAAGGGTACGCACCTGGGGGTTACATGGAGGGTAAGAGCATCGTCGACAGAGTAATGAGCTCCTGCCTCTATTCCCCATTGGCCTTTAGCATACAGCTTGTGCCCCCCACCCCACTTCCCAGACCCGTCTTACCCAGGCTAAGCCACTGCACACACTCATTTCTTTTATCCAATTCATGAGGTTGGTGCAATCTCCATCTATGGCTTTCAAGGTTAAGTCACTGCCCACATTCTCATTGAGTTCACTGCGTACAGACACTGCTATACAGAACAACAGATGTCACGAATAAGAAGCTCCCTGCTTATGCTTCTCTGGCCGTGGAGCACTGACTGGCCTATTGCATGCAGTCAGTGCTCCACGGGCCATAGCCGTGCTACATTAAGCCACTTGATAGAACCTCCTTGTATCCCATGAGTGATATTTGTAACCTTTATAGCAGTGCCTGCCCTGTTTAAGTGACTACCCAGGCTCTCCATGGATCCCATGCATGTAGTTGATACCATACTGACCAGCATCTCCCAAGATTATGCCACAGCCCATCGTCCTCATGGACAATTCAGTGAGAGCCATACAAGCCAGTATATGGCAAAGGCGAGTCACTCATTGTGTCCTTTCTTGATTCAAATTGTGCAACTAAACTACTTTATATCAGTAGCTGTATGGGCCAAATCTCTGCCCTGGATACCAAAAGGTGCACTACGACCAATATCGGCCCCAACGCAAACAATCAGATAGGTTAATTTTATGTATTTATTGGACAATTTTACGACGCCTATACACAAGTGTTTCCAGGCGCTACAAGACAAGATGGGGGCGGGCATGGGAATCACGAAGTAGAACAACAGAAAAGCAGTTATATTGGCCTTGTGAAAATCCTACTGTATAAGCGCTTGAAAAGGTGGTAAGTGCAAGGGGGCTGGGGGCTGAGGGAGAAGTGCAGGTGTAGGATGCCCCCAGAGAAGGGGGAAGGAAGTGCTGGGTGGGCGAAGGTGGCAAGTGCCAGGGATACAAGGGAGAAAGGGAGGATGAGTGTGATGGACACGAAGGACCAAGTTGGGCTAGTCTGGGAAAGGGAGCCGAGAGCAAGTGCTGGTAAAGAATGCTGGAGGGTTAGGGAAGGAAGAGGAAAAAAGGAAAGTCTTGAGAAGTTTCCAGAACTTTAGAAGATCCAGCTCGAGTCTGAGGGGGAGAGGGAGGCTGTTCCAGAGGGAGGAGCCAGCCGAGGAAAGGGATCTAACTCCCACTCTCTGCTTGGAGAAACGTTTCCCCTGCAGAGAGTTGGAGCCAGAGGACCGAAGGATTCTGGCTTGGAGGTATTTATGGAGGGATAGCTGGATAGAAAGATACCCCGGGCCCCAGACAGCCTTGTGGATGATGGAAAGGGTCTTGAATTTGACCTTTGCAGTCAACGGGAGGCAGTGGGAAGATTTTACAGGTGGAGAGATGTGGTCCCTTGGCTTGAGGCCAAGGATATGTCTTGCAGTCCTATCCCGGATTAGTCATTGTGCCTCTGGGGAAAGGTGAGGAAAGGTCCATGATGTGTGGAAAGAAAGAGAGAGAAGTCCAAGATGATCCCACTTTTTTTTTTAGAAGGATCTTTGTCTTACTGGCATTAAGGCAGAGATAATTGGCAGAGCACCGTGCCAGGAGGAGGAGGAGGAGGAGGATGATTTGTGTCGTCTGCCTAATACTGGAAATGAGGGGTGAAAGTGGAGTTGGGCCATCGGTGTCAGGTAGGTGTTGAAGAGCCATGGCGATAGGATAGAGCCCTGAGGGACACCAAAGGTAGAGAGTGTGGTGGAGGAGAGAAAAGGAGGACCCCTTTGTACTTGGGAATGTCTATTAGAAAGGAATGAGGTAAGCCATGCCAGTGCACTGTCCGTGATGCTTAGGGTATCATGGAGATGGTTTATGAGGATGGAGTGGTTGACTGTGTCAAAGGCAGAAGAAATATCCAAGAGGATCAGAAAAGAGGGAGTGTTACGAGTCCAGGTTAGAGAGTAGGTCTTCATGGGTGTTCAAGAGAGCAGTTTCCGTGCCTCTGGCTGCCCTGAAACCGGACTGGTGGTCATGGAGCAGCCAGCCACTTCAGTGTTGAGGGTCAGTTGGGGGATGACCAGCTTCTCCATGAGTCTGCCCAAAAAAGCGGTGATAGATATAGGGAGATAGTTAGCCGGGCAAGAAGGGTCAGTAGACTGCTTTTTTAGGAGTGGGTGCACAAGAAAGTGCTTTAGAGGTTGAAGGACGGGTCCAGTAGCAACTGAGTGGTTGCAGAGGTCCGCCAGGGCTGGGGCAAGAGAGGTGATGTTATCCTTGATGGTTCTGGAGGAGCAGGGGAGCACCTGTTTAGGGAAGACTTTTTCATAGAGCGGACAACTCTAGAGATCTTATCTGGTGCAATGGGAGAGAAAGAGGAGAGTATGGCAGGTAAGGGGGTCAAGGGAGGTGAGAGAAAGGGATGGGGGAGCAGATGATGGAGAGGACAGGATGTCCAGATTTTTGGAGAAAAAGTGGGTGGCCAATGCAGAGCAGAGGGCCTGGGAGGGAGGAGGAGGAGGAGGAGAGGAGGAGGAGGCTGCGCTAGGATTGGCAAGTTCCTTGCAGATTTTAAAGAGTTCAGCCGTGTTATTGGTAGCTCCGGAGATGAAGGCTTGGACATGAGCCCTTTTCTTGGAGCAGATGGAGAGACGATATTGCCTTTGGAGTAGGCAACAGGCCAGTTTGTCAGAGGATGAGTTAGATGCCTACCACTTCCGCTCAGCAGCTTTGCAGTTGTATTTCAAGGCGGCCAAGTTGGAGTCATACCAAGAGTTGCATTTGGAGACAGGCTTCATGCAGATCCTCATGATGGGGGCAAGTATGTCCAGGGTGTTGGATATAGAAAGGTGGAGGTTAGCTAGAACAGAGTCAGAAGGAGAGTCAAAGGAAGGGGCCAGAGGAGGGATGAAGGAAGAGGCAAATGCAGCGACTGACACACGCTTCATTGGTCGAATGATGGAGAAGGAGACTGGCAGTGTGGGCAGAGACATCATCAGGGACAGGGGAGGTCAAGGTGGGAAGAGAGGAGGGAGGTCACATCAGGATAGAGGGGTAGTGGGAGGGTTAGAGAGATGGATGTCTGTTGAGATGAGAGCATCCAAGGTGTGTCTGGCAGAGTGGCCTGGGCCAGAGGGAAGAATACTGAGGGAAAGAGTGTCGCAAAGATTGTGAAAGAGAACAGTGGCCACATTGGGAGATTTGAGGTGGATGTTAAAGTCCCCAAGAAGATAAGTTTGGAGGAGGAGGAAAGAAGAGAGGAGGACAGGTCAGCCCATTCAGGGGAAGAGGGAAGTTGGTCCAGGGGGCCTGTAGATGGTAGCAAGAGTAAGAGAGAAGGAAGGCGAGACAGCCTGCACACTAGGCTTTCAAAGGATGAGCAGGTTTGAATGGGGATAATGGAGGCAGGAACCCACTCATGGAAGATTACAGCCACTCCACCACCAGGCCTGGAGGGCCTGGGAATGGCCAGGCTCTTGTAGCCCTCTGGGAGAAGAGTGTCAAAGCAGTGACAGAGATGGCTTTGAAAAACGTCATGCTGAGAGCAAGGACGTTAAGGACTTCAGGGCAGGGAGGTGACAGATGTCAGAGGAGAGTTTGATAGCAGAGTGAGTATTGAGGGTCACTAAGTGGAGCTGGTTGCCCCCTTTAAAATATTTGAGAGTGGGGCACCACTGGGGGAAGAGGAGACGGGGGATGAGGGGTGTAGGGGTGGCAGAAGAAGGGGGGAAGTTGAAGAGAGATGCAAGATGCCAGTCAGTAAGGATGAGGTTGGGCTGAGAGCCCTGTGCCATTATAGTGCCATTGTGATGGACATTAATGGTGCATTTGGAAGATACAAAATGAGCCAAGAACACTTCCCATCTGGTGCTGCTAGTAATGGGTGAGGAGAAGAAAGGGGGAGAGGACAGACACCATATGGGGAGTCCATAAGGCAGAAGAAGGAACAGAAAAGAGGATGTCAGTGATAGTCTGTCTGGAGGAAGCACTGATGTGGGTGCTGCAATGGGCAGACCAGGGTTGGAACTAAGGAGTGCCTTTAGTTTCTTTCTCCCAGACATCTTGAGAGAGGGAATGATAGGTGATGGGGAATTAGTTAGAAAAGATAGGGGAGACAGAGAGCACCACTGGGGCAGAGACAGATTGGGGATGGGATATCGGAGGATAGCAGGGGAGAGAGTCAGAAGCACTGCAACAGTAGAATCTCACCAGGTGGCCATGCAGACAATACCAATGAGCATCCTGGAAATGCCCAGATTTACAGATCAATAAGAAATTGGAAAGCATCCCTAAACTCGATTTATGCCAGGAAGCACTAAAAAGCAGTACAAGCTGATGGATGCACAGTTGGAAGCACACCAGATAATTATTTGTTTTCTTTTTTCATTTTGAAGCAGGGAATTAAGAAAGCAGTAGAGAAGCAATCAGTAGGAGCCACATCAAGATGCATAGTAAAGATGGTGCTGAGATTAGAGGTTAAAGATTAGGCAGGTAGGAATAGGAGCAGGTAACATATTGAGCAGTCATAGTGCCCAAGGACGTAGGGTGGACCAATGCGATCATATTGCTCACCAAGGACAAATTGAAGACAAGATTTTGATTGTGGTCATAGTGTTCTGGGGACCAAGTCTGTGTGTATCATTTGGGAGTGTGGCAGAGAAGCTTCAGGGAGGGGTGCTCCCTCCAGCTCCGGACAGGAACAGACATGGGCCTTAGGTGTGGGCTTTGGCTGGGGGCCGGCTCAAGGCCTGTAGACTCCCGGATTGGGCAGATGATTCCAACAAGGGCCAATCAAAAGCAGAGGATCAGGCAACAAGGAGGCTCCCCTGAGTGGTGGATGGTGGCGGCCTTGCTGACGAGTGTCCGGGTCCAAGCAATTTTTCAGGCCCACTGAGCTATGCAGAGACTGGGACCCTGAGCGCAGCCTGCCCCGCATGGGCAATGAGCCAGAGTGTGGAGGGAGAAGCCCTACTGAGGCGCACTGCAGTTGCAGTGCAGGATGTAAAAGATTGTTACAATCGCAGTGCACGATGCACACACATGGGCAAAACCCGCGCTGTCCTATCGCATACATTTTCATTTCTCTGTAATCTATGCAATCTATGCTACCTGTTCCCAAACAACATCAAACCTATTAGCGATGCAAGAACCAGGTGTGCTCCAGTGAACTGTAATCTTAGTAAGGACAATCACACCTTCTCACATCTGTTCCATATGACAAAAAGTTATTTTTACTTGTTTACTAAATAACCATCACATAATTCCATATATATAAGAATTACAAAACAACTACAACATCATTTCTGAATTCATCAATTTCTCATCTTACAAAATGTCAGTATTGCCTTGAAATAACACAAAATGTACCCAAATTGACCTTTTACAATTGACCTTTTGCACAGTTGACCTAATTATAGTGGTCCTAATTGACCTTCTGCACAATAGACCTTTATATTATTTTAGTTATTTTGTATATGTATTGGGTTGGCTTTGGATTATAAATAATATAAGGGGATTGGGTGGGGGGTTGCAGCGGGTTTTGGATTGGGAGGAGGGTTGCAGCGGGTTTCCCCCCCCCCCCGCATATATGTCCTAATTGACCTTCTAAATTAGGTCATTTCTCCCGAGGCCAATTCCCCCGAGGTCAATTGTGAAAAGGTCAATTAGTATACAACCTGGCTAGCACGGGTTTCACACATATGCAGGGCCAATGTGCTGCTCTAGTGCTTCTTCAGAGCCATCAACAATAGTTCCCAAGTCATGCCATATATCCGAGGGCGATGCATGCATCTGTATATAGTCTTCATTCATGTGCAAAGAAAAAATCATGAAGTCAAGATCGGAAAAAAAATAAAAAGAGAAAGTAAATTGAAACAACCACGAGAATCCTCAAAGCAATAAATAAGGTCCCTGAACAATCCAATACATTCAATATTGCTACTTTCTTAATTACCTTAGCATTCGTCAACTCGCATGTTCAGTTTCAATTATATTACAGTCATGTGATGCAAAATTAACTAACATTTCTGATTTGTCCAAGCAACTTCACCGGTGAAAAAAAATCAATATTTTGATTTCATTGATTAATAACCAAACTTCAATCAACTAAACATATCTCAATCAGTAAAAACACAAGGCCGCACCAATCATGGCTTCCTTGCCTTCAAATTTCAGTATACGTCCTACTAATTTAGTTCCTCGACTTAATATGTGTACTGAAAAAAACACAATCGAAACCATTTCTTCACAATTTTAACCAATTCTGAATGGCGTCATTAAAATAATTATAGGAGCCACTATACTCACTCACCTTCCCTGTCAGGTTGCGCTATCTTTCAATATGTCACAATGGCCACGCAGTAGCGTTACTGCGCCACCATTTTGAATTACCTATTTATACATGCATGAGCAAGGAAAGTAAAAGAAGACTCGTTTTGCCGATCCAGTCATTTAGTGAGCCATCTTGGAGCATGCGCCAGACCCAGTCAAGTCACTGCTTGACATTCAAATGCTTCCACTTCATGCATCCATTGCCATACAGCCTGTATCTGCCTGGACTATGAAGTGACTCCACTCCATGGATTCACTCTCTGCCTGGATCCCAGACTCCATGGATCCACTGCAGGCATCTAGTGCCACCCGGTGCAATATCAGCCTGTGGAGCTGCTGCATACTGTCTTCCTAGGTAAAGTCTTTGTGCAGTATCTCCTTGGAGTAGCTACAAGCAGTCAGTGGCTACCCAAGCAGTTGTCACCCATTTAGTCTCCTGATGGATACCCTGCCTTCAGTGGATGCTACTTAGACCATGATCTGCCCAGGCTAAGTTCACAGCAAGTCTCTCAATAGCAGTCTGCATGCAGTTAGGGCCTTGGAGAACATTATCTTCTCATATCAAATCCCCATGCAATTAGTTCCTTACTGACCAGTAAGTACCCAGACTAGCTCACGGCCCAGACTATCCATACATCTAGTTCATTACTCTGATCATCGTACATCATTGGTCTGTCCTTGCATGGATGGACTGTATGGAGTCGGAGCCTTGCAGGCAAGCATCTTTCCAGGTTCAATCACTGCCGCAGACTCTTAATGCATCCACTTGACACAGTTAGTGACTTACAAACCAGTATGTGCTTCGGTTAGGTTACTGTCAAGGCTTTCTTTGAAAGTTATTTCTATGCATTGCCATTTGGCAGGGTTCATGGAGTAGATGTTGGGGGCCATTACACCTTTGTATGAGTGGCAAGACAGGTTTTGGAGGTCCTTGAGAAGGGGATGAGTTGGATCTGACCTTGTAACTGCAAAGGAAAACCATTACAGATTTTGTCAGCTCAGAATTATAAATCGCCCCCTTGACGGCCCACAGCTTTGGAGGTTGGGTGAGAGTGAAGTGGACGAGGTTATTGTGAGGGTGATGGCCTTTGGTAGAAGCAAACTAGGAGAGCTTTAAATATTGGTTGCCCTCTGTTTACATTTGTGAGTTAGATAGAGCACTTGAAAGTTGACTTGGCCCTCACTGGAACCTGTAGAGGGTTTTCAGCATGAGGGCAAAATCTTCTCCTTACCATAAGTCCTCAAAGTGAGTTGGCAAATACCATACTGGTCATTTTATTGTTGGGGTGTTAAGTCGGTAGCCATCTTGTGATGGCCTTTGTGTCTTCCAAGGGGCCTAGGCTCAGTAAGGATACTAATGCTGCCAGTCTTGCATCCCAGGCCAGAAATAGATTTCTTCATCAAGGTTCTACGATGCTCTTTAAAGCCCCCAAAATCGCTGAGCTCAAATTAGCAGCATAGCGATGAACAATGCGGTAGATCGCAAGGAAGGTGGCTGATTAGGACTTTACGTAGAGGCTACGGGTGAAGGGAATGTAGGATTACATGCCCACACAGGTGAATTTATGGAGTTCATGGATAACTGGAAAAGGGGGGATTGCAAGAGGCTCCTTGATGAACCACTGCAGATTCGTCATTTGGTTAAATGCAAGGCACACCTGCAAACAGTCTCCCTGTTCTCAGGGTTGTAGCTACGCTGAGGTAGACAGTCTCAGTGTCCCCAGTGCTGAGATTCTCCGTGCCAAACAGAAGCAAGTGGCAGATGTTTCAGTGTATATAAATCCAGCCTTTCCAGCGCAAGAACAATTGAGGAATAGCAACCGAAAAATATGTCTAAATTTAAGTCTTTTTTGGTATAGTGCTGAATGGCTATAATTGTGCTGTGGCGCTATACTCAATGCGGAATGCATAGATGGTGTCGTTGCCTTCTGCACCATCGCCGACACTGGGGCAAGGAGCACATCTCTTGGGCCTGTTCCTGAATGACTGCAGTCCATGGATTTGATTCCTGATTGTTCTTGGATTCCATCCCGATTCCTCCTCTAGGGAATCAAGGGATACTTCTTAGTTTCTTCTTGCATCAGGTGGTTCTCTCTAGCCTTAGGAAGAAACCACACATGCATGCGCTGGACCTTAGTTTTTTCAAGAGCGGGGGCATGGCTGGATCCTTAGTACAAGGCTTGATTTATCTGCACTGTCATGCTGCTTGAGACCAACAGCTTTGTAGAAAAAATTAAGGGTGATGGATGGACGGTTTTAAATTAATCATACCCACAGGCTGCTTTAGGCGAACTGCCAGATCATCATTTCGCAGCATGCCAAGCCATTACAGAAGTGAAAAGACCATATGAAAAGCAGTCATGGACCCACCCCAAAAGAGGTGCTCCAGATCGAACTGCTAGGTCACATCCCTTCTGCACGAGACCACAAGCATCCCCAGACATGTTTCAGCCTTGTTGGGCGTCATCAGTGAGGAGTAGCTTGGGTCTCTAGGCTCAGCAGACTCGGGACCCATGTCTGGGCATACCCTTCCCACTCAGGGTGATTTTGTCAAAACGAAAAGGTGATGGCTGGAAGGTTTTGAATTAATCATAACAACGGGCACAGCTCTCCAGATCATCGTTTTCCAGCCTGCCAAGCCATTACAGAAGGGGAAAAACCATATGCAAATCAGGCTTGGTCCTACCCCAGACGGAGCAGTCCAACCCAAACTGTTAGGTCACATCCCTTCTGTACGAGACCACAAGCATCCCCAGACATGTTTCAGCCTCATTGGGTGTCATCAGTGAGGTGTAGCTTGGGTCTCAAGGCTCAGCAGGCTCTGGATCCACATACCGGTCACTCTGAAACTGGAGGGTGATGGCTAGAAGGTTTTTAATTAATCATGACTACAGGCAATATTTGGCAACCCTCCAGAGCATCGTTTTTTCAGCCTGCTAAAGCATCCATACTATCTCGACTTCAAAATACCACCTATCACTGTTGTTCTGAGCACATTATTGGGAATAGATGGCGAATTTGATTAAAGCAGTGGTGTGGTGCTTCCAATGACATTGCTAGGGCCCGCCTGTCCATTAGAGTCAATACTGAAAGGCCTACAGTTCTTCATGAAGGAATCTTCAGGCCGCATCCTACCTCCATCTTTTCTCCGCTCAACACAAGATCTCAGATTAGCTTTGCTTCTCTATATTGGTTATTGGTCAAGAGGAAAGAGATCTACAGAGATGAGTTGTCTTGATTGGCCAATTTTCTGATCTGTCTAAGAATTGGGCAATGAGCGTTCTAAGAGGCAACCAGTGCCCTGCCTATATCATGCATTATTCAATTGAGATACAAATTGCTAGTTATCGTGACAGATAGACACTTGGAAAGAAAGAGAGGGGGAGTGGGTGGCGGAGGGGGAGGGGGAGTGGGAGGTGGAGGGAGGGTGAGGTAAATACACCTCTCGGCCACAACTCCTGTGATTACCTGTTATCCACCTGTGCTTTCGTTCAGGCAGGTATGGTGTAGTGCATTGTGCACATGCTCTTTTTGCATTGGCTGGAACTTTGAGCCATAGTTACTAAAGCTAGTTGCTGCACCACTAAACCAATTAGCTGAGTTCATTTATTATGCACCCTGGTGAACCCTTATGGTCCTTTTAATTGAGGTAACACATTGTACGATGGACGGGATGCAGAATAACTCTTACACCAAATAATAAAACCGGCTCAGCAAACGTATGTGACATTGTGAATGCTTAAGGGGAACATCTAAGTACACTTTATATAAGCAATTGGATTGTGATTGGATCTCTGTCAGGTGGACAACCTATGTCCACCCCTAGTGCAAGACATCTTCAACTATTATTAAGTACACAACATCTTATTGGCTCTCAAACTATAGGGCTCTTCATTATACAGCCCTCTATAATTGGTTGGCACGCTTGTACCCCTTCTGGAACATTCGACTCACTAGCAGCATGTAAGCTGGTACCCCAGGTGTCAGTGGGTGGACTTGGCCATGTCTCCCCACCCAATTATCCCAACATCTATCATCACTCATGATATTATAGGTTATTTATAACGCGCTTAGTACCCATAGGTTTCTAAGCGCGGACCCGGGAATCGAACCTGTGTTGCTCCGTGTCATCTTGCTTCCAAGTGTAGCACATTGCCCCTGAGCTATCCTCCCTGCCTTCTGCCATTCGAATTGTCTTTGAACTTGGCCTTGCTAAATACCACTTCTCCTGAGAAAAGAAGGGAGTGCAAGCATGTTCTTATCTTCAAGTCTTGTGCTGCATGCCCAGTTTCTATTACCATCTAACCCATGTGACAGGAGACTGTGCTTTGGCTCCTTTTTTGTATTTAATAGTATTAAATTAATAAAATGGGGCACTTAGGGTGTCTTTTCTTCTTTTCTTCACACCTTAACAGGGGCTCATCCTGCTTCTCACATTCTTTGTATCTTCAAGGATAGATAACCTGTTCTTGGCTGCCCTAACCCTTGACACCAAGCCAGACAGCCTTCTCGACCCTTCCACAATCTTCAGCTGTTTTCCTTGCTGCACCACACTTTCAGCCATCATTCCTTAATTTTCCATAAATCTGAGCATAGTAAAGTTGCGACATTGAATATCCAGATTCTCTATATATATTGACGGCACCGCCTGCAGCCTATTCACTACGTATAGCCAGCCTTTACGATTACTTAGTCTGCTTGCGTTGCATCATCTGTACAGTTCTAAAATGGCTTGCATTTTCTGTAGAGCTTCATCACACGTGCAATCTTCATTCCGCACATGAAAGTCTTCTCGATTCTTTACTTTGTCATCAGATTCTATAAGGTCTATGCATTCTCTTCTTCGGTCATCCTTCCCAGTGCGTCACGCTCATTTCTTGTGATGTCACCAGCCTCTCCTGTTCATAACTTCACACTTTTTGGGGATATCCCTCAGGATACCGTCATCTCTTCGGGGATACATCATATAGGGTTTTCTCAGTGGATACCTTGTCTCAAAGGCTCTTTGTGGTATAGGTACCATTTCTGGCGTTGCACATGTCGCAGTTTCCGATTTCCAACACATAGGCAGAATAGGGGCGGGACCTCCTGCAGAGGCATTCAGCTGCTCCTCTACACTGGGAAAGCGAGACACGAGTATGACAGGTCTTTCGCGAGGGCAAGGGAGAACATTCCTTTCCCACGGCAAGATCACAGCAAAACAATACAAATAAATAATAAATGTTGTTGATTGATAGATGGATGGATTTCTACCACTCGCTTAGAGGACAAAGTTATCCATGACCTCAGTTTGCTGGTCTGGCACTGTTGGAGTCTTAGTTGAAAGATGGCTCCACTTATTGTGACACTAGTTTGATTGTTCAAGTTAAGTTTGTTATCGGAGTAGAAGCGTAGGATTTTGGTGGTTTGAAGAAGGGGATTTGGTGTCTAAAAACAGAAAGGATCCTATTTACAGCTCTACATTGCTTCCCGGCTAGGTTTGCGCTACATCTGAATTCCATAGATACAGACATGCGTAGAGAGGGCAAGTGTGGCAAAGCAGAGGGGCCGTTTGTTGGCCTGTATGTTGGCTAAGTTATCTTAAAAGTAGCTCTTCTTTGTCTATTCCTCCGGGTGCCCCCGGCCTCCTGACACTGCGGAGCAGCTTCCATGGAGTCCACTGACTCAAAGGTAGATTTGGGTGGGGTTGGCCTGGGGATAGAGGAATAGTGCCAGGCTCATGAGGTGTTCCATGGGTGGCAACATGCCCACTCAAACAGATGTGGATTGAATGCTGAGCCCAACGGGAACATGCCGGTGACTGAGGTATGGTAACACCGAAAGGCGTCTAGTTTGACCAGCTGCATTCTCCTGGAGAGCAATCACCTGCACTGCCAAACAGTGGCACATGATTTGGGCAACACCGCTTTGATGTGACAAAAGCAATCCTATCAAAGGTTGCTGACAAGCTGAAGGCAGGTCCACGGTCTGTGACCATTTGAGTCTGTGTTTTACTGGTCAGTATATACCATATTCAGTCACTGCCTAGATCAGCGGAGTGCCACCTTTGGTTCTTCAGGGGGTTTGGAATGCAATTCCCATCAGCACTAAGCAGCATATACAATGTTGAGGGATCATGGGTCTCGTAGTCCAAAACATCAGGCTGCAGGACACTGGGTTGGAATTTGTGTGCCTCCACTGCATGCTGTCTGAACTTTCCACACTTGCAGTAAGTATCAGTACCCCCACTCTGTGCAGTTGTTGCCTTACAGTAGCTGGTCGGTTTAAGTCACCATCCAGACTCCCCATGGAAGAACGTCAGGGAGTGTGTGCCTCACTGACCTGTTTATTGGTGAGGTTATGTCACTGCCCAGATGCTACATAGTGCCACTTTATGCTGCCAGTGCAATGCATATCAAACCATCACAAGTGTAGTCTATACCCAAATTCTCCATGTTTTCACTCTGCGCAGTCTGCGCCAGACAGTCAATAATCTCCCAGGATTAAGAAAATTCCCAGATTCTCTACGCGACCACTTCATGCTGTCAGTTCACGTATATTGGCTTCTGCCATGGATAAGTCACTGCTCACTTCTCCATGGCACCGCTTCATGCTGTCAGTTCCTATACACTGTTTTCTGCCAGGGTTCAGTCACTGCCGACATTCTCATGCTGTCAGTTCCTATATACTGCTATCTGCCGAGGTTAAGTCACTGCCCATACTCTCCATGGGATTTCTCCATGCTGTCAATTCACGCATACTGGCATCTTGCCCGGTTCAGCACTTCTTGGGCTTCACAGGTACCTAAGTAATGCATTCAATGCCAGGCAGGCTAGTATCGAGATTGATATTATGCGCTGGCGCTGAAGGACCCATGGACCGATTCATAGAAAAGTGCAGAGAGATCCCACAAAGTCAGCGCGCTAAGAACCAGCAGGGACATCATTCGGGGGTCACCGGGGGTGTCCCTTGCTAGCCCTGGGGTCTCCCTTGCTACACCTAAAAAATTAAATGAAAAATATACATATATTTTTAAAGGATGTTCCTGGGCTTTGGCAAGCGCCATGTGGCTCTTTGGTTCTGGAGTGGCTGCCTTTCTTGTTCAGGCTTCTTAAAACACTTTGAGCCCTGACCCTAAATAAGAAAGAATAGGAATAACAAATAATGTGCCTTTCTGGAATTCAATGCATTAATTGCTAGACTCATTAAAGGTTTATTTCAGGCACAGTTCAGGGGCTGAGTCACTGATCTAGTCTCTTCTTAAACACCTCAAATTCACAATAATGACAAAAACTTCCAAAAAGCATTTAGAGTAGAATAAGCATCAATTTCAGACTATGCATTTTGCTTTTTGCAAGTTGCAGTTATAGCATGTTTTTTTCTGACATTGTCGCTGTTACGACCATCACAAGACATTCCATCTCGGTTTCCTTGGTCACTTGACACAGTCCTTGTGCATAAAAGCTTGTGTACAGTGTAGAAATGTTTGACCATAGCACAAAAAGTGGCCCTTGATTTCATTGTGCCACAATGAATGCTTTTTTGCACTGTGTCTATCTTTCCTATCTCCCTTGCATGCTGTTCAGGATGTTTGTTTGAATGTATGAGGTAACGAGTATGGGATGCCTTATTAGTGCTCTGCTTTCCCTGTGCTACTCTAAATTCTTTAATACACAGTTATGAACACTTCCAATGGTATGTATTTTGCCAACCACTGAAGCCTGAAAAGTAGATCCATGCAGGCTTGACATGTGGCCAACCTCTGCAGATGAATTGGCCTGCTGTTAAATCTCAGATGCCAGTTTAATGGTATCCACTACAGAGTGTAATTTGCTTTCTTACTTTGAGAACATTTAGGCATAATTGCTCATTTTACTAAAGCCAGTAAGATAGCTCAGTGGGTTGAGTGTTCGCTGCTGCGATGTGTGTGTCTTCTGCAGGTTGCAGGTTCGAATCCTGGCATAGCCAACTCAGCTTTTTATCCTTCTGAGGTTGATAAATGAGTACCAACACAGGTTGGGTGATATTGTATGTATATTTGTTCTACATAAAGTGCTTAAGCGTAAGTGCTATATAATAACACATCATGATTTGGCCTTGGACCTCTGCTTGCATTCATAGAATGTTGTTAATAAGGGCCTAAACACACTGATATTAAGAAAACATATGGTGATCCATTCTTGCATGAAATGTATCACATTACATTGATATTGTAACCATATATTTTATAGTGTACTTAGGAACAATGCTATGTGATGCCACTTGCTGTTTTGTCAAGGGGTGAAAGGTTGTGTTCCACCGCTTCCCATGATGCCACTTTGGGGTGGGGTCAAATGACATCACTTCCTGTGATGTCATCAGCGCTCAAGGGACATGTGATGTCATTTCCGCCACCCCAGGCATTTTGCTGAAATTACCTCTCTGTGAGAACGCCTCTGTGCAAGCTTGCGTGCAGACATTTTCCTGCGTGCTCGCGTATTCATGGAATTGTTCGCGCAAAGTAACCGTATATGCAAGTTACGGCCGGAACACCCCTGACATGCCCCCACGCAAAGCAAAAACAGCCAGAAACAGCAACCTTTGGGTGCTCCCCGGGCGCGGATACATGCACCCTTAAAACTGTGTGTTGGGTCCCCTGGAAGCAGACTTGCATGTCGGGGATCCTACATGGGGTCCCCCGTAACTGTTACCTGCACCCCGACAACATGCATACGATTTATCGTAACTCGGGTTAAACTCTGAAAATATGCGTGCAAACACCCATAAACCGTTCCTGCACCCCACTACACTGCGTACACACAACCCTAAGTTAGTTCGGAACCCTGGCTGCATACTCACACCCCTAAATCCGACATCCAATCTTACCGCTGCACAGTGATTCCCATGCGCGAGTCTCTCTACACCTACTTTCGGGTGGCAAATCGAATGAGGGCTTCGCATGGGCATTCCCCTGTCGAGAGGTTGTGCGGTCGGATCCATAAATGCGTATCGTTTTGCGCAATAGTGGGCGTGTGATGGACTGCCTGCGGGCTGTACCTCATAACGCACACATTTTCCCTTGTTCTTCCTCATTTTACCAGTTGCGCCCCCTTCCCTACCCTCTGCGCAAGCCACGCCCATGATCTGCGTGGAGTCTTGCACATGGCACTCAGCTGCTCGCAGAGACATGCCAGGCCCGCGCAAAGTCCCTGCAAGGTACGAAAAGTGCTGCGCAGTCGATTCCATGAATCAACAAAGGGATTTTGCACGCAGTTTGGCCTGCAAATTCCCCATTTACTGCGCAAATAATTTCATGAATCGGTCCCACAGTAACTTAGTGAATGAATGACAATGTAATTTAAGTTTATGGGATAAATACAAGGTGTATATTTTAAAATAAAAATGCAGCAAAATAAAAAAAAATAGAAAATCATGAGATACCCATCACAACATTCTAGAAACCAAAATTTATATGAAATATAGACCACCAGACCCATGCCATCTATTGCTCACTCTTGACATACGGCCCTCACACAGTCTTCACAGTTCTCTGCCTGTATTTGATGCACAGGCTCTAGCTGATTTCCAGTTTTACCCTTGTTTCCTAAGACGTTTCTGGTCTTGTACTGCCATTTATATATTAAGAAGACATATTTCTTCCACATAGATGTAACCTAAACACCAGCAGAGATGTCTGTTATGCAGGTATCGAATTGTACTGATACTTGCCAACCGAACCCATGTTATCAGTCACGTCTATTGAGTAGTGGCTGTTTTGCCGAAAGAGCTGTCTGCGCTTGGACTTCAAGTCCATGCAAAAAGGAAAAATACTGGATCCAGAATGCAAATGGCTGTTGTCTAAACTAAACAGTACCCAATAAAATGATGGGTGGAAGGTTTTGAATAAATCTGAACCACTGGCACTGCTCCGGGCAAACTTCCACACCACCCTTTTTTTTTAGCCCTTCTGCACCATTGCAAAATCAGTGCAGCCATATGCAGATCAGTCAGGTACTTCCACCAATGTTAGCCCGAACTGCTAGGCAAGGTCGCCTTTGCAAAGAAACACAAACAAACCTGACATATTGCGGCCTAAATCTTCTAGCCATCACCTTTTGGTTTTTCTTATGTCACCCCGAGTAGGACGGGTATGAGACCCAAGCTACTCATCACTGATGATGCACAATGAGGCCGAAACATGTCTAGGGATGCTTGTGGTCTCGTGCAGAAGGGATGTGACCAAGCAGTTCAGGCTGGACTGCCCCTTTAACTTGATTTGCATATGGTCGTTCCCCTTCTGTAGTGGATTGGTAAACTGAAAAACTATAGTCTGGCGGGTTGCCCAGGGCTGCGCCCTTCGTGGTTAAGAAAAAATCTAAACCTTTAACCCGCCACCTTTTTATTTTGTCTAAACTAAACAGGCCTGGAAATAGGTGACCTTGATGACATGGAGCTAGTTACCATCTATGATTAAATTAAAATGAGAAGAGGATTGCTGTTGGGTGATCTGTTTTGGACTTGGAGTACCTGTGTGGGTTTCAGATCCTAGAAACCCTGTCCGCCTGTTTTAGAGTGATTTGAGCCTGGCGTGGAATGTAGGTTAGAAGCTCATTACTGCCACAAATCATTCCCGCTACTTTATGATCCTATGTTGCTGGCTTTCTAGTGGCTACTGTCATTACCGCTATTTCATTAGCTGCAAACGTGTTTGGCGATGCACAAAAGGCTAAACATCCAGATTAGGCCTTTGGGCAAGAATATTTGGGCAATGTCCAGCAATACGAGAGCAATGAAAACCTGGTTTTACCTACACTTGGTGTTCCTGTGGAGTCGGCCCCATCAACTATATCGGGTTTAAAGACTTTCCAGTCCAAGATTTATACACATAGGCATTGGCCAGGGCCCACTTTCTGTTTTGTGTGCCCATACATAACTTGCCATAACCATGTCCCTCAGCAGCACCAAAGCTAGACTGAGTATTTTAGGTTTGCTTCAAAATTAGACTAACGTTTATTCTGTCTTCTCTTTCCATGATACACTGAATAGAGAAGATGGCAGCAAGCCCTTCCCTTAAGTTCTGAAAGCACCTCAAGACTCTCCTCCTTTCCCCCTCCTTCACTTCTTCCTTCCTTTGCTAATCTCACAGTTGCTGTGATTGGTGTCTTGGACCTTTATGCATCCCCGGGGCCTCTAACCATTCACACCCAATCTCCCCAGCTTCTGTTTTCCTTCAGCACTTGCCTCGGCACACCCTCCACACTGGAGATACGCACTTTCCACCCAACGCGGCTCCTGGCCGTGTAACACATACCATACCTTGCACTTTATCTGAGGCGCACTCTCGAGCACAGACACCACAGCACCTACCCCAATGCCCTCTTCCTTGCAGCACTTGCATGTTCTGAGTACTCACAAGGCATAGATGGTTCAGCCGTCCCTTCCTCACTGTATTTTATTTTGTATTTAATTGCACTGATATCTCATGTTCCCTCCCTGCTGCCCTGTGAGCGCTTTGAAACAGAATTTATTTCCTGAATAAGCACCTAACAAGCAAACAATAAATACATAAATAAATAAATAAATAAATGCAAGGATGCAGAGTGTTTAGACTGGCTGGTCATGAGGAAGAAGTGCTTCTCCTGCATCTCCTGCCGCCCTGCTGCCCTGTCATTGAGTCACGTGTGTGGGTAGCTGATGGAAATCCTTGCCAATGTGGCAGGTACATGGGTACTTAATGGCAATACTTAATGAGGCGTGACCGTACGTGCATAGGTGCTAGTGACTCTTGGTTATGGGTCAATTTGCACTTGCTGACAATCTTTGCCAAAGTGGTCGCCCTAGTCTTCTCTGGATTCACTACCGGGGAGCTGGGAGGCAGCTTAGCTACCAAAGGAGTTGGCCACACAGAGGCCAAAGGTGTTGGGTTTGGCAATGCCTGTTTCTTGCATGGGCTCACAATTTTGTGGGATCGCTATTGGATTGCGTGCGCTATTTACCACTCTAAAATCCTAAATGAAAAGTCGGCAGCAAGTTTTATCCTTCCCTCAAGCTTCCCACAAAGCTTGTATCAAGGAAACAGAAAATAACGTGGTTCGGGCAGATATCTTGCGCTCACACCATATGATTGTGCTTAAGTAACAACAAATTATTATTTTACAAGTCCAACATCCTTATTCATAAAGTCCTTTCAAATCAATCCAAAGAATCAATTGGCATAATGCTTCTCATTAATGAATGGTTTTAATTCTTCATGCAAAGAAAACAGCCGACACGTGTTTCGACCACCGGTCGTTCTCAAGGCCCATAAATACTTCTTATATCTTTTTGGTTTGAGATCTCAATGCCAGTCGATCTCACTTAAACATTTGTTTCAATCCTGTATGGATGAGTATATTGGATCAGATATTAGGTGAGTATTGTAAGCTCCCGTAATCTTATACTTGCAGGTTTTAGGCTCCAAGGTACAAAAACACCATGTAATGGGCTAGATCCCAGGCACTAATTCACCTAATATCTGATCCAATATACTCATCCATACAGGATTGAAACAAATGTTTAAGTGAGATCGACTGGCATTGAGATCTCAAACCAAAAAGATATTCAAAGTATATATGGGCCTTGAGAACGACCGGTGGTCGAAACACGTGTCGGCTGTTTTCTTTGCATGAAGAATTAAAACCATTCATTAATGAGAAACATTATGCCAATTGATTCTTTGGATTGACTTGAAATGACTTTATGAATAAGGATGTTGGACTTGTAAAATAATAATTTGTTGTTACTTAAGCACAATCATATGGTGTGAGTGCAAGATATCCGCCTGAACCACGTTATTTTCATGTTTCTTGCATGTTTGGCAACCTGATGTCTGAAACCCATTTACTGCAATGATCCTAATTTGAACTGCTCAAATGCTTTTGCCATATGCACAGGGTAGGGGTCTGCAACCTTTGGCTCTCTATCTGTTTTGGACTATAAACCCCATTAGCCCTAGCCAGCATAGCCAATTGTGAGGGATCATGGGAGTCATAGCGCAAAACATTTGATGAGCCATAAATTGCAGCCCCCTGGCATAGAGGGACTGTCATCGGAAAAACCTAGCTGGATAGCAACGGAGCGCTATACGAGGGAAGAAAAATACAGGCAGTGAGGGGCGGCGTGGGTGATCTTAGGAAGAGTGGAACAGACTAATAAGGTGGAGAGATGGCAGCATTAGTACAAGGATGGGAAGGCCAGATTGGGCAGAGTGAGTTGCTCTCTAATCATCACCTGGAATAAATATGTTGTTCTTTCATGTGCCCAGCATTTTAATTTTTGGAATTTCGTTTATGTTCTGTCAAGTTGCTTGCTTGTATAGTGCTTATGTTGCCACGGGGCTGCTTTAAGGCACTCAGGGCAAGGATAGAGATGGAGAGTAGATGGGGCTGGGGACAACATGTTGTTTTGTTATATTGGTTGCTTGTATAGCGCTGAACTGCAGTGGGAAGAATTGCAAACCTGGTAATAGGGGGTTCCTTGTATAACCAGCGCTGGTCATTGGGCCGGCTCTCACCGGATCTGAGATCCGGCACCAGATCTGTAGCCGGATCTCGGGATCCGGCCAGAGTCAGCCCTCAGGCCTATGCTGTGCTCTGGCTTAGTTAAAAAAAAAACAAAAAAAAAAAAAGCCTGTGACGGCAGGTGAGCAACTACTTGCAGAGCCCGCGATTTAATCTGCCCTGTACTCAGCACTGTAAGAGCCCCACATAGAAATCTGCAGACAACAGATGAACCAGCATGTTGTGCAGGTGTGTGCTCATGTGTGATGTGCTGCGAAGCATTGGAATATGCAAATAAAGGAATGCACATTCCAAACCAGCGTGTGAGATGGTCTGGAGTCACACACCCAGTGCCCCTCATTTTCTGTGCTGACAGCCTTTCAAGTGGCGCAATTTATAAGCGATTTCCCATATAACGGGCCATTGTTTTCTACAGTATGTGCTTAACATTTCAACGCCTGACTGCTGTTTTCCATTGCCGTGGGCAAGTTGTTTGCTAAAGGCCTTGACCCAAGTGACCAGGTGGTGCAATCTCCACAGGTAGTGTAAAGGTTGGATATCTGCTTGGAGTGGATCTTGCAGAGCTAGCACACGTTTGGGTCTGGCCTCTGTAAAATGCAGCACATCAGATACGTTATATATTATGTGATATGCTGCATTTTCTGGAGGCCGGATTTTAACATGTGCTGGCTCCGGTGACCCTGTGTAATTTGTCTTGTCTTGGTTCGTGCACGGAGCAAAAGTCTGGTTTGTGAGTGATGCTGTGGGGCAAATTGTATGCGTCTACATACTGTCTGCCACGGTCGGACTGGGGCATAAAATTGTCTCAGGCACCAATACAAAAGTGGCCAACAGTTGCACATGGCCATTCATTACTTTTATGCCAGAATGTTTGATATTGCCGTTTTAAACTATTATTTGGTACATTTCCTTTGATCGGAGGTCAACTGCCAGCTTCGCCCCCCTCTAAACCCTGCCTATTCGGGCACCTCCCCACACCCCCAAACTCCACCCCCACCACAGCCCTTGTGAGATCTCCCATCAACTTTTTTCCATTTCCACTACTGTGTATAACGAGTACTGACGGACAGCAGACAGGTGGGTGACGTGATATGATGTTGTTCTAAGCACTATGAACGGAATCGTCTCTAGGTGCCGCTGTTGCCATCAGAAGACACCAAGACCAGAGTGTGACTATGAAAGTGATCTGTGCCTCTGACAGTGGCGCAACACCATTGTGACCGCCCTGAAGTTTTCAGCTATGTTGACACGACCTGGCTGACCTACAGAGCTGTGGCCGGACAGAACAGTACACAGATATTAAACAGCGCCTTGGCTTCGCTGTTAACAAAGGCCCTGCAGTTACTAACGAAAAGCATTTCATTGTTAACACCTGCATTCAAATGCATGCATTTTTAGGCAATTGAAATCATGATGGGAGTTTGTACTTGAATGTCAGGGGAGTGATTGGAAGGGTAGGGGGGACAGGAGATGGCTCATTCTCTCAGCAGTTCTAAAGTGAGTGGTTTCAGACGTGACGGAGAGAGTTAACTGCTTGTAACATTGAAGCTGCACTAGAATAGACTAATTAGAATATGTAAAAATGGTAGACACCCCCAAACAAGTATACAAAAAGGTAGCAGGCGCCCCTCTCTGGAAAGAACATGGCATGATAAACTGTTCTGTGTTTTTTCCCCACTTTGAGAGTCTGCAGCCATCGCTTTTTGCTCACTGTACTTTTCACAAAGGAAGGATATTCATTTGCATATCAGTCTTTGTCCCGCCCACATGAGCAGTCCAACACCAAAATGCCAGGCAAACCTCCTTTGAACAAGAGTGCCAACAGCAACCCAAGACACATGTTTCATTCTTGTTGGGCCTCATCAGTGAGGTGGAGCTGTGCCTCTCTGAGCACAGTGAGCAAGGGGTCCACGTCTGGGTTCCCTCAGGTATCTTAGGGTAACCAACCCCAAGTTCCTTGCAAAAACCAAACAAGTATGTTTGCCCCTCCCCCCCTGTCTCTGAAGTTAGGGCCTCTTCCAACATTTGAAGGGTTGGCACCATCCCCCCCCAAATGTAGGTTTTGTTGCACCTCTGTCCTGTGACATGGAATCAGATGTCTTTTAGGACAGTGCGAGGAGGCCAAGGTGCTGAGAGTGATCACAGGAGGCAGGTGGGAGCGAGCAACCAATAAGTGCACGTTTTCACCCTCCATCTCCAATGTCTCAGAAGGATAGACCCACCTTGTCACTCTCTGGTGCTAGGCCACCGAGCGACTTTATGAGAGAGCCTGTTGACAGGGCTATCTTAAGCAATTTTGGAGCCTGGGGAACAGACACCTTTGTGGCCCCCTCTACAGAACCAAAGAAGTTGTGGAATACAGGATATCTTTTTCCTGCCCCCCACATCGTGCTCTCAACCCATAGCTTGGTATGCTGCCTCGTAGCCATCAAGCTATCAAAAGTACAATACTCCCTTCCAGTCCCCTTACCTTCTTTATCCTTGTTGGAATCAGAGTAAAAAACAAACAGCATTTCAAGTGCAACATTAGCAGTCTGGGACGATGGTACTTGTGTCCCAGTATAGGGACAGACACGTTTTAACAATTTTACCCACGAAGAAGCATTGCAAGCTGAAATATAATAGAAGGACACAGATTAGTGGTCATATGAAAATGGTGTACATACTCAGAAAATACATAGGACTCATATTAGCAGTCTCACAGAATGTAAAAGTTCTTAAGCATGGATACAGGAGACCAACTGGAAGCAACGAGAAAGGTTCACATACCGTAGAATAGTTAGCCGACACAGATTAGAATCTACAAGGAAGGTTCAATCGTTCTGAACTTCCAGACATAGACTGAGATAAGAAGAGGGCTATGGTTTTTAAGTGGTGTTGCCATTAGAGAGCAAAGAAACAAATGGCTGTGGTGTGCAATATATCAATGGTCACTATCATTTTATATGAGATAACAATATACACAGTTAAATCAAGAGTGAGGCTTTTTTGAAGAGCATATCTTCAGAAGAAAATCACTCTTGTGGGCTGATCATTTCTTTTTTTTTTTTTTTTTTTAATGAAGGGCACTTTTGTCTAGTTAGGCAATATGAGATTAAATGAGTAGCCCAGGATCACACACATTAAGTGGTCAAGCTGGGATTTTAACCCAGTCTGCAATTTGTGTTCTTTACCACTTTGGTTCCCATTTCTAATAATCCCATTTTGTAGAACTGACTTGGAAAGTACACAACTGACATGACCCAACATGACAATGTTTAAAAACAAAATGATATAAGAGCATGTTAAGCAAAATCGGAATCATTTTGGCTCCATCATCAGTGACAGTATAGTAGTACCAGAATACTAAATAATAGGAGCTTAAAAGATTTCATCTATGTTTTTATTTTCTATTTATAAGCTTTAAATAACCCAATACATAGCCTTGTGGATTGTTATTCATGATGGGCAGAAGAGCCTTTTAAATTGTACAAAAAAGAAAAAAAAATGTGTGTCAAATAGGTGGTCCACTCTCTTCTGCTTAAGACCCCTTCTACTCAAATGGCCTTCATAAAAATAAAGGTCAGGCAAAGGGCTAAATAATGACAGCAGCAAGTGGGAAGGCAAGCCTTTTCAGGGAAGACTTTAGAGTACTATACAGTGGTATTAGATATGTGTCCAAGCTCACTGTGCTGTCCGCTTTGGTTCCACAGTCTCCAATGTGGCTACCTAATCACCAGCCAACCCTTTATGCTCATCATTGCCGGTTTCTGGACAGGTTTTTCAACCCCCGTCTGGAGGAATCGAGTTCTAGACCTTCGCCATACTGAAGCTATGACAGTTTTTAAAGCGTCTTTGTGTAGGTCAGTCATGTAGGGGGCCCTCTCCAAAGTGGGAGCCTTTTGCCCTCCTGCAGAAGGTATTTTTAGTCTATTGTTTTTCCAGCTAATTTAAGAAGTGTTAGCTGTAGAACATATCGTGTTGGCTAGTGTTAACATTTCCGGAATCCTTAAATGTATTTAAATATTTGAGTGTCTCTGTTTTTGTGTTGAACGCCGAATGCTTCAAGTAGTGGGATTGCTGCGAGAGTGCCTTTTCTATGGTCGTTCTCGAGGAAGCTTCGTAATTCGTCGCCGGTCGCGAGCCCCGGTGCTTGGCCCAAAATCACCCAGCTGCTTAACTCTTTGATGGGCGAAGCACACCACTACCGTATTGTTTTTATTTTAATGATTTCAGTATCAAAATAGGATGCTCACCGAGTACGTTTCAATAGTTAACCACGAGATGGCGCTGTCGGACAAGCTGAACGCAAGCACAAGTGTCAGCGTGTTGAGGTCAAAATGGCCCACTTCTGACAGTCCGGGATATGAAAGCGATTTCCGGGGAGACAGACCCTGGAAGGAGCGACCCCTCATTGATATCTTGTAATCAACAGATACTTATTTAGAAACCATGCAGGACTGTCTGGGCATTTTTGCCATTTCATTCAGATTTGGGGAAGTTACGGATAGTTCGCGTAGTTCTTTTGAATCGATGGAGACTTTTCTGTTAACATCGAGATGAGGGTGACTGTGAACTAGTGACGGAGTTCTTTAGAGGGAGGCATAGAATGCCCGCCACTTGCATATCAAATTACACAGCATCAGCAATTTCTGCTAACAACTATCATTTGCATGCAATCCCAAATGTACAGTAGCATGAAATGTGCACGTAACGTATTGCCACTGCCAGGTGTCTGGCTAGATCTGGAAAAAATCAGGGGCTGAGCTAATCTAGGGACTGAGGGGACTCGGGGCTAGCTGGCCTTTTGCTTGTAGCCTCTGAGCTTCTATCCGGGGGTACAACTAAAAGACCCGTGGCAATAGCCCCCTCAGCCTGCCCCCCAACCCCCCCCCCCCCCCAGCAGCGCCTCTGGCCACTGCAATCACCTGCACGAGGGTTGTGCATTTACACGCTTGCTGCAACATTTAGTGCAGCGTCCCCTGATTAGATAACTAGGCCCCACTTCAGCGACCAAATATTGACTGGCACAGCACGCCACGCATCCACCTGCAGCCAGCACATACACCTGCTTATCATAGCGCTTCAGGGCTAGTCATCGCTGCCACAAACCATCATTTATCCATTATCCCACGGCGTACAGCCTGCGGCCCTCTCCTCCCTCCATGTTTCCCTTCACATTCACCTGTCACAAAGTCTAACCCGGCCTTGGTCACTCCTGGCCGAACCACCCGGCTGAAGCGCTTTGAGGCGAACATAATGGCAGTTGGGTGCTATTCAAATATCACAGTAGATGACATAGCATATGCATAGCCTAGAAATGTATTGATTTACTTATTCATGTGTAGAGCGCGCACAAACCCGCGGGTATCAGGGCGCTTTTACCGGTTACATGGGGCCCAAGGTCGGGCGTAGGCCCAGGTACATATACATACATACGGGTGTAGAAGCACAGGTTCAGGCATTGCAATAGTTATTGGGGCATATTTGGGTAGGGAGATTCGATTAAATGAACAGCCAGGTTTTGAGGGCTTTGCGGAAAACCCAGTAGGGTTCTTCTGCTCTAAGGGCAGGTGGAAGAGAGTTCCAGTACTTACCAGCAAGAACAGGGAAGCTGGACTCTCTGCTTTGGCTCGTTTGAACCTAGGTTGGACCACCCTGTGAGAGATTGGGGCTCTGGTAGGCCTACTAGAATGAACTTTGGCAATTTTCTGAAACAAGTAGGGCGGGGCTGCGCTGGAGATGCACTTGTGGGTGATTGATAAGGTCTTGAGTAGGATTCTTTGGTAACGGGTAGCCAGTGAGCAGCTCTGCGGGCGGCCAAGATGTGCTATGATCGTGGGATATTGAGGGCAGCGCGTAGCCATTATTTTTGAGGGTTTGTAGTTTTTGTCATGTTCCGTGTTGATGTGCCAGCGAATAGGACATTGCAATAGTCCAGCCTGGCGCCCACCACTGCCCCGGCGATCGTTAGACAGTTGTCTCTAGCTAGGAACGGCCTGGCGGCATTGAGCAGTTTCATTGAGTACGCTGCTGCTGAGGAGATGTCACTTACTTGGCGTGTTAGGAAGAGAGTGGCATTGAGAGACTCCTAGTGTTTTTACCGAGGAGAACACAGGGATCACAGATCCATCGATGTTGAAGGTGGAATATTGAGAGTGAAGGGTTTTTAAAGCCACTGCCGGACCAATAATGAGGAGTTTGGTTTTCTCATTGTTGAGGCAGAGGCCGTGGTTTGCCATCCACGATTGGATAGTGGCGTAAGTGGAACTGAGGGTGGTGGAATCTTTGTGGTAGGACCCTGAGAGTGGGAGGAGAATCTGTGTGTCATCAACATTGTTAGTGCAAGCTATGCCGAGCAAGTCCAGGTGGTCAGAGAGGGGCTTTATCAAAACGTAGAGCGTGGGTGAGATGTAATATCTTTGGGGAACCCCACAACTAATGGGGCAGGGTGAGGCACAGGCCTTATCAGGAAATACTTTATCACTCTCCCTTCGAGGAAGGAGGCTATCCAGGCGGCATCCCTTCGAGGAAGGAGGCTATCCAGGCGGCAGCTTCCTGGGACAAAGCAGCAGAGGAGGTGAGATGGTGACATAAAATGTTATGGTCAACTAGATCGAAGGCCGTGGACAAATCGAGAAGAAGCATGGCCAAATTTCCTTCATCCCTAATAGCGTCCAGCTGGATTTTCAAGTCCAGGAGAGCAGTCTCGGTACCGTGGCCAGGGCGGAAGCCTGATTGGCAGATGCCTAGAATTTGGTTGGTTTCTAGATGGCATTGAATTTGTTGGTAGGCTGCTCTGTCGAGAATCTTTAGGAGGAACATTATGGCAGTAATGTGCCGATAATTATTTGCAATGGTGGGGTCGAGCATGGGTTTCTTTGATAAGGGAAAGAACCAGACTTACTTGCGGCATGAGGGTACTACACCCATACTGAAGGAGGCTTTAATAAAGGCTGATATGAAGTGGGCAAGTTCGAGGGCACAGTCTTTGATCAGTGGTGCTGGCAGATATCCCCTTTGCATCTGGATGGCTTTCAGCTTTGTAGGATGCAAGACGTTTCTTGTGTAGTGACCTTATTGAAACTAAACATTGGGGTGACAGAAATGTCAGTGCTGAGCATGTAAGTTGGCAGAGGCTGTTGCAAGAGGCATGCTTTTTTACCCAGATTTTTCTTTTAGCGTGCCAATTTTGATCAGAAGGGCGTTCTGAATGGAGTTACACAGGGCAGAGTCCTCAAGGATCGTAGAGGCTTGGGGGAACTGGTGTTTCCAGTTCTTTGAGAATGGTAAATAATGTTTTCAGCTCTAAGGGTTGAGAGCGCTTGGGTGTACCAGGCGTTAGTGCGGATAGCTGGTTTGGCTTTTTAGGCAGCTAGAGGAACAATGGTGTTGATGGCGTTGGTAAGGGTGGTGGAGTAGTGTTGCACTAGGAGCTCTGGGACTATAATCACCAGATTGAGGGCACTGAGGAATGGGGTGAGGGTTTCCTTCATGAGTTTGCATGAGCTACGGGTTAACGGCGAAGGGGTTGAGCTAGTGGAGGGTTTGGCGGGTGGGCCTACTGGGAGTGAAAAACATGATGGTCTGACCATGGGCAAGGTGAATTGGTTTTGATGGAGATGCGACAATTTCGTGTCAGCGAGCCAGTCTAGTGCACGTCCTTTATTATGAGTGGGCTCACAAATGCTTTGGTCGAAGCCAAGAGAAGTGAGAGCAGTGGCTAGTCAAGGGGCCGGGAAGTCAAGGATGTCATTGAGGCCCAAGTTGATATCCCCTCGAAAGAGCAGTTGTGATGTGGACATGAGATTGTAACTTAGTGGGAGGAGTAAGTCCTCTTCAAATGCGAGGGTGGGACCTAGTGGGCGATAAACAAGGTGATTATTGATTGTGTTGGTGGGGGAGGTGGCCCATTTGGGAGAGAGGATGTTGCAGTTGTTATTAAGAGCAGAGGGTACTTGTCTGATGATCTGGTGGGCCTTGGGAATAGGAACCACCCCACCTCCTCTTGCGTCAGGTTTGTCACATCTATAGATGGTATAACCTGTGGGAAGGGCGAAGGTCTGGATGCTGAGTGCAGCCAGGTCTCGGTAATGGCCAAGGCATATAGGTTATTCATAATCAGGAGGTTGTAGATGTCTAGGGCATGTGCAGAGAGTGGGCATTGATTAGAGCTAGATTAAGGTTGTGAGTGGGGTTAGAGGGAGACCTTTGTGAGGAGTTGGGAGTAGTGTTATTGCTGGGGGGGGGGGGTTGAGGCTCAGGTTGCTAGAATTTGTCATGGGAGCATTACTAGCATTTGGCATGGAAACTATGCTAACAGTTGGCAAGGATACAGTGCTAACAGTGGGCGTTGGAGCAGTACTCGGATTTGACATTAGAGCAATACTAGCATTTGGCATGGAAACTGTGCTAACAGTGGGCGTTGGAGCAGTACTCAGATTTGGCAATGGGGCAACACTAGCATTTGGCATGGATGCTTTGCTAACAGTTGGCATAGGAGCATTACTGACATTTGGCAAGTGAACATTTCTCTGTTTAGGTATGGAGCCATTACTCGATTCCAACATACAGGCATGGGTGGGACTTAGTTTATGATCATACCTGTAAGGCTGGCATAGTTCTTGTGTGTGAAGGCAGGAGAAGTGAGCATAGCTGATAGTGGGTGACAGGGGGGGGTGCGAACATTGTCTCGGTGAAACCCATGCTGGGCTTGGAGCCATCAGGGTTCGGGAGTCTACTGGGGATATGGTTGCAGCAAACGGGTCCAGGGCAGTGCTGTCGAAGGGCTTCCTACGGATGGTAGTTCTGGAGCTGACACGAGTATTCCTGATCGTAGTTTAGATCGGTTTCCCTCAGTGACGGAGATTGAGCGTGGTGTAGCTCGAGAGACGTACATTGCGCAGGTGGGTACAGTACGGTGCCAAGGTCTTGGGCACAAACGGCGGTGAACAAACTTTAGTGGTGGCGAGGGTGGACCTGGTACAGATTTGTCTGGCATCGGGTAGAAAGAGTGAAGGAGGGACCGAGTGATTGGATGGTAGTGCGGAAGGAACAGATAGCCGGAATGAGAACATTGGGCATCGTACATACCGTAAGACCTGGATCTCTGGCATTACCCAGCCGCAATCCGGACAGGGCCAGACAGGGCGTTCATTGGGCCATTGGTGGGGGCTGGCAAAGCCTGCTGGCCTCCAGGAAGTCCTGCATGAAGAAGGGCCGGTAGCCTAACTGGGCAAGATGGAAGGGGGCTAATATATAGCAGGGCCATCACCTCTGCTGGACGTGGATGCTGTTGCGGCGGCCATCTTTGAGCTAATCAGCTTTTCGTTTCGGTAAAGCCCCACGAGGCTTACCTTATCCGTGCTGCACATCAGGCATGGCGAAGGGCGATGAAGAGGGCACTCCGATGCCTCAGATGAACTGCAGGGCCAGGCAGGGCTTTCCTTGGGCCTGTGATAGCATATCCGCCTACATATCCGCCTACATTTGATTGCAATGCGTGAAAAGTGCTATGGATTCCGTCCGAGCTAATGCCTCCCACCATGAACGTACACAACAGGGGCTGTTTACGATTGCATGCACTAAGAAGTGTAAACATGCACAGAAACCCAGGACAGCCCAGATTTCCCATGAATTGTTTACACAGCCTATTGCAAACAAAATCCAATGGAGGGGACTGCATGCAAAGTGCACACGTTTGCATCCCCGCCTTGCAATCTCCGGAGATTTCAAAGATGACCCCTTATGTGTTTCTCTCTATAAAGGCTAATCAAAGCTTATCAGGCGTATATGTGCCACATGTGTCTTCTTGCCCCTGGTCCAGTTACCCTGCAGCTGCACAGAGATTACAGATAGCGATTTTGCATCTTCCAGAAATGTAGATGGTGTTTAATTTGTCTGATCAGAGTAGAAACATGTTCTAGCGGGCACAGACCAGAGCTGCAAAGGGTCTGCCAACTATTCTGCTTTATCAGGAGCGTGCCACAGAAAGGTATCTAGATGCCCACTATTGGAAGAACAAAGACATCGGGAAGATTGGTATTTCTTAAGGCAAGGTTCCAGAAATTCCAGGGCAGTTGTAAGAACAAGCATTGGCAAAGCCAACAGCTTGGGCTTTTGTGTAGACATGGACAAGTGTGAGGCATTGCTGTAATGTACTAATTGGCCATTAATGGTAGACGCTGGAAAATGGTGCACATACTGTTGAGACTGTTGGCTTTGCCAATGATTGCTTTTAAGAGGACCTTAGTGATGGACACACATATTGCTTATAAATTAAGTGGCTGAAGGCAGACCTGGTAAAGACATTTTTATCACACCACTAGCACGTTTAAAGCACTAATTAAACTATTAGCGCTCAGAAGACTGCTTTTGAAAAAACCTTGGCAGGCACTTCGATTGCAAATTTTAATAAGACATCTCAGAAGGGTGTGTTTTGGGGCGGGTAGAGGCATGAAGTGGGTGGGAATGGCCATAGGGATCAGCATGGCCAAGGGCAGTTAATGGGTGGGCAAATAACCAAACAACACCCACAAGCATGGCATCCCTCCTCGTACTTGAATACAATAGTTCTCGCTCATAGTTGGCACAATAGTCCAAACTAACAAGCATAGTGCCCTATAAAAAGAGTTGTAAGAAGGGTACGTTTCTTGACTGTGTGCCAATGCATGGCCCTAAGGGCAGGGGAGAGGTGACTCTGTATAGAAAGATGTAAAAGAAGACTGGCCTCCCACCTCTGCAGCCTTGACACAGCCTTTCCCACCTCTGCAGCCTTGACACAGCCTTTATGTACATTGTCAAGATCTGGAGCCTCACAGAACGTGTGTCAAAGGTGCTGCTCACTTTCAGGGAAATCATTACAACACAGGCTCAACACTGTCCCCCTTTAATGCGCCTGTGAGTGGGAATTAAGGTGCATTGGCGGAGGCCGCAGTTAGTGCTGGGCGCTAGGCGACTACTGAGGGAGCACGGCCTTTAACAATGATTCAAAGTCCATTTCTGCTAGCGATTTCCAAGTAGGGGTGTGTAATATTTACCCCTGAATTCATGGGCATGACCGAAAGTTACGAGCGTGCCCACAACTAAACTAGTGGGGGGGTGGGTGGAGTTCTCTCTAGGGATTTTCTTCAAATAAATGGTTGAAATGGAGGAAAACTAGGAATTATCATAACAATGACATCAGCAGAAAATTGACATCAGATGAACTTTGAATTGAAGAAATCACAGGAAATCACATCACCTGACCCTTGTTCCTGATCAGGTGACAGGAAATGACTGTCTGTTGGCGCGGTATATCCCAGATCCTCTCACCCATCACAATAAATCCGGTAACCAAATGAGTGACCTGTGACCCCCCGACATTGCTATGTCACACACAAAACTACATACAATAGGGTCACAGCACATGCGCCTTCCCAACAATGCATGCTATTTTTAACGATCCGGCACATTTTCTTTCATTTTCAGGCAAAGATGGGGAGCAGGGAGGTCATCCATATCACACCTGCCATCATTTGCTGCTCCATCTGGCAAAGGTGGACGCCTTACCGCTAGGACGGATTCTCATCCTGCCGGTAATTCTATGAATTCCCATCGAATCCATCGAAATTACCAACTGGTCAAAGTAGGCAGATCCCATTGCAATCCATTGAACACTGCTGCAATCCTAAATTGCGGGAAACATTTATACGTGCCCATCAACGTAGTGGAAACGTGAACAGTAAAGGCGACTTTGACTCTGTTTTATACTTCACTTTTATACTATGTGGTGGAAAAGTTGAAACTTGCACCGGGGACCTTTTGCACTTCAGTGCAAATGTACGTGATCCCTCCGTGCAATTAAGGATTTAAATGAATACTGTCCTTATAATGTTACATCTAACATCAAACGATGCAAACTCCGATCACAGCCCAGCCAACCATATCTTTCCTTTTTTCTCAAGGTCTTACTCTAAAGCACCTAACAGTTTTCCAGCCCAGGCAATCCAAGCAACAGGGAATATGACATCACTCAAACATGAGACTGCCAACTCTCCATATCCATGCACACACACCTTATCTTACCCTTGTGTTGCTGTAGGGGAGGGATGTTCAACTCCAGCTTGAATATTCACGAGAAAAAATGTACATACATTTAGAATCATTGTATGCAAATTTATCTCATGACTATTAATGAGGGGCTATCCTGAAAATCCGACATGGATCCGGCCCTTGAGGCCTGGAGTTGGACATGCCCGAATAAGGGAACTTACAACAGCAGTCCTTGTCGATACAATGTACAGTCTCACAAGTGAGCCGTGCAAACGCACGATTAACACTGCCTCCGTGCTTTGCCCCTTTACTGTGCACCTTAGCGGGACTGACACATGCACACCAGGTACGTAGGAATGTCCTGGAATATGTACACCCATAATATGCCCCTTTACATTCCTGTCGACGTTGGTTTTGCAGGTGTGCTCTCCATTGACACCTCGTGACTGGCATGGGGATTGGCGGCTGAGGAAACTGGCTCTATCGCGGGTGTTACCTGCCAAAAGCGAGTGAGTTGACCGGTGTGCCTTTAGCTATGAACACTGAATAAGAATAAACACCATTCACCTGGCTGCGTTCCAGCATGTGCAAGGCTGACCCTCTTCCCGTGAATTGGGGCCGCAATCATAACATCACAGGTGCATTTGTAGAGCACAGGTACACCCCCAGGGTGGCATCTTGGCGCTATTGACAAATAACAGATGTTTATTGTTACCCAACTTAATGGTACTCACGTCCAAAGAGAGGGAGAAAACACAGAGCAAAAGCACTGTAAACAGCGGGAACCAGAGCAACAATCGCGGTCAGAAACGGGCAATATAATAGCGCCTAGTAGTCTCCATATTGAGATGAAACGCCTGTTTGTAGCGTGAAGACCTAGCAGCGACAGCCCACACTTTGCCCATAGCATACCAGAATGGGACATGATCAGTGCTTATACCTGAAAAAGACTGCAGCTGCTTTATTTGGCAGGAGTTAACTTCCAAGTCCAGGGAAGGGACAGGGAGTACTCGAGTGACTTTTCCGCGTGCTATTCACAAACGGCTCTCACTGCTCATCTGCAGGGACACGTGATCTGCCACTGCCACCTGTGCCCACCTCTGCAACGTTGTCAGCCTCACGCCACTCTTCTACCAGACTCCCCAGAAGAGTTCTGTATCTTGATGTTTTTACTGTAGCAAATAAGGGCCAATTAAAAGTGCAGTGCAATGCACGTCACACATTCTCACTGCCTGCTTGCAGTTAGTTGCAGGTGAGCATCAGCGCAGTCATGCTTTAAAGTGGACGCTTTTAACCACTAAAAGGTGTGTCTAGGTCTGCAGAGCAGACCACATGTAACTGAATGGGTTAGCGCCTTTCATTTGCAATATGTCGCAAAATGGCCGCCACCAGGAAGTGCCGGCGGCAAAAGCAGAAACGGAACGAGGGTCCTGAAAACTGAACTGAAGAAAATCTATTCTGTCGACAGATGTTGGCTCTAACAAAGGCCAGAAGGATTTATTTTTCAACCGTTTGGCCTGCCTTTTCTGTACATGAAGGATGTTTAATGCATTGATACATTTTAATCAGTGGGGCCTCACTTGAAAGAGTATCCTTCAACACTGACTCTCCGTCTTCAGTCGGATCTCCTTAACTTCCCTAAGCTTCTCAAAACCTGTGTTTTCTCCTCCTCCTTCCCCCTCCCCTACTAGTTTTACCTGCCTCTGTGTCTGGTGGCCTGTATCCCTCATGAGTCTTACTGGGGCAGGCCCTCCTTCAACCAGTCTCCCCATTACCCCCTACCAGCACTTGCCACAAAGGCACCCTTCCCAGACTGGCCTACTGAGCCTGGTCCCCCTCCCCTCCCTCGCACTCGTTGACCCCTATACCCTTGCCTGGGCACTTGCCCTCCTGGCCTCCCTTAGCATAGCAGTTTCCCAGCCCCTTGCCCCCCCCCCTTTGCACTTCCCCCTCTTCCCCTCTCCCTGCACTTCCTGTTACTGCACTTGCACGATCCGAATGTCACAAGGCCTAGTAGCACCATTACTGTTATTTTCTCCCCTGTTTCCCACCTGTCTTCTGGTGCCTGGAAACTCTTTTTGATGTGTAGGCGCCATACAAATGCTCAATAAATAAAGAATAAAATAAATATCTCCCATCGCTAAAGATTTGATGTAGCGTGCCTTCAGCCAACAGTGTATCATTATTCGTTTCATTTCTATTGGGAGTCACTGCACGGCCCACCCCGTATAACCTATTGAGGTCATGCCCTATTAGCATGTCCTGGCAGCATCCCTTGGATTCCTCTGGGGATTGGGGTTGCGGGGGCCGGTGTCCCTTGTGCTGGCAAAAAGGTGCTAACAGTCCTTTTGGCCAGACCTCATTGCCAACATCTACCAGGCGCCGACGTTACCCTGCCTATCTCCCTTGCTTATCCGCCTTGGACCTCTGCATTCATGGCATCTTTCTGGGTGGGCTCCTTCCTGCGCCCACTAGCACCTTCCTGCACCCACCCACTGACCTCCTTAGCTCTGCGCCCCGGGCCGTCGCCCGTTCTGCCCGGGCCAAGAAACGGGTCTGGTGGTAGGATACAAAAGTATGGATCGAATTGGGAGGGTAAATTGCTCAGGGTAACTTTGGAAGGATCTGTCTTTCTTTTGCTTTTCATAGGTCTCGAGGTGTTTTTATTAGTGGTTTAAATTGATGTACGCAGCAATGATTCGGGTTAGGTAAAGTGTTGATTTCTCTACCAATTATGTTTTCTATTATTTTGTTTTGTTACGATTTTTTTCTGTCCTTCTTCTTGATTGTATTGTACAGCTGGCCTGTACCATGGAATCATTTATATTCTTTTGATATTTTTTTCTTCTGTTTCTCTTTATCACGATTTTCTTTTGTATGCTGCATATTTAGATTGCACCCTGAAGAAGGACTCTAGTGGTTCGAAATGCATTGGCCACTGTCCTCTGCCTGCATATTTCATTAAATCGGGACACTTTTTGGTCACCAGAAAAACAGTCATATTGAAGTTATACATAATTTACGATCTTGTGTATGAAATTGTTTGTGCAATGTGACTAGTTTATGGCAGTATTGTCCTAAGGTACAGTGCAACCCTCACTACGGGCACTGTGCCCTTGTCTTTCTCATTTTTGATCTTGAGTGTCTTGTGCGGGGCAATTTTTGAAGGACTTGCACTCTATAACGTGTTTCTTTCATTACATAAAGTTAAATATAAGCTTTGTTTGAGCAAGTGGTGCCAACCTCTATCCCAGTATTTGAGGAATAAGGGGGTGGGGGCTGGATCAAGCAGATACCACTGACGTGCTATATTTCTGCTTTTTTCCAACAACTGTGTCTTCCTAGCAACACTCTCTGTGGGTCTGGTTACTCTCTCCCTTGATCACAAACCTATGTTCCAAATTGTACCTTGAAGAAAAATCTCCCCACATACTGGGGCTGGGTATTTTATTCTGTAAACTCAGTGGCCGAAGTGTACCAAAGAAAGTAGTGGAACTGTGGTCTCGGCAGGGGAGAGGATAGGCAGAAGCCTAGTGCCCCATGTGACAAGGTGTTGTGGCCGGAGCATTGCAATAGTCTAAGTGACTAGTAACTAAGGCTCCTATCACAACTCTACACTTGCACAGGGACTTGAATGGACAAATCCTCTGTATAGAATGGTGAATATGGTAGTAAAAAGTAGAGGAATGGTAAACAGAAAAAATAATAATGGACCACCGCTCCCGAGGGTTCCTGCGCAATTAGATCACCGTGTGAACTCTAGGGACATTCCTCGCAAGAGAACTCTGCATTTCTTGTTTCTCCTATCACATATCATGCTGCTGTGGTACAGCAATGAACTAAAATGCTTGCGAGGGGGGGCTGCAAGCACCGGGCTGCTGTGGCCAGAAGGGAGGGCCTGCCCTAAAGAACTCCTATGATGGTGGAAGTTGTCCAAAAAGTCCAGAGTTCCTACCCAGATCCTATGGCGTCTGAGACTCCAGGATCCTATCACGGCCACCTTGAAGACCACATACCTGTCCCCCCACCCCTCAAGCAAAGACTGCAATTCAAGACCCTGGGCCAGATTCTCTAAACTGTTTTTGGTGCAAGTGAGATGCGCTAGCGCATCGCCTCACTTGCGCCTAAAAAAGGAGCAGCCCAGTTCACAAAGAGCATCTGAATTTCCGATGCACTTTCATCCTTTTGCGAATTTGTGCAATACAGGGGGCATTTCAGTGCATTTAAAAGAGCATCTCTTATTCAGAAATGGGATGCACTTTTGAATGCGGTTCGTCCCCCTGCACCTTCTAAAACAGTTGCTGGGGAGACAAAATCATTTTTTACCCTATCATGGTTTTATTTTTACATGTGACATCCACAGCTCTCTTTCTCGGGCATTTCAACGAGACCGCCCCGTTAACGGGATGCTGGTCTCCTGTGTCTTACTCATCGGAATCTAATTGACTGCATCCCAGGGCAATACTCCAAGATTTTCTACCCCTATGACCATTCAGAGCCTTGAGTTTGGCCAATCAAGGCCTAATTACTTTCCATCCAGACAAATAGAAAATATTTGATGGTCAATTCCTTCATGTGCCTCATCTTTCTGGACCACCCTGCCTCACTGGAGACTCGATCGAGACTTCCTATTGCTTCAGTGGGGCAGACGTTCCACTGCCTCTGAGCCAATAGGTTCACTAACCTCTTTGACTCTCTGACCCCACTGATACTGTTGTGCACCAGCTGCCAGGAGACAAATATGGTTAAGGAATTTGAAGTGAAAGGATGCAGATGGAGCAGACTGACATACAGGTGGCACTGTTGTTGGCTTAATCTTTTATTATACCAGAAATAAAGAGAAAACCTACCGCTCCCTAACTTTAAGGGGGGGTTTGCCTACCTCAACAAAAAATACTAAGGATTTGGTCAGGATGTCCATGTAAATCAAAAGTCCATGCATGCCCTGTGTCAAAACCTACTTCTGTCCCATACACCTATAGCTAAACTAAAGAGGTAGTGGATATTCTTGGTTCGGAAGAATGTCTCTCTTCTTTTGCACAATGGATCACAGTTCCAATTGTTAGGTCTGATCTTTACCTGAAGGATTGAATCCCTTACCCAGGTTTCAATCCCTTTCCAAGGCACAAAACAAAGTTCGAGGTTGTAATGCTAAAGAGCAGTAAAGTTCTCTGTTCAAAGTGAAAATGGTAATGTTCAAGTTCAAACATCAACATTTCTTATTGCCCATAGTTGTTTGTTCACTATTATGTTTCTGGGGAATGTCCCACTTCTCCTGATGTCTGTCTCTCGGTGTTACTCCCCACACAAAGTCATGGGGAATGACTCCCTTCTCTTGGCCGCTGTTTTCACTTGGTTTCATGATTTCACAATGCCAGGGCAATGACTTCCTTCCCCTGGCCCTCCCTGGCTTTGTTCTCCCACTTTCTTGGCTTTTACTTTCACAGTTCACAACACCAGGGGGAATGACTCTTATCTGGACCACTAGCCTCCCTTCTGTCCCCACCGGCCGGCCTGTGTTGGCCCCTACCTTCAGGGAGCACTTCTATGGGCTCCGGTTGGTCCTGGGTCTCGCCTTTGGTCCTGACCTGCCTTCTGCCTACTTCATTCCAGATACGGCAGCTGTGCAGCTGCTGGTTCCCTCTGGGCTGCTCTACTGACACAGATCTCACAGTCCCTCTTCCTCCGTCAGGTAAGTCAGCAGCTTTCCAGTAGGGAGAAGTGTCCTTACACTTCTGACCCTCGAGAGACGCTTCACCTTCTCGCCTCGTGTCCCGGTTCCGCTCTTTCTCCTGTTTTCCCGCTTCGGTTTTTAATGTAACTTGACCAATAGGAATTTGGGAACCAATAGAATGTTCCCTAGTGGTTCCAGGAGTGCTCTTCATGCTGTTGCATTGCCTCTTCTTCTCAGTACCTGTCCTATAGTCCTCCCTTGGGTAGACTAGACTCTTCCTCATCTCAGTACCCTTGATTCTGGTTACATGACACATGCACATGGGGTTATAAGGTGAGGGTGAGGTAGATGAGGGAGATTGTAGTGGAGTGTACTGCATTCTCCTTGGATAGTTGTCCCTGCTCCCCCAGGGGGGTTCTATCCCCATAAGATCCTCCCGCCTCACCTCCCTGGCATCATAGGAAGGGGCTCCCCTGGGGAGAAGTGATGACATTCAAGGATTCGTCACAGAAGACTGATGCGTCAAGATAGGTGGCCTTAATCAAACTCCTCTCGCTCGGACCAACTCTGGATGCAGAATTAGTTTCTGAAGAAATCCTTCAGTGATTTCAGACCTGACTTAGGAAATGCAGATCGTTTACATCAGAGCCTTTCATTCGAAGTTCCTCCTTGCCTTCCACCAGTACTACAACATGGGATGAACATTCTGTGAATGAGGCAGCAGTGCTGCAAGTACAGGACTTCCAGCAAAATTAATTCACCCTTTAGCCCAAGTTTACTACAAGTCATGTCTATTCCTCACCCAGTTCAGTTGGGGGTCGGCTTCTTCCATTTGCTGCAACATGGCAGGGGAGCCTCATTCCTAGTCTACGTATGACTTTACTGCAATGACCCCACCCCTCACTCCTCCAGTAATGATCACACCGGTTCCATGTCATTTCATCACGGGATGTTTTTTCGCAGGTTTTTTACTGCGGATTTCTTTTCGAAATAACTCATTGAATTTTTTATTTTTTTTATTTTTGGGGGGTTACCCCCCAAACCCACCATCCCCTAATTTTTTTATATCCCTGTACACCCACACCCAAATTATATAATTTTTTTTAACCCCCCCAAAAATGTTGAGGATTTTTTTCTAAAAGAAAATCTGCGGTAAAAAACCCTGTGAAAAAACATCCCGCGATGAAATGACATCATACCCTCACACCACACCCCCAAAAATGATGGGTTCCCAGAGTAAACGTGTTCCATTTCTAGCACTGTCTATAGTGCATCCTGCAGATTCCTCACTCTTCTAGGTGCTGTGATCTGGCCCAGCTGGTAAAGTGTCACAGCTCGTGGGTGCCCATTTCAACAGATGGTTGGGGGCCTCCTTTGCTTAGAGTGGAGAACAGTCTGAGGCACCTGTAGTGGACGCATTCTCCCCAGTCAACGCCTCCCTCATCCCCAACCTATTGGAGTGGCAGACGAGGAGCTTTAATTGGGAACCCATGTTCAACATGCAACATGTCCATACCACGTCGACTGTATGAAAAACAATATGGACTCAGGCAGCCATTCAGAAGATATCCCCACAATAAAACAGTGCAGGAAACCTATCAAGAAGGATGTCCCTTGCCAAGTTGTCGAAGAGCAGGCATGAATAAAATGGTGCGCGACATGGATGTACGTTAAATAAAGTTTTAATACAGCAAAAGAGTGTGCGAATGAAGATATATGACCCTATGCTGAAACGATATGAAAATACTGTAAGAGTAAGAGAAACATGTACTCCGTGATGCAGTACTTACGAACACAAAGAAGAGTGAAGTGACTCATTGGTCAATTACTGTAAATACGCTGAAACGTAACATTTATGACTACCACCAGAACAAGATGGTCGACGGCTCATGTCAATCAATCCAGTTACCTTCAAAATACGAGCCCGGGATCTTAAATGTAGAGACGCGATGCAGAAGCTGTTTTCATTGCGAAATAGGGGAGAACATTGGTTTTGAACCAAGGATGCTATTTCAAGAGATGAAGAAAAAGCATGAAGGGAGTCCACGAGCAGACCATGCACAAGGACATATTTTCCAAAGCTTAGGAGGAACATGAACATTTACTGATGCAAAATATTGGATGATTAAAAAGCATAAAGTCAATATGGGATAGAGTGAGCAAGTCTCTAAAGGACAAAAGGAGAACTGCATCCAGTAAAAGTTGAATCACATTAGGATAAAAGCACCATTGATATGGACAAATTCATGGTCTCACAACACGTGATGAAGAGCTCAAAAACAAGGGCTAATCATTAGGCCTGGAGTTAAGAAAGAGGTGTAACTACACTCCCCCAAATGTCCCGAGACTGTGCAGACTGGCAAGGTCAACCTTCAAACAGAAGACACTGGCATGAGGCCTACCGATGAGAGATGGGGGCCTAATTGGGAAACAAAGCAAGATCTGATGTATCTCCAACCACCTGTGTTTCATTACTATCTATGTTCTGCTAACAAGCTGAATGTCCAAGTTTGGATTTGGGTTGCCAACCAATTAGAATAGCCTGCCATGCACTTTTTCATACAATGTTGGAAAATATTAGTTTGCTGCCACATTTTGTGCTGTGGCGATTACCTTATACCATGTGATTAGAAGTAGCTCAGGGTGTGTCTCACAGAAAAGAGACCACCAATGAGGGACTGATACTCACATTTTCCATATGTGGAGATTATCCCCTAATGCAATCCCACCCCTCGATAGGTTTTCTAGTATCTAGTATTATAAAAGCCGGAACTCAATGAAAAAATAGTGTGATCGTGCATGAGTCGAATTGATGAGTGTTTATTCACCCTGCTTTACTTCTCGAGATTAAAGTAGTATTTTACCATCTCTTTTGAGTCTGTCCTGTTATTGGGTCCGAAGTATTTTTTTGCTAATTCCATCTAGCACAACAAATGCTTCAAGTTGCTAGAGCACACACCCTGAGGGGTGCATGCATTGCAATGGAGACTTAGAAATACAGCCAGGTGATTAATAGCTGCCAATTACGATGAGACCCCCAGCCAGCAGGGAGCTGAAACACTAAACTTCCACTGAGAAGCAGTTCATCTTTTGTCAGCAAGGTGTGAATGTTGAGAAACTGGAGTAAAAAGGTACCGCAGAGGCCCCATGCAGGCGATAGACGCCCTGAAAGGCTCGAACAAATGCAGCTTGTAATAGGCGCGTGGCAAAGCATATGTTTTAAGTCCCAAATGACTGATACATATTGCCGTGCCATGAGAAAGCTGACTGCCAACATGTAGGCCGTTGCTGGGTGCCACCCGGAGGCCTCGGGTCCCTTTTCACTGAAAAGATCAAAAGGCTGTGGCGCTGCCCCTATCTGTGATAATAAGTATTATAATTTCCCTATGTATCTAACTCAGATGGATGAAGGCCAGAATCTACCCAGGATTTGTACCAGTGTCTTCCAGGCTGGTCGCATTTGTCTGAGCAAGTGCTTAACTGCGCGAGCTACCGTCCCGCTGGTAAGTTGAGAAATGACCAGGTCTATGTGTTTTTTTTAAATATAACCTTATCCTTGTTTGATTTCCATACTGATTGTTATGCATTTTCAAGCCCTGTGAGGACCCTCTCTTCCCATTGCCTCCCGGGCACTTTCCACTTCATCCCAACTACACTAATCTAAGTGGCAGCTCCTGCTTTTTTTTGTAACTCTTTCGTTATCCCCAAATACCAGCCTTTTCCTTAAAACTGAGATGAAACTCCATTTGCGTACTTTAATTTCGCTTCCCAAATGGCCAACTCTAGTTCCAGTATTGTGATCTGTTTAATTGGTGTGAGACGTATGGAGACAATTTGCTCTCATATTGTGATTTCCTGGCCGACAGGTGGCAGTGCCCGACAACCTGCGATGAATCTGAAATGCGATTTAATTTAACATGTCTTTTGTGGTGCCTATTGGGATTCTTATGAAGGAATCCGGACCAGGATACATTTGTTTTTTATAACCAACCCTATTTTCACCATGCGCCTGATTTATACTTGAGTTCTCAAAATGGTGTTGCAGGTGTGTGAGGCAAAAAGAAGCAAAGACCTCAACCTCTTAGTATAATCAAGAAAGCAGAACTGGCCACACACATTAACACATTGCGCCACACTTGGTAGGTGTATGAACATCTTCTTTAGTTTTTTTGAAGCTTAGCGAGTGAAAAGTATGTACGTAGTCTCCAAGCGTCGGTCGACGCTTGGAGACTACGTACATACTTTGGAGGGGGATTTAACCCATGAATACTTCGCGCCCCAGACTTGAATACATCAGTGGAATTTAGGCCTCATTTGCCCTGATTTGAAAAAGGCACTTTTGTGTTGAAACACGTGTTATCTAAGAGGCCACTGTTTTGTTTTCACTCACTATGCTTCAAAAAAACGAAAGAAGATGTTCCTACACCTACCAAGTGTGGCGCAAGGTGTTAATGTGTGTGGCCAGTTTTGCTTTCCGGACCTGGATGTAGACATGTTAATTTTATGGAACCTACATGTCTTAAAAGCCTCCACATGAGCCAACTCAGCTCCATCAGGCACCCAAATATCTAGAGGTCTGACGTCAGAGAGACTTGAAGTCGCCTCTCATTGGCTAGCGTGAGAAGTCTGCTGCTGGGGCTGGTGTGTTTGATTCCTTGATTACTAATTACTTTTGTTCATGCAGATGCTTTCGACTACTTATTTTACCACGCTATGGTGATGTCTGAGGATTCCTGGAGATGTTGCCAGGGCAGGCCTCAGCTCGCCCTGGGTGAAGCAAAATGTGGCGTCTCCCCCACCGCACTGAAAAAATATAATCTGTGCAACACTAACAATGTTTGGAAACGTGACACCTTGCAATCGATCTGCCCTTGGAGCTCTTCACTGCCTGTTCTATGCAGAAAAAACTCAAAGCTTGCCATAACTTAAGAACTCAGGAAAATGCAGTAAAATAAAAGACAGGAAAAAGGCAAAGATGCTCCAAAATGTAGTTTGGCAATTTGGAGGCCCATAGCCGTATTGGGATGATGTTCATATCTTGCCCCAAAGAGAGAGAACTATACAGATGCCAGCTCATCGCCGCTGCCCCACAGTGTCCTCTGACCCATCGCGGCTGCCAAAGTGCTCTGGACACACCTCCATCCCAAACAGGGGTCCTTTATACCGTGAGGCACCGCGGCACCTGCCTTGGTGCTCCCAAAAGGGATGGAGCACCAGAGCCCGGACCAGAGAGAGAGAGAGGACTGTCAATGCATGGAATATTAAGTTTAAAAAAGAAAAGAAAACACATTGTTTATTGTCAATTCTGGTGTGTGTGTTTGTGTGAGACCGATTATGTTTCCACAGGATAAATGAACATGTGTGCATGTTTGCTGGTGGATGCACCCACAGCATAGTTTTATTTCATAGTGGCACACAAGGATACATTGGGCACAGTGAGCATAAATATTTTTCATTGTGTAAGGGACACCATTAATTGCATACAGGTGGCATGCAAATGTTGTTACAGAAGCATGCTGGCATATTTTAAGCAACCAGCATGAAAGTGCGTTTATGCAGAGCCACTATTGGCATATATTGGGATCCGTAGCATGCATGAAAATGTATTCTTACAGTGTCAATGCAGGCATTTACCTTGCACAGCAAGCATGCACATGTTTACAGTGCTAATAGGGGCATATGTCAAGACCAGCCATCATGATCAGGTGTTCTTACAGTGGCAATATTGTACTGGCAGCATGAAATTGTACTTAAAGCATCATGCATAATCGGGCACAGCCACCAAAAATTATGTTTTACAGTGGCACCATTGGAATCTATTTGGGAACAGGTAGTCCTAAAATATGTTTTCCATTGAACAAAGAGGGCCCGATTCATGGTAAAGTGCGCAGAAATCCTGCAGCGACCGTACGCCAAGAATGGCATCACGCGAGCCTGCTTGCAGAGGTTTTTCTGCATTCTCTACGTATTTATGGAATTGTTCGTGCAAAGTAACCATACATGCAAGTCGTGGCCAGAACGCCCCTGACACGCCTCCACGCAAATGAGAAACGGCCACCTTTGCATGCTCCCTGGGCGCAAATTCATGCACGCTCAGAACAGTGTGTGGGTTCCCCCGAAAGCAGGCCTGCATCTCAGGGACCCTGCATGATGTCCCCGTAACTGCTACCGGCACCCTGACAACATGCATACAATTTATTATAACTCGGGTAAAACTCAGAAAATGTGCGTGCAAACCCTCGCAAACTGTTCCTGCACCCTGCTACACTACATACACACACCCCTAAGTTAGATCGGAACCCCGACTGCGTGCATGCACCCCTAAATCCGACAACCGATCTTACCTCGGCACAGTGATTCCTATGCGCAAGTGTCTGTACCCCTGCCTTCGGTGGCGGATAGTATGAGGGCTTTGCATGCCCATTTCCCTGCTGGGAGGTTGTGCTGTCGGATCTCTGAATACGTATTGTTCTACGCAATAGTGTGCGGGAGATGGACTGCCTGCGGGCTGTCGCTCGTAACACCCACTTTTTCGCATGTTCTTCCCCATTTTCAGTGTCCCACCCCTTTCCCCGCCCTCTGTGCAAGCCACGCAATGCTATGCATGATGTCTCGCGCAAGGCACTCGGGCACACGCAGGGGTGTGCCGGGCCGCCGCATAAAAATCCAGGCAAGTCAAAGGAAAATCCAGCGCATTCGATTCCATGGATCGACGAACAGGATTACGCATGCAGTTTGGCACACAAGTTCCATATTTTCTGCGCAAATAATTCCATGAATCGGGTCAAGAGATCTTGAAAATGTGATACAATATGATACTGTGTACTGTTAGTGGTTAGTGACCTGACATCTTTTGGAATTCTCAACCACTTACTTTCTCTTTCCTCACCCCCTCGCTCTCTCTCAATGCACCCACACTCTCCCCCTTGTTTCCATTCTCAGTCTTGCAAGCATCCCCCGTTGCACCCTAATCACATTGTCTCTTGCTTTTACTTCACTTGTGCCCTTTAATTTTTCTTTCATCTTTGCACTATCACATCCTCACACTTGCTTTTACCCTCCCACTTTCTCACGCTCTTGGTCACAACTTATCCTGCACACCCTTGATGGCACCCTCTCTCACTGGCATCTTTCTTTGCCTGCGCCATCACTCTCTGATCCCACCCTCTCGCTCTCCTGGATCCCTTCTCACAACTTCCTTTTCACCTATGCGCTTTCCCTTTGCTAGCTAAGGCCATGAAGTGGAAATTGCAATGAACAACAGTAAATGCCAAAACTAGTGGCTTTTGCCATTGCTTGATTTGTTGATGGGCATTTAAATGTATTGCTAACATTTGTAACAACGAGCTGCATGTCTGCATCAAATGACGACTAAGAGAAAATTAATTTTGCAAACAGGATGGTTAAGAGCTATCTCGGGTTTTCTCATCTCAGTCTTGAGATGCTAGGTCTGTCCTGGCATTTTGACTTGCCTCATTTTGCATTCTGTACTAGACCTGGCTTTAGAGAGGGAAAATAAGCCTGCAAGGACAGTATAAAAATACAGAATGGCATTAGATAGAAATCCATGGTAATAGTAACCACCTGAAAACACCTCTTTATACAACTACCCCACTGAAACAACAAAGGTTACATAATGGAGTGCACACCACGCAAAGGTGCATTTCTGTACTAAATCTCCCTAAAAAGCACAGCAACTCATCACAGGTAAACCAACACAACTCTCTACATTGCTTAAACACCACTCCGCAGACACCAATTTACGTTACCAACATAGAGCACACATTTTATTTCTTTAATTTTTTTAATTTGATTTAATTAATTTGCAATTTTTACAAACATGAACACAAAAAGGAGACTTTTCCTTCATTCCCTCTTTGTTGGTTCAGACTTTCTATCTATCGTCCTTGTTTAGTCGGTTTGTTTCCCGGAAGGCTCCCTGCTGAAACAAATGAGTTTTCTTGGTTGTTATCCTATTAAGTCGTGCTCTGTTCTGCTCGTTGAGGGAGGATCTTATGCATGAAGGAAACTGTAGCTATATCCAGTGCTATTTTATCCCAGGTCATCAGTTTCACACATCAGACTTCTTCACAGTATGTCCGAAATTTTGAGACGTGATGTGCTAAGTGACTTTTCCTCTCTTCCTTGAAGCCGGAGCAGTAGATTAACAGGTGTTTTAGGGTTTCCACCTGATCTGGTGCGTTGCAGTACCAACACTTGTTTTGGTTCGACTTTCTCCGTATAGCATTGATCTCGTTAGTGGGAGAAAGGTTAAGTCGCATTCTCAGAAAATTGTCTCTGTATACTCTGCTCGGGAACTTTGACAGATAGTCCGGGAGCTGGTTTAACGTTTTACTGTTCATTGGTAGGTTAATGGTTAGCTTACAAATTGAGGCTGTATCAAGGGTGCGGATCCAGTCGCTTTCAATTAGTTTCCTTTTTACCCTTAACAGGTTAGATCTAAGGTCTAGTTCGGTGCACCCAAGTTATTCCAATTTAGCACACATTAACTCCTGCTGCAGATACTTCCCAAAATATATAAAATGTATGCACCACTGAGCACCCTATCTTTTGATGTATGCACACGTAAACATTGCAACAAAGCATCCTTTTCCTACTACTAAATTAGCCCCATAGCCCATCTCTGGCAGATCCTGGAACTCTAAGAAACCATTAAAAAATGAAAGACTATGCTATACAAGACTCAACAGCATTTATTTTGTGGATATTGAGGTTGGGGGGTTGGTACGGGTGTATGTTTTGGCCTGTTGTTGTTTGTGTTTTGTGTTGTCACGTCTTGCTATGGGATAGGAGGGTGGGAATGTTTTTGTGTTTCTTTCTGAAATGCTGTTAATTTAGTAGTAATTTGCATTTTGCTGCACTTATGTATATGGAGTAATCTTTTACTTGTTCCCATTCTGTTGTTACTCAGTTGTATTATTTTGTGTATAATTGTTAAATAAAGTTGGTAAAAAAATAAAATAAAAAATAATAATAATAATAATAAAGAAAAGGGCCACAAAAAAAGACTCAACAGCATATCATAACAGGACACAGGAAAGTTTCACTAATTCTCCGGTGGCAGAGTAGTCCGGACAGCCCATGCCACTTTGGTGACTTGCAGCAATAGGTGAACACAATTAATGTTGGCTCTGCTGAGTCCAGTCCCCTATAGTAAAAGAGGGGACGCTATTTGCCCAGGATCACACACTTTGGCTTAACCGTGAACCTGGGATATTAAATCACTGTCAGTTGGTCCAGATCCATTTACATTATACCATTATTCCATGTAAGACTGAGTACTTCCATACTTGCCAAAATGTCTCATTCCATTTGGAAGGTGCTTGTTCAGTCCTGGGTTTAATTTTGCAATCTGGGACTTGCAGTTCCAGGTTTGCAGATTATAAATCTGGGACTAAAAGTACCAGAATACAAAGTTAAAACCTGGGCTGGACTAGGTTTTGGAGTGGGGCTTGGTGGCATGTATGCAGTGCTACAATTGAGGGTGTGAGGAGTCAGTGTGCAGTTATAGGGGAGATCCTGGGAAAATGACTAGAAACAGTGAGCCCTACATTTTCTTGTTATGTCACCTGATTTAGCAAGAATAATCCTAGCATGACATATTGCATAACAAGGCATGGATGTAAGCAAATACATGTGGCCAACTGTGATGTTTCCAATGTGAAAAAGGTTGTTCCCAATTATTTTGTGGTCTGTTGTGCAAGATATGGTGACAGAAAGTACCCGAAAGTCGTTCTATATCCCACTCTAACCACCAACACATCTCTAAACACAACACCCACACAGGAACAACACAGGTTGCACATGGAATGCATACCACCAGAAGGCAGGTGTCCACACTAAAGTTCCCTAAATAGTACATTAGCACACCACAGATGCACAAACGCAATCCTAAACACCCCTCAAACACCACTCCGGCAGGCACCAGGAACACACAAACAATTTACGTCACCAACCCAGAGCTCTCATTAGCTACTGCTCCAGAGAACTCCCCAAAAAAAAAACAACTCTCATATAAGCACACACCAGCATTGGTATAAAGTAACCTTGCACTGCTCATAGGTTATCCCCATTATAGCACAGTGCAAATGGTAGGCTGTTTGGTAAACAAAACCCAGCATAACTGGGCATAGCATTGAGTTTCACTCATTCTCCTTTGGGGGTGGTGCTCTTGATGGCTGACACAACTTTGGTGACTGGCAGGAATAGGGGAGGACATTAATGTTGGCTCGGCTTAGGTCTGTCCTCTCCCCAAGAAGAGATTACATTACTGGCCCAGGAACGCTCACTTTGATAATACAGTGAAGCTGGGCTATTTACCCATGCTACAGTTTAAGCTCTTGAACACATACATCCCAAGCTCCACTTGGCACAAATAGATACAGTTCGTATTTCACAGCCTACAATAATACTGTTTTATAGAGTAGAGGTCTCAGGTTTCCCGTGGCAATGCATGAGAAGGCTATCCAACCTTTTCATTGGAATTATGAGACTTGTAGTTTTCTTTATATTTCAAATGGGAGAGAAAAAACTACAGATCTCAGAATCCAAAGGGGAAACACAGGCTGCATGACTACAGGAAATTTCAGAACTCTGATAGTTTACGTAGAAAATACACACATCTCCTATTAAAACAACCTTACAATATGCAAATCCTTGGATAAAGATGGTGAGCCAAAATAATATTGCATCTTTATTTTACACATCCTGAATAGAAAACTAAAAGTCACAGGATGCAAAACCCTACAAGACAGAAAAATCTTTTTTTTACACCACTGTAGCAATGCCACTTAAATTACATTTGCCAGACTTCCCCAGGCCGATCATTGCCAAGGTTTTGAGTTTTCGGGACAGAGACCACATACTACGCTTGGCCCGGGAGAAGGGGGAACTGAAATTTGAATCCCAGACCATTGGAGTTTTCCCAGACTTTTCCATAAGTGTGCAAACGGAGCGCAGGCAGTTCAAAGGCGTGAAAAAACTGCTCAGAGAGAGGAAAATTGAGTATGCCATGCTATTTCCGGCACGCTTGAAGCTTACTCATCGCAACAAGTTGTACTTTTTCACAATACCGGAGGAGGCAGTGAAATTCATCGAAGCCCACATTCCGCTTCCCGACTCGCTCGAGGAGCCAACAGCTGATGACTGAAGAGGTGAACACTGACCCATGCACATGGACCGCCATGGGCGCTACTTACACGCGCCGTCTATGTTTCCCTTGTTGTACTCATGAGTCTCGCATCCTCTATATCCTCTGCTAAGCATAACCTATTGTTAAAGCTCCCTGTAATGTACTAATTGATACCGCTACATAATACACGGTGCGCTGCACCAATCTCACATTCAAGTTGGGTTAACGGCAACAGCGACCCGCGCTGCAGTTGCAATGCCGAGTTTGGCATTTTACGGCCGTTGTACGCGCCACAGTTGGGCGCGCAGCCGGGTGCGCCCTTGTTCCGCTGGGAGCGCCCCTGCTGGGTATTGGGGTGGGGTCTTATACAGTGAGGGTGGGGAGTGGTAAAGTTGAGGGATGTTACTGTAAAAATGGCAAGGAGCGTGTGGCTTGGAGGGTGGAAGGTTGTGGCCCTGCATCGATGATTACTACATGGTCAACAATCAAAGTTACGCGATGCTGGGATGTCCCTTAAAGTCGTAACATGGCTATTAGGCTAATGTCATAGAATGTTTGGGGACTCAGTAATTTCACCAAGGCTCGTAGGATAACAGCATACGCCCAGAGGCATGGGGTCAATATTCTCTTTTTGCAATAAACCCATGCACTTGCGCACCTCTCCGCCTCCCTGGCGCCGGCATGGGGAGCCAATAAATTCTACACAGTGTACTCCTCTCAGTCCAGGGGAGTGCTAACCTTAATTCACAAATCAGTGGAATTTTCCTTACGTACTAGCCACATAGATCGAGAGGGTAGATACGTGATCCTCCATTGTCTATTGGCCAACGCGGAATGCCTGCTGGTCAATACATATGCCCCGAGTATAGACACCCCCGACTTCTTCGATGATATCAATATCCTCATATCAATATCCTCATATCAATATCCTCATACTAAATACTGAGCTTGACAGATCAGGCACTGCACACAGGACAATGTCCAGAGCCGCTCGTCGGCTCCAGGCACACATGGGCCAAGCTGGCCTAATTGACGCCTGGAGAGCACTCAACCCACTGGCTAGGGAATACACGTTTTACTCCTCTGCACACGACAGCCATTCCAGAATTGATCTCTTTCTCCTGTCAGCGGGGCTGATGGGGAGGAACCTCAGCATGCAGATATTACCACGCACACTCTCAGATCACTCCCCAGTGACACTCGACATTACCCTACAACACACACTACCGCGTCACTCCGGCTGGCGCTTTAAATCTTAGGCACTGCATGACATCGTTTTCAAGGCCGACATCCTTGCGGATATCAATACCTTTTTCGACACCAATAAACGCCATGACACAACGGACGGGGTCCGGTGGGAGGCTTTCAAGTTGTTCATCAAAGGGATGTGTATTTCTAGGGAAGCAGGGGTCCTGAAAGACATTAGGAACTCTCTACAATGCTCTGAGTCAAAACTCGAGGAACTAGAGCGTGAATATGCCTCTGCTCCCTCCCCGCCCAAGCTGGCACAGATACGGGCGGAATTGGAGACCTTCGAGGCGCATGCCCTCAGGGAGATACGATATTATGCACGACACATTGCGGCTCGCAAATACGGCGAGGGGGAAAGACCTGGTCAAACTCTGGCCAGGCTGGCCCAGATAGAGGGGGGCAGAACCCGTATTGACAGTATTAGGAGCAAGGACGGCGTCCGTCACTGGGCTGACCAACCCATTCTGGAGGCCTTTTCCGAATTCTATGCAGCCCTTTACGCCCCACAGAGTGAGCACAGTCCCCAGGACCTGGATCGTCTCCTCGACAGTATCCCCATGTCCTATATATCTCACGCCACCAAAGAGCAGCTGGACGCTCCCATCTCCCTCGACAAAATTACTGAGGCTATCACCCCCCTCCCCAAAGGCAAGGCCCCGGGTCCGGATGGCCTGACCGCTGAATTTTATCAAGAGCATGTTGCTCTACTGGCCCCGCGCTTGCATGAAGTGTGGGACGAGTCCCTCCGCCTTGCCATTCTCCCCCAGTCCCTACGTGAGGCTATAATCACTGTACTCTCAAAGCCAGGCAAAGCCCCGGAGGAGTGTGGCTCCTACAGACCTCTTTCCCTTATGAATACAGACACCAAAATTTTCCCCAGGATAATTGCGAACAGGTTCCTTCCCATCATGACGTACCTTATCCACCCGGACCAAAGCAGCTTTGTCCCTGCCCGCTCTACCTCCTTAAATATCCGGCGCCTGTTCAACGTCATGTCCAGAATTGACCCTAAAGCTAATGCGGTCGCAGTGACACTAGATGCCCAAAAGGCGTTCGACATGGTGTCATGGCAGTACCTGTGGGCGGTGCTGGAAAAGATTTATTTATTTATTTATTTATTCAGATTTATTTAAAGCGCACATCAGCCCGGGGGCATCGTGGCGCTGTTACATGAATACATACATAGTCTGGTTACAATGGAAGGAAGATGGTTACAAAGCAATTTTCATTACAGGAAGCATTTCGTATCGAACACTTTTCGTATCAGATGTGGCCCACGCATGCTCTCCTATATCAAACTGCTTTACACAAACCCAATGGCCAGAGACCTGGTTAATTCCCATATCTCGCTCCCTTCGCCCTCCACAGAGGGACGTGCCAGGGGTGCCCATTCTCCCCCCTACTATTTGCGATGGCTATCGAGCCAATTGCGGACAGTGTAAGAGACAAACATACTCGTAAGGGGATACGCCTTCGCGACACACCCAAAACTATATCTTTGTATGCGGACGACGTGCTTCTGTATGTCAGGGACCCCTCGGTCCACTTAGACCCACTAATCCGCGAGATAATCAAAATCGGTACATTTTCGGGCTTCACTATAACTACACCACATCAGATATCTTCCCTCTCACACCTGCAACCCCCCAACCAGTATGCAAATTCCCACTCAGGTGGGCCCCAGAAGGCCCCAGAAGGCATTAAATATCTCGGGGTCCAGGTCTCACTGTCTAGGGCCTCCCTCTTGGCAGACAACTATAGTGCCACGGAGTGCAGTACGCGGAGGAAAAAATGGAGAGGTGGCGTAGTCTCCCCCTGTCCCTAGCGGGAAGACTGTCGGTAATCAAAATGATTATAGTTCCAAAGCTCCTATACATATTCGCCAACGTCCCACTCTGGCCCGGGAAGCACTATTTCACAAACTTGCACGCAGGGTTTGCCTGGTTCCTTTGGCACGCCGGGGCCGTCCGCAGGAAGTGGCAGCATATCAACATACCATACGAGAAAGGGGGACTCAATGCGCCGGATATAGCACAATACTGGATTGCCGCACAGGCCCAGCACGCAACTCACTGGTACAAACACCAAGACCCACCTCCCCATGTCAAACTCGAGATCCTGGCAACCGAGGGGATAAATGTTATGTCACTGATCCTTTTCCACTCGTACCAGTCTGACGCCCCGGCTGATCCAATGTCCACCACTATCAGGGCATGGAAACATATGCTGCAACCCCACTCTAATCTTCGTCCGTACTATAAATGGCTTCCCATATGGTCATTCCCACACCTCGCCCCCACGCAGGATAGGCTTCTCATGAAACACTGGCAGGACCTGGGTTATCGGGCACTTTCCGATCTGTTCCCCGAGGGGAAATTCATCACCCCGCAGACATGGAGGCCAGGACACTCTGGCTCACCACTGGAGTTTCTGCAATACTTTAGAGCTGCAGTGCAGGACATGTGGCCCTCATACCCGGACAAAATCTGCTACATTGCTAACTCTGCGGGGGGTAGGGGCATGATATCCGCACTTTATAAAATGTTGGTTGAGCGTTCTACAGAACCATCCTATAAGATTTGTGATGCTTGGAGCCAGGAACTGGGGTTGGTAATCACTGACGAGATGTGGGTGAAGATGTGTGCGCACACGCGTAAGGTTTCCCTCAACTCTAGATTTAGATGTATACAATTCAAACTCCTTAATCGTCTGTATTACACTCCTCATGCAGTTGGGAAGTTCGCACGGGATCAACCCCATGTTTGCCAGAGATGCAAATCCACCGAGGCGGATCATGCACACATGGTCTGGGCCTGCGGGACGCTGGCCCCGTTCTGGGAGGCTGTGCTAGAGGCCCTCTCGGAGATGGTGGGATTCCGGATAGACCCTGACCCCCTGGCGGTGTTGTTCGGGAGGTGGGAGGGTGAGGGGGCTAGACGGGTGCCATAGTGGCCAAGAGATGCATACTGCAGTGCTGGAAGCGGCGATCCCCCCCTACGCTAGAAATGTGGCTTAAGGCTCTCACTTGGACACAGGTGTGTGAGGAGGACTATATCAATACATTGCCTGTGAATGCTCGCCCCAAAAACATATGGACAGAGTTTTATAGTTACCTGAACGCCAAAGCTGATTTGGAACTCTTATCCTCGCCTCCATCGCCAGACCGGACAGAGGTGTAGGCTGTATTGTGGACCCCCCACGGGACTCGATCTGTTTTCTGTGAATGTGCCTGCTCTGTCACTAATGCATTGATTGATTGTCCATACCCTTGTATATGCAATATGTTTTTGTTGATGTAGTATGTGATCCGCTTGCTACTGCTCCTTGCCTATAAAGAGAAGTTTAAAAACAAAATTACATTTGCCACAAAGTTCCTGCGCGTGGTTATGCATTTGCCAATCCATATGCGCTGGTGAAGAAAGAAAGGAGGACTTGAAGGTTGTAAAGAGGCTGCAGGCAGCCCTGTCTAGGACGCTGCGTGTGGTATCCTGTGACAATGGCAATCAGCCTGAGTCACAGTGTGTGTTTAACTGGGATTGGGAGGACTGGATGTTTTCCTTTCATGTGCATATATTTTCTTTTTTGTGAATGGAGCCAAGGCGGGCGGGGACTGGAAGTCAATAATCCCTGTGCCTCTCTCCATTGAGTGCTGCCTCTACAGGTGCACTAAGTGACATGGCGTTGTGGTGCCCCATTTGCCCCCAAGTACCTCCTAGCGTCTGTGATTAAAAATAAAAATAATAAAAAAACATGAAACGCAAGCACCCCATTCCGGTGCACCAGCAGCCATGGTACCCGAAGGCCGGCTCTGTATGTTGCTGTGACAAAATGGCCATCTGCAGAGGACGGAAAGCCCAGGCTTTTTGATTTGTATTAATTAAAATAATCAGGGTAATTCTGTCTCTGAAAGGGAGGTCTGCTAATTAGACCCCTTTCAGAAATACTCTATGCCAAGATTATAGTGCACACATATACCTTTACAGAGACATCCTAAATGCACACACAGATGAAGCTGTGCAGTGGCATAGCAGAGGTTTAAAGGTCACTTTGTATCCCTGCCAGCTGCTGGGACACAAAGTTAGGTGGCTCTTTGCACCTCTGATGTAAATTGTAATAATTGTATGCTTTAGTCAGACTGGTGCAACATGAACATTTAAATATAAGCCATGCCTAGTTGTGACATGGTGATTTATAAGAGCACACACTTGTCCAGCCACAGCAAATTGATATCACACCAGTGTCATCTGTGTGAGCAAGGCCAGCACAGGACTAATGTGAATTGGTGTCTGTCCTGACAATGGCCAGGAAGCTGTCTATTTTGATCCTCCTACAGGAAGGGTAAAACCTAGGATGTCAGTGATTCAAAGTCAGCACCAACATAACAATGCCACATTCACACCACTGTGTATACTACTCGAATCCCTTTAAAGTCTGCAGACATGGGAAGTGGGCAGAGTTAGAGAAGTCACAGGAGAAATGAAGGCATTGAAAGGGATTCTGCCATCTTTGTTTCTGCTAGGCCTCTCTACAACTTCCCAAGACCCATTTTTCTGTATGGCAAGAGCCTCTAGGTATGATGTCATAGAGGAAAGGGGAACGTGTTACAACAGCCTTGAATGGACCCCTTACAGCAGGCTTGCTTTGTGCGGTTCCCTTGTGATATTTTGCCATTGTAGAGAGGAAGAGCACATTCCTTCACACTGTGGGATTGCAGCCTGTACCAAAGCCCTCTGCCATAGAGATGAAGACAGAAGAAAGCAGTGCTCCCTAACCACACCAGAGTACAGTGTGGGTGACCCTGCTGTGGACTAATGCCACTCTGCTGCCTGTGCACTGGAACCGGGATCCTGCTCACTATGGGTGAAGGAAACCTCTGGTAGGTGCACGATCATCTCCTTTTAGTGGAAGTGCAGAGCAAAGGACTCACCTGAGACCTTGGTCTGGGTCTCACAGTAAACACAGAACCAAGGAACTGGCTCTCCCTGCTTCTTAAAAAACATCCTTTACTCCAATTCGGGCAGATGCCATGCAAGGGGCTGAAAGGGAGCTGCTAGTGTCACTTTTAACCTTGATGCTCAACGGCTCCTGCAGCTCCAAGTTGGGCATGATGCTGATGCCCATCTCTGCATCTCAGACCCGTCTAATCTTTTAGAAACTCCAAATGGACACGCCCGCCTGGTCACCAGCTTCTTGGGGTCCTAAGCCATTGCTGCTGCAGTACTTTGACACTGTGTTAAGCCAGCCGGGTTTGCTTGCTACCAAAGACCAGTCTCCACTTCTCTGCACCTGAGGCTGTGGAGTCTTCTAGGCCATTGACCTGACATTGCCTGCTGTCCCCAGTTTCTTCGACCTGCAAGCCTTTGCCACAGCTGAAGAGCACTACCATGTTGGACACTCTCTGACTCAACACTGGCCCTGTGCAGAAAGTGCAACACAGAAAAGCCTGGCTTAATGTTATTGAGCCCCAAAGACAGGAACATGAGGTATGTGAAGAAGCACTGCCCCCTTGGCCCACCTTAAAGGACCATAGTTAATTTCAAGCTCCCCTTCTTTGCCCTTTTGAAAACATATTCTTGAGCATTGACATTGAAGTTGAAACCCTTTTGACTGAATACTTCTACTTATCAACCAAGAGTGTCCTATTTATCTAAAAAGTCTGACTTCTCTGTGTGCTTCTTACAGGGGTGGGTTTGTAGTGGTTTCTAATTAGTTGCTTGCAGTTATTGTTTATTGAACTTCCTATTTTTCTAGAACGTTGATTGGACATTATTTTATTTTGTGTTTGATGTACCAGCACTTTTTGGGTTGCTACTGTTATCAGCTCACACCAAAAGAGGTGAGCAAGGTATACCTGTCGGGATGCACCGGTTTCACCTCTATGATTGGGATCACGGCTGGTTTAGCAGAAGCAGGGGGCTGAGTAGGCAGTTTAGCCACTACTCATCCCTATAATTCTGCAGATCAGCAGTCATTTCGTCAGTCACCCTCTCAGTTCACCCTTTAATTTGAATGCTCATGCCCAGTAAATACTGTTTTTCTCTGAAAAATATGTGCAAGTTAGGGTTTATACACTATTACATTAAGTATAGCCATAGTGAAGTATTACAAAGACTTGTGTTTACTGGGGTGAATGGAAGTCTTTCTTCTGTGTCTATGCTTCATGTAAGACATTGCATATTTTTACATTGGTAAATGCTGGCTTGTTGAGAGAAAGCATCACAGGTATGTTCTTACAGGGACAATTGCTGGAATGTTCGTGCAAAGCCATCAGAGGGGTACCCTTGCGGAGCAAATGCTTGTATTTGAGGACAAAGCTATCACAGGTGTATCCTTAAATGGGCAAATGCTGGAATTTTGAGGCAAACCCATCACAGGTGTATACTTAGGCAAATGCAATCCTTTTGTTTGGACCAAAGCTATTTTGGGGCAAAGCCATTACAGATGTTCCTTACAGGGGCACAGTCTGCCATTTTGGGGCAAAGCTATTAGAGGTGAGTCCTCACAGGGACACATGCAAGCATTATGGTGCAAAGCTATCACGGGTGTATCCTTGCAGATGTTGGCATTTTGGGGTAAAACCAATGCAGGTGTGTCCTTGTAGGGAAAATGAGGCCAATATTTAGGCAAATCCATCACAAGTGTGTTCTTGCAGTGGCAATACTGACATTATTTTTTCTATCTATGCTGCATATCTACAGACCACTCCAACTGGCAGCCGGACATCCATTTATTTTTCTTCATGGGTACTATGTTCATTTTCCTGTGCGGAGTTACCAGTTTCGATGTGCCCTCTTTTTCACGCTGATATGCTCTCTGGTGGAAGATATTGTGCCCCATCAATCACCAGTTATAATAAATAACTATCAAATAAAAATGTACAAATTAAATTATTAGGCATGCACTAGTGGCATTGCGGCTTGGTTTTTGTTTCTTTTCAAATGTTGTTTTTGCAAAAACAAACCACAGTCTGTACCCACTCAAGATGCCTGTTTCCCCCCCTTTGTTCACACAGCTCTCAGCAACAGCTGGGGTGGGTTCAGCAAACATCGACCTGTCAATTGGACTTTCACCCATATAGAAAGAGTCTGGGAGAGAGACAGAGCGTAAATGGGATCATATGAGAGAGAGAGAGAGAGAGAGAGAGAGAGAGAGAGAGAGAGAGAGAACAAAATAAACACAAAGTTCCTTTCCTCTTTCGAGTGTTCAATTCAGGTGTATTACCCTGGATCCCCCTCTGTCAGGCTCAGATCTCTTTTTTTATATCACAGTGAGTATTGTGGATCCCCCTCTTCCAGGCTCAGATCCTTTCTCCATCATAATTAGTCTCCCTCAGCCGGGCTCTGACCAATTGTAACACTCATTCAACAATCGAAGACTTTTGAATGTGCACAGGATTTAGCTTGACCTGTTGCAGTACCACTATGATCTCAAAATTCCCATTTCAATAGTTGCCAATTAGCTGGATACCTGACAGAGACCTTCGAGTAGGCTGCCCATGTGGCGCCGTACCACTCTGTCTATTGTATCTTATTTGTCCTCCCAAAGTTCAATCACTCCTCTGGTTTTTAATTATATTCCCGTTGCTCATCACATATGTTTCACACGCTATTCTCTTTAGATTTCTTCATACAGAGCATTCCGGAATGCTGGCTGAGCAGGCAGCAGGCTGAAGCAGGAGCTCCTGGCTCTGTGATTTAGATAATATTTAGATACAATGAATTCAAAGAAAAAGATTGATTCCCTTGAGAACCCTGCTTCCAGGAAAACCAAGGCTGATATGGAGGAGACTCCCAGCATCCAGGACACTTACAGGCTGCTGCTAAAGGTCTTCCAGGATGTTGGGGAAATGAGAGCTGACCTGAGTGGTAAGGTGGCCAATCTGGACAACAGGGTTGGGCAGCTAGAGAAAGATTCAGCTGGATTTTCTTCTGTGATTTCTGGAAGCTATAGGGCATATAATGACATGAGAAAGGACATGGAGGACTTGAGGATTCTAAACCTGATGCTGGATTTGAAAACCAGACACCGTAACCGTAGACTTATGGGGGGTCCAGAGGAAGCAACTGCGGATGCACAGTTGGAGAACTCTTTAATTAGAATGTTATCAGAGAAATATGGCCAAGGTATTCTTTGACCAGGTGACTTGGATTACGCCTTTAGAGTTGAGAAATTGGTCAATAATAAACTGAGACACATTCTTATGGTGTTTAGCAAAACAAGTGCTAAGGAGAAAATACTTAAGGCAGCTAGACACACGGGTCAGGCAATTTACAATACATCTAAACTTGCAATATTTCCAGACTGTCCTAAAGAACTGATGGAGAAAAGGAAATCATTTCAAGAGGTCAAGAGGTTAGCAAAAGAAAGGGAGATAAAGGCGGTCCTGGTCACACTTGCAGTTTTGAAATTATACTTCCCAGCTGGGTTAAAATCAACGAGGACCCTGAGGAAGCAAAAAAGTGGATCTTGGGTCACAAAAGCTCTAATATCTGTAGTCAGAGAAGATTAAGGCTAGAAAAAATATGTATGCAGTTTATATGATTGGGTGGGATTGCTCCTCACTAATAAATGCCATTGTTTGACTTTATAACTCGTTAATGATAGTTTTCTACACTTAGTTTAACTTATTTATTTTATTTTTTTAGATTTTAGGCTTTGTATATGATTTGAGTTAAAATGCCGTTCAACGTATTAGAATGCCTGTTTGTCTTTGAATTTGTCTTTGTTTTTGACCCGTTTGTCTTTGAATTTGCGAGCATGGATGTGTTTTTTTTTTGGAAACAAGGGAGTTTTAGGTCCCTTCCTCTATTCTCACACTGGTGCCGTGACGGGCCGTCAGCGTAATGCTCTGTTGTTATTCGGTTCATGCGCTTTGTTTGTTAAGAACTTTGTCTGGTCTGTGGATTGGAGAAATGCGAATTATACGGTAGAGAACTACTAGGCATGGACTATCGAGATTGGGGTAAGCAAGAATATGGTTATTGGTGTCCGCGCTGTTGTGCCTGTGCCCTTCCCTTTCTAATGTCGCAGCAGTATTTCAGCCGCAGCATAAGTGCTGCGCCTTGGGCGTCCTGGCTTGCATGCTCTGTTGTTTATGACGTTTGACGTGTGTGCGCATTAGAACCTTACGCTGCCTGCTTTTTAAAAATGAAATAACCTAATAAGCCTAATGACGGAACTAGTCCTAGCCAGCGTCTTTATCAGTTTCAAATAGCTATTTATCAGAGGTCATTTATCTATTATTTATTTATTATGCCATGCGCTCTTCATTGATAACTGTAATGACACCCGGGGTTCGTGGCTCTCAGCTACTGAGAGTGCTTTAAGGACTTCAACAATGTGGTGTAACCATTGGTGACCTATGCGCAGTAACACTGTAATCAGGAGTAGTGGGTGCATTTCTTTTAGATCGTTATGTTGCACGAAATTACCAATGAGAATGTGCCTGCACTAAAGCGAGATACGCAATGGCTTTGCTTTATTGCCATGAGTTATCATGCCTTCAAGGTTTTGAATAAAACCGCTCTCCTACATGGTGCTTTTCTCATAATTAGTTGGGATGGACGTTTGTACTGTTTTCTTTTTATTGAAATGGTTGGGAATTTACTGGCAATATGCAACTGCAGCATAGTTGGAGGTTTGTTGTTGGGCCAGTAGTGATTTAATATCCCAGTGTCTGCCGCCTTCATAGTCCAACTTTGTTGGATAGAGGTGGTATACATTTATTTGTGGCCTGAAGGTGTAGGCTTTGTTGTGGGGATTATTAAGCGATAAGATTGTAGTATGTGGCCGTTATTTGCTTAGTTTTGATTGATAAGGGCCATGTTATGAATCTATTAAACAGAGGTGTATACATCCTGGGTTATTGAGGGGTATGATGTCCATTCCTGGTCAATTGGTCAGGGCTAAATACCCGTATATTTGGGGTCTTCCATCCCAGACCTAGCGTACTCATTAATACTCCTAATATCCTGGCAATCGTTATTGGGCACACGGTTGGATTAAGCGTACTACATTTGATTTGGGCCAGAATGATAGGTATGATTATTAGTTTACGATATATTAAAGTGAGATAGCTTATTGATCGGGCAACGCATACTGACCGTAAGTAATTATGGGAGGAATGTTCCATTGGTTAATGAATTTGCGGCACAACTATATTAATAGGTAGGGTTTGTATTATTTTTTGGGTGAACACCAGTGGCATCCAAGTTATGGGTTCTATCTACCTTCATCTAATGGGGGTCTGGGGTTGATACATAACATTTATTTCACTCAATCCTTTCAGGAGCTGGAGCCATGTTGGAGAAATATGCTCAGCGTATGGACCGCATTTCAGAGACATATGGGGTTTTGGTTCATATATGTATCTGCTGATGTTTCTAGGGCATTTGTAGTGGGGTACTAGTAAATTAATGTTTACTTACCATGCTCATTCAGAAGATTACATCTTAAGATTTACATTCATTTATGTTACACTTTTCAAAGACCTTTTACTGCACTTTGTATTTTTTAACCATATTGACCGGTTCATACTTTCAGGATAGGGGATGTAGAATAGTTTGTTTCATTGGTTCATGGATTATAGGGAGATGTAGCTCTCCGTGAGGACGGGGAGCATAGTTTCTTTACTTGTTCTATTCTCAGCACAGCTCTGTGTTGTGGTATGTTTTATAGGTTTGGCTTAGGTGTTATGGTTTTTTGTTAGCCTTGTTTATTTGGGCAGGAGAGTCATTTGTCAAGGGACGAGGCCATTAAGTTTGAGAAATGTTGGGCGGGGCAGATGATCCATTCAACTTACAACTCAAGCTCGAGAGTGGTGTCGTCCTTCTTTAAAAAAAAATTCCAAGGGGAAATTAAAGTTCTAAAACGGATAAGGAGGGTCGTTGGTTGTTGATTACACTCTAGATCCAAGACATGGAATTCACCATTTGTAATGTATATGCTCCCAATATAAACAGTGGTGTATTTTTTTCATGGTTTAGGCTGCTGTTTGCTGGATGAGGGGAAAAAAGATTTGATAATATCTGGGAATGTTAACCTGGTGGTTGATCCAGCTCTAGATAGGAGCAGAAGAATGGGCAGGGTTTGCATTAAAAAGGACAGGGACACTCTGTACTTATTGATGAAAGATTTCGGGTTATCCGATGCATGGAGGTTACAACATCCCACTGGAAGGGAATATACCTTTCATTCGGGAGCCCATAACATTTACTCTCAAATAGACAACGTGTTAACATCTGGTGTGGTATCTCAAAATGTAGTGAGTTGTGAAATCGACACCATTGTCATTTCTGACCATGCACCCATTACATTAGATCTCTCTGTCTCAGCTACACATCAAATAGATCTAGGTTTTGGAGGTTAAACACAGTGATTTTGAAAGAGGATGGTTTAAAAGAAATGTTGATAGAAGAAGCTGAGGGATATATTGAAGCAAACTTAAATGGAGAGCTGGGGACTGACACTGCTTGGCAGGCATTCAAATGTGTGATGCACGGAGAGGCAATGAAGTTGTCTGGTGTTAGAAAGAGAACAGGAGATTACAAGGCTGAACAATTAAACATTTCTATTAAGAGTTTGGAAAAAGACCTAATGTGTAGTTATGATGTGGAGAAATCCACAAAACTGATGAAATTGAAATACGACTTGAACAAGATTCTATGTGATGAGGCAGAGTCACAATTTTTAGGTCCAAATGTAAATATTATGAAGGAGGTGAGAAGTGTAGCAGGTTACTGGCCCATAGATTAAAGCAGAGGGAAGCAGGTAAAACTAAAGAGGCCATTAAGAGCAATCGGGGTGTGACCAGAGACCCAGTTAAAATTAATGATATCTTTAAAAGCTTCTACGAGGATTTGTACAGTGATCAGTCACAGATGGACTCGGACTGGTTGAACCGGTTTTTCGAATCATTAGAGATCAAGCAATTGTCAATCGCAGAAAGAGACTTTATGGATTCGGAGATTTCTCTGGATGAAGTGAGAATTGCAATTTGGAAGCTAAACCTAGGGAAATGTCCGGGTCTGGATGGGCTTCCTATTGAATTCTATTGTGTGTATTACCACTGTTAAGAGACATGTTTTTAAACAGTAAGTCAAAAGGATTACTGCCTCCGACTGTGAGACATGCTACAATCTCTCTTCTGCATAAACAGTGTCGTCCAGAAATCGACACAGGTAGCTATAGACCAATCAGCCTGATAAACTGTGATTCTAGAAAACTATCTAAGATCTTGGCCAACAGGTTGGAGAAGATTATCCCTAAAATAATCCACCCAAATCAGGCTGGTTTCATTAAGAATAGAGTCTCTGCCACAAACATGAGAAGGTTGCTGCTTACCCTGGAGAAATGCCATAAGCTTAATTTGGGTTCAGTAGCCTTGTCTCTTGATGCTGGGAAGGCATTCGATCATGTGAAATGGGGCTTCTTATTGGGAACCATGGAAATAATTAATTTTGGCCTAGAGTTTTTGAGTTGGGACAAAGTGCTATATACGAAACCAACTGCTGAGATGACACAAATGGAGTCATATCTGAAAATTTGAATAACAACGGGGGACAAGACAGGGTTGCCGATTGTCACCTTTACTCTTTGTGATCTCTATAGAACCCTTGGAAGAAGCCATTAGATGAAATGACAGGATTGTGGGGATCGAATTCAATGGAGTATGCCAAAAGTTGTGGCTATACGTGGATGATTTGCTGCTGGTCATCCGAGAACTCTCTTCTTCAGTATCAGAGTTAATGAACTTGATCAAAGAATTCAGCCTAGTATCAAATTATGAAGTCAATTGGTCTAAATCAGAGGCTCTGCCATGTTCACACTTGACAAGCAGCAAACTGCTGAAGGATCTGGGCTTCAGATGGTGTCCGACACAAATGAAATATCTAGGAATTTGGATTACTGTGAATTCAAGAGACATGATGAGCCTGAATTTGGACGCGGTGATGCAGAAGATGAATTCAGAAGTAGACTGATGGAGCAAGCACAACCTGTCTATTGGTGGTAAATTTAATGCTATAATAATGTTTTTGGCTTCAAAATTAAACTATGTTCTGGGAGTGATCCCCCTTCCTGTTAGTAAATATGCATGGAGAAAGGTGGACAATATCTTACAAAGTTTTTTATGGAATACAAAAACACCAAGATTAAAACTGTGGAAATTGCAGTTGCGAGAGGACACAGGAGGTTTAAACGTTCCAAATTTCGAACAATATCACCAGGCATTTTCTTTACGCTATGTCGTGCCTTTCTTAGCAGATGTGGGAAATGATTGGGCCAAGGCAGAAGCTAGGGGTGCAGGCCCCTTAGGAACCTGTGCCCTTCTCTCCACTGCCACACCAGAGCGGGATGGCCATTCTGTTTTAAAAAACTTACTTGGAGATTATATGAGATAGCAGCTAAATTGACACCTGCTATCATCTATCATCTATCTGGATAAACCTGGATATCAAGATGAACAATAAGTCCTTGTTCTGGCCAGCATGGTTCTCTGCAGACATCAGTAGAGTGGATGACCTCTTTGCCGGAACGAGATGGAAAACGTTTTGAGAACTGAAACTTGGATATTAATTATCGTCTTGTACGTGTGGTGAATACAGAAAACTAAAGAAAACAGTGAACATTCTGTCTTTGGTATAGATTGAAGAGGCAGGCAGCGAAGATACACCCCTGCCCACTCCTTGAGCTTTTTTTATCGGCCTTGATACTTCGCTGTTTGCTCCTAGTCGGACTTTCCCCTGAGTGTCATTGTGTAATTGAATTAAGATGTCAAGTAATTGTGATGGAACTCCCCAGGCAAGTAACTTTGCCCAAAACTCTGCTCTATCTACTCTGTCGAATGCTAGACTAAGGTCAATACTGGCTATATATAGTGGACAACTATCTCCTGTGCACGCTTGATCAATCATCGACTGAATATACAGTCCACTTTCATCAGTCCCTGTTCCTTTTCTGAAGCCAGTTTGGTATCGGGAGAGTCTACCTAATGAGGCTGCCCATTCTTCCAAGCTCTCCAGAACACATTGGGTGAATATTTTACTCACTGCATCGAGAAGTGCGATGTGGCGATAACTCACAGGATGCAGTCTACTACCTTTTTTATAGATAGGGACGATGATTAAGGAGGACCATGAGCTAGAACGGGTCTTGCTATCTAGTATATTGTTGAACAGGGTGTGACGAACACTAGCCCACATTTCTGGATTGTTTGTTCAAGACTAGGTTACATAGGGCGTTAGGTCCAGGAGCTCGATAGTTAGAAGAGGATTTTATGATTTTTAATATAAATTCTCAGGTTATGTCTATATTTGAAGATATGTCTGAGTATGGATGCCATCGACATATTTGTACAATTCTGTGAAGTGGGTATACCATGCATTCTCAGAGAGGGGGTTAATCATCTCATTGGGCATGTCTCTGGTATTTAAATCCACTAGGTTCCAAAAGGTCTTTAAGTTTTTAGGAGCGATGGCACTTAGCATTATTTCTCCATCTTTTTGCAGTAAGAGGTGACTGTGGCTTTTAATCCAATTTTTGTATGTTTGTTTTTCTTTCCGTATACGTTCATTTTTTTCATTGGTTTTAAGTGGCACTTGTCTCCATGTCATAATTGTTTTACGCGTAAGAGTCTTCATTTTTAGAATTTCTTTCCTGTAACTATGTGGCCGATTGGAGTGTGATTTTGCCAAATTACTAATCAGGGCGGACTTTATTTTTTCAATAACAAATGGCCAAAAATCCTCAGCTGATAGGATTTTAGTTTTTCTGGGTAGGTGGTGGCATACCAAAAGTCTTCAATCACCCTATTCATATTTTCCATGCTTGATGCATTCCACACAAGTCTGTTCTTTTTTTGATTTAAGGTACACATTTTTGCATTGTGACATCTTGGGCAAGTTTAACATGATATTTAGGAGTAACACTATTTGGTCATGATCACTAGTCAAATTGTGTCTGGTTTCCATCTTTATTATAAGGGAGAATATAGTTTCTGATACTGTAAAATAATCGAGCCAAGAGCTAAAATTGTCTCTGTGCCACGTGTGATGAGGGGGCTGATCTCCATGTGGTTGACCTTTGGTAATTATCAAGCCCGATCATCCCAAAAATCCCTCCAGAGGGAACCATAATCCATTACGAGTTGAGTATGGTGATTGGTAAAGTCTCGTTTTTTTCCCAGATTTATATTTGGGGAGATACAATGTGCATTTAAATCACCAACCATTATTATTTCAGAATTTGTGTGGGTTTCTTTATAACTTTCAAGGAGCCTATCTAGTCGCCCTATTATAGTGGAGAGTTTGCAGTGAGTCGGATGCCAGAATATATTAACTAACAGTATATCTTTGCAACCAACCAAAAAAAGCTTGCCTTGGTGACGAATTTTATGTAGTCAAACTGATCGCTTATTTACTTATAAGGTTGTCAGCATGAGTAAAACTCTAACCCATGTGTGGTTGCTACACAGAAGCAATCAAAAAACTGAAAAAGCGATGAGAGTTATAATTTTACTCTAATGCGCCAACCACTTGTATTGAGTTTGTTTCGGTGAGTATTGATGAAAATAAAGAGTAAGGTTCAACAGATTAATGATTCCAAATAGTCAGATCTGTAATTCCATAGTTCCATTTATTGTAAACTAGACATGTTAACTTCACATTCAAGCATATCCTTATGGTTTGTGTATCAATTTTCCATATAGTTTCTTTCAATTCCCAATTACTCTCAAATACTCTCTACACGTGTTTCCCCATCACATTTTGCAATGGCTCTTCAGGAGAGTTTAACACATTCTTGATTACCTTTTTGAGAAAAAAGAAAATAATGTTTCAAAGGTTTACATTAGAAAAGAAAATTAAAAATGGCAGACCATTGCCACTTAATTTGTGACTTCATAATTTGCTTTGTAAAATTCTTAATTTAATAATTATTGTTTTGTACTCACCAAAAAAAACAACTTATTCTTGTTCCAATTTCCTTTGTTCGTGAAATAACTTTCTCTTTACTTCTGGTTTTAAGTAATTAATACCATATTACAGCCCTCTGCTGTCTAATATTTTTAGATTCTGTGGGGGATAGAGAAGGTCTTGTTTATTATAACTAGTTAAACATATATTCAACAAATATTTGGCTCATGGAGTTTTGTTCAATAACCACTTTTTAGTCTTTTTAGGCTATTTGTTAATTGAGGATTCCTTACCTTAGTATTATATCTGGTTTCTCCTTTCAAAGTCCTCTTTTCAGATTCAGGTTACATAGCAGAGTGGCGCTGAATGCTTTCGCGGCTACTCTGTAACTGATTGCTCTATTTATGTCCCTCGTGCGAGTCGCAAAGATGTCATCACGTCACACGTTACGTTATATAGCGTGACACGACGACGTCATCGCGCTCAATCGCGCTAAAGCGACCATTTTGTTGGTAAGTTCATGCCTATGTGAACTAAAGGATACAGGCTCATGGACATAATCGATTTTTATAAAAAAAGGTTTGTGAAGTTGATTTATATTGGTTTTTACTTTGTACTAAATTAATAGAAAAAGGTGCCAATGATGTTAACCTTATAAGTTTCTCATATAAGCTTATTTAACCAACAAAAATTGTTATGTCATCAATTTGTTGAGAGAAATCTAACAATAAAAACTCAATAATTATAATTATACATTATCTAACCAAACAATTTGCACACCATGTTTTTGTTTAGTCTAATATCATAACCAATAATACAATTTCAACAACATAATCATTAGAAAATGGTATCATAACCAGTTGTACATTTCAGTGTCATTATTCAAACCAGTTATGCATGTGTCCATTATGCATATCCATTTGCACTCCTGTTTACTTAAAATTTCTTCTTTGTTCCCAAGTGGTTGGCGCATTAGAGTAAAATTATAAATCTTATCGCTTTTTCAGTTTTTTAACAGTATATCTTGTTATGCAACTTCGGATTGTATTCTTAGGTTTACCCGTAGTATTCCTCTATACGCATTAGAGATTACGGTGAGCACAATCCTGAAGCTATGTTTGATTATAGTACACAAACCTCCCGATGGTCTTGCGCTGTTCTCTCTGCAGGCATTCTGTCAGACGAGTGTGTGCCCATCCCAGACTAGTTGGTCCACTGCATTGGTCTCCCGAAAGCATACAATAGGGTCGTTCTGAATGGAGGCTAGGATCCCATTATCCTGAGTTAATTTGTTGAAACCTCTAATGTTCCAAGATTCCCCCATACAGCATTGATTATCAGGAAAGTCTGTACCTTCTGGAAAAGTTGCAATGGGGTATGTTTCTTCTTTTGTGGAATTATCAAACAAATTTATGCCACAAGGTGAAGCCAAAGCTGGCCCAATTGGTCTCATCTACATTTCTTTTGATGGACAAATGTATCTGCCTATTAATGGCATTCATCTGATGTTGTTCCCCCTTTCTCTCAATTCTCTTTATTTCTCTTTTTGTGGGGTTTTCATCAGTTATGGGTGCAATAACAGAACCCAAGTCACTTATTCTTTTTCGCTCTGACAAAATAAGATCAAACACAATTCTTGAGTTGATGTGAATAATACAAAAATGAGTGTCCCTCTTGTCTGGAAATTTGATTCGCTCGATATCAGCAGATACAAGAGCTTCAATGTTTGGGAGAATGAGGATAACATACATTCTGTTTAGACAAAGAATGTGGTCTTGTCCAAAGGTGTGGGCTTTCATCATTTGTAGGTCATAAGTTACTGAATGACTTAGGTCTTGTATGGATCGACAGTGTATTCTAACCTTTCCCTGATTCATTCTAGTTGTTTCATGGGATGCATTTGAGTAGGCTTTGTCATGGCCCTGTGTGGGGTGGGCATTTGAGACCATGAATCTAATTTGGTCACTCAACAGATATGTGTTTTTCTCTCTCATTTCACATCCCCTCTCAGGTTTAGCCATCCAAGGTTTGTACAATTTTTGGAAAAGATCTCCCAAATTTGTGTTACTATTTGAGCCTGTCACATTTTCTTGTAAGTCTGCTGAATTGATCTTTTCATGCACATTTGGTTCTTGTCCATTTTGTACGCAGGAGCGTTCCACTGTCATGCAGCCAGTTAGAATTTTGTTCAGCTGGCTGCATGAGAGGGACCACAACCTTTTGGGTCTTCAGAGTCGATCGGTATACATTTAATGCTTCTATGAGTGTACTTGCATTCTGGTTTTAAATGACATGTACATGGCATTATATTTGCAAAGGCGGATTATCACCCAATGATAAAAATGCATTGTTTCTCGAATTGGCAGGAATGTTCTCTACATTTCATTCTTTATCTCGTGTAGTGTTATTGGCACAATTTTCTTTACGATGTGTAGTGCCTGTATATGGTTCCATCATATCGTTGCAGCAGTTTCCCCTTTGCGCATCATAAGGGTACCCAGGGTGTTCTTGCAATGACCACAATAATTATCATTCATTGATATTAGTTGGTTGACTAGTTTTGTGCCAGTCATGATTGTGGGTTGACGGCACTGGCAGACTTTTTGATCTATGGTTGGTATAATGTTTGGCTGGTTCATTGCAAGTTGTGGGACAGCTGTTTGATCAAAAGGTTGGATGGAAGGAGGCCCTCTCAGTCCTAAAAGTTCTAAACTTGTTTGAGTTCCAAGTGAAGTTGTTGATTTAATACCGTCTTGATCTTAGTTTGTGTGTAGCTCAGGTTTCTTTAAAGTTGAGGAATTAGGATCACAGTCACTCCTCAAAAGTGCATCTTTCCTGGTACAGTTAATTTCCTTTGTTCTTTCAATTGCATCGGAGCGTAAGTCCCTACCGTCCTCTGCTTCATTCTCCAGCTGTTTTCTATCGGGCACTGGTGATGGCAGTACTGAAAGATCATTATCATTCATGTTGTTTTTCCTTTGGTCAGTTGTGCCTGCAAAAAAAACGTCTTTACAAAAGTTTGCACTGCAACAAGTTTTCCTTTTGTGAATTTTTACATGGGGTTTGGGGCTTTTTCAATAGAAGTTATCCTTTTCCCTTTAGCACTCGAATTGCCCTTTTAAGGTGTTGTTTCTCGGGTTCCAGCAGTCACGTTTGATCTTTCGGTACAAGGGGTCTCTTGATCATTATTGTTTTGTAAATCTCTGATTTCTTCCTCTGTGTCCGATAAAATTACTTTTGGAGGATGTGATGCAATTTTTCCACCTGGTCTTTTGTTGGGGACTTGATTAATTCACTTGATGCTTTCTGGCATTTGGTGGGGCCCCACGCTTCAATTTTTGTACTTAGATCAATAGCATGGTGGTGTGTGGTCTCACCTCATCCCAGATGTTATCGTAGAGCATAACGAATGAGCTTAAGACCATATTTAGGGTTGATAGTGTAGGGGAAGTCAATCGGATCCTTTTGTCCACTTCTTTCAATGTGTGATGCATACAATTGTCATCAATAAAGGGTTCCTAGTTCAAGAGCCTGGACCCTAAGGTTTGTAGGTTCTCCCTGTCAATGATGTTGGTTAGGTCTCTGGGAGAACCCTGGATTGATGGGTCACATGTAGGTTGTAAGACGCTGGGCCTCATTACGACCCTGCTGGTACGGAGTGAACGGCGCTGTAAAAGGTGCCGGCACCGTTCACTCCGTACCGCCGCATTACGAGTTCCCCTCGCGGGTCACGGTAAGCACGCCTGGGAAAACCCAGGCGTGCTTACCGGGTCCCGCGAGGGGAAGAGGGAGCAAACAACGGGCCATCTCGTAATGGCCCGTTGTTTGCTCCCTCTCCCATTCCCATTCAGCCCTATGGGGGCTGAAATGGGAATGGGTAAGGACCGTGTCCGGGTCTTTGGAGGGAGGAATTACCGGGCCTTCCGAACTCAGAATGGCCCGGTAAGTCCTCATTCCGAGGACCCGGACCCCGACGCGATTTTGGCGGCAGCCATGCCGCCAATAGCGGCATGGTTACCGCCAAACTCATAATGAGGGCCGCTGTCTCTGTGTTGTCGTCCCATGTCAAGGGCCGTTGATTCGGTGTGTTCAATTAGGCTCAAGACGTTCATATCATTCTCTGTATTAAAGCCGTGCATATGGGATCCATCAAGAATTGTTTTTGATTTCACACCGTTAAGTTTTATGATGGTTTGAATCAGCTACTTTGAAGTATTCTTTAATTGTTTTTCCAGCAATTGGGTGTGTTTGGGCATGGGCGGATGAGCTATGACCCTGGAATTGTGAAAGGCATCTATATGTTGGTTTTGGGGCTTTTGGTGCGTGCTCCTACGTGCATTGCCTCTTGCTCTTCGGGCTAACATACATGTCTTGATCTTGGAGACAGAATGGATGATTAGATGGGGCTCCTAGATTGGACATTAGAACTGACACCATTTGATGTTCTTGTGTTGAGCCCTGTACTTCTGGGTCTGGATTTGTCAAATGCCCCCAATGATTGGCTCTGCAGGCCGTGGCTAGCGACCATGTTTTATGTTGTGCACCAGTTATGCAAGTGTTCTTAGATCTTTGACACAGATCCACACGGGTGGTGTGTTGGGCAGTATGATTTTGCGTATACGGCTCAAAGGGAGTGTTCCCACACAGTCACTGTTATATGTATGCTTTAAGGTATCTTTCGACGTGGGCAGTATGGATGAAAAACACGGCTTACACGGCTCGATGGGGAACGGCCCCGCAGTCACCGTTGTTTATTGGCCTCAGGGTGCAATGTTTGAGGAGTTACACGGCTCGACCTGGAACGGCCCCTGCAGTCACCGTTCTTTATTGGCCTCAGGGTGCAATGTTTGAGGAGTTACACGGCTCGATGGGGAACGGCCCCCGCAGTCACCGTTCTTTATTGGCCTCAGGGTGCAATGTTTGAGGAGTTACACGGCTCGATGGGGAACGGCCCCCGCAGTCACCGTTCTTTATTGGCCTCAGGGTGCAATGTTTGAGGAGTTACACGGCTCGATGGGGAACGGCCCCCGCAGTCACCGTTGTTTCGTAGCCTCAGGATGCAATGTTTGAGGAGTTACACGGCTCGATGGGGAACGGCCCCCGCAGTCACCGTTCTTTATTGGCCTCAGGGTGCAATGTTTGAGGAGTTACACGGCTCGATGGGGAACGGCCCCCGCAGTCACCGTTCTTTATTGGCCTCAGGGTGCAATGTTTGAGGAGTTACACGGCTCGATGGGGAACGGCCCCTGCAGTCACCGTTGTTTCGTAGCCTCAGGATGCAATGTTTGAGGAGTTACACGGCTCGATGCGGAACGGCTCCCGCAGTCACCGTTGTTTATTAGCTTTACACGGCTCGATGGGGAACGGCCCCTGCAGTCACCGTTGTTTATTAGCTCAGGGTGCAATGTTTGAGGAGTTACACGGCTCGATGGGGAACGGCCCCCGCAGTCACCGTTCTTTATTGGCCTCAGGGTGCAATGTTTGAGGAGTTACACGGCTCGATGGGGAACGGCCCCCGCAGTCACAGTTGTTTATTAGCCTCAGGGTGCAATGTTTGAGGAGTTACACGGCTCGACCTGGAATGGCCCCTGCAGTCACCGTTCTTTATTGGCCTCAGGGTGCAATGTTTGAGGAGTTACACGGCTCGATGGGGAACGGCCCCCGCAGTCACCGTTCTTTATTGGCCTCAGGGTGCAATGTTTGAGGAGTTACACGGCTCGATGGGGAACGGCCCCCGCAGTCACCGTTCTTTATTGGCCTCAGGGTGCAATGTTTGAGGAGTTACACGGCTCGATGGGGAACGGCCCCCGCAGTCATCGTTGTTTCGTAGCCTCAGGATGCAATGTTTGAGGAGTTACACGGCTCGATGGGGAACGGCCCCCGCAGTCACCGTTCTTTATTGGCCTCAGGGTGCAATGTTTGAGGAGTTACACGGCTCGATGGGGAACGGCCCCCGCAGTCACCGTTCTTTATTGGCCTCAGGGTGCAATGTTTGAGGAGTTACACGGCTCGATGGGGAACGGCCCCCGCAGTCACCGTTGTTTCGTAGCCTCAGGATGCAATGTTTGAGGAGTTACACGGCTCGATGCGGAACGGCTCCCGCAGTCACCGTTGTTTATTAGCTTTACACGGCTCGATGGGGAACGGCCCCCGCAGTCACCGTTCTTTATTGGCCTCAGGGTGCAATGTTTGAGGAGTTACACGGCTCGATGGGGAACGGCCCCCGCAGTCACCGTTGTTTCGTAGCCTCAGGATGCAATGTTTGAGGAGTTACACGGCTCGATGCGGAACGGCTCCCGCAGTCACCGTTGTTTATTAGCTTTACACGGCTCGATGGGGAACGGCCCCTGCAGTCACCGTTGTTTATTAGCTCAGGGTGCAATGTTTGAGGAGTTACACGGCTCGATGGGGAACGGCCCCCGCAGTCACCGTTCTTTATTGGCCTCAGGGTGCAATGTTTGAGGAGTTACACGGCTCGATGGGGAACGGCCCCCGCAGTCACCGTTGTTTATTAGCCTCAGGGTGCAATGTTTGAGGAGTTACACGGCTCGATGGGGAACGGCCCCCGCAGTCACCGTTGTTTATTAGCCTCAGGGTGCAATGTTTGAGGAGTTACACGGCTCGATGGGGAACGGCCCCCGCAGTCACCGTTGTTTCGTAGCCTCAGGATGCAATGTTTGAGGAGTTACACGGCTCGATGCGGAACGGCTCCCGCAGTCACCGTTGTTTATTAGCTTTACACGGCTCGATGGGGAACGGCCCCCGCAGTCACCGTTCTTTATTGGCCTCAGGGTGCAATGTTTGAGGAGTTACACGGCTCGATGGGGAACGGCCCCCGCAGTCACCGTTGTTTCGTAGCCTCAGGATGCAATGTTTGAGGAGTTACACGGCTCGATGCGGAACGGCTCCCGCAGTCACCGTTGTTTATTAGCTTTACACGGCTCGATGGGGAACGGCCCCTGCAGTCACCGTTGTTTATTAGCTCAGGGTGCAATGTTTGAGGAGTTACACGGCTCGATGGGGAACGGCCCCCGCAGTCACCGTTCTTTATTGGCCTCAGGGTGCAATGTTTGAGGAGTTACACGGCTCGATGGGGAACGGCCCCCGCAGTCACCGTTGTTTATTAGCCTCAGGGTGCAATGTTTGAGGAGTTACACGGCTCGATGGGGAACGGCCCCCGCAGTCACCGTTGTTTATTAGCCTCAGGGTGCAATGTTTGAGGAGTTACACGGCTCGATGGGGAACGGCCCCGCAGTCACCGTTGTTTGTGGCCTATGCGGTATTCAGTGTAGAAGAACAACACTGCTTAGAGGAAAGAGTCTCCTTTTTTTGGTTTCTTTATAGTTGAGTGGTGGGGAGGAGCGAGGACCTACTTCACAGTGGAGTGACACTCAACAGTACCTAAAACAAGCCACACGTAACACTCCTAGTGCATCAGAGTTCATTATGTATGACATGACTCATACTCTGACTCTGCTAGTAGTTTTATCATATACTTCTGTGTGACGTTGTGGAAAGGAAAAAAGATTGCCTGGTATTTTGTATTACCGCGAAGAAAGCAAGTGCAAAAGGCAGTGGTAACCTGTTTTCTCTATATATATGTGCAGTGAACAGCATAAATGGATAGAGTGCCTGGAGACAGCCCCTGTGGTAGCGGGGTGTGGTATAAATCAACAAAACATAACAGTTGGAGGGTATGCCCAGGGTGTGGGCACATCTCCCCAGGGGCAGACGGGGACGAGTTTAGAGGGAGGAGACGCAACTTAGAAGTGATGGACCCTTCTCCTCCCCAGGGGCAGACGGGGACGAGTTTAGAGAGAGGAGACGCAACTTAGAAGTGATTGACCCATCTCCTCCCCGGGGGTAAATGGGACAAGTTTAGAGGGAGGAGACGCAACTTAGAAGTGATGGACCCGTCTCCTCCCTGGGAGTAGATGGAGAAGAGGTTAGAAGGAGGAGACGCAACTTAGAAGTGATGGACCCGTCTCCTCCCCAGGGGGAGGTGGGGAAGAGGTTAGAAGGAGGAGATGCAACTTAGAAGTGATGGACCCGTCTCCTCCTCGGCGGTAGATGGGGATGAGGTTAGAGGGAGGAGACGCAACTTAGAAGTGATGGACCCGTCTCCTCCCTGGGGGTAGATGGAGAAGAGGTTAGAAGGAGGAGACGCAACTTAGAAGTGATGGACCCGTCTCCTCCCCAGGGGGAGGTGGGGAGGAGGTTAGAAGGAGGAGATGCAACTTAGAAGTGATGGACCCGTCTCCTCCTCGGCGGTAGATGGGGATGAGGTTAGAGGGAGGAGATGCAAGTTAGAAGTGATGGACCCCTCTCCTCCCTGGGGGTACATGGGGACGAGGTTAGAGGGAGGAGATGCAATTTATAAGTGATGGACCCTTCTCCTCCCCAGGGGTAGATGGGGATGGGTTTAGAGAGAGTAGACACAACTTAGAAGTGATGGACCCGTCTCCTCCCTGGGGGTAAATGGGGATCAGGTTAGAGGAAGGAGACGCAACTTAGAAGTGATTGACCCGTCCCCTCCCCGGGGGTAAATGGGGACAAGGTTAGAGGGAGAAGACGCAACTTAGAAGTGATGGACCCGTCTCCTCCCTGGGGGTAGATGGGGAAGAGGTTAGAAGGAGGAGACGCACATTAAAAGTGATGGACCCGTCTCCTCCCCGGGGGTAGATGGGGAAGAGGTTAGAAGGAGGAGATGCAACTTAGAAGTGATGGACACGTCTCCTCCTCGGCGGTAGATGGGGATGAGGTTAGAGGGGGGAGAAGCAACTTAGAAGTGATGGACCAGTCTCCTTCCCGGGGGTAGATGAGGTTAGAGGGAGGAGATGCAACTTAGAAGTGATTGACCCATCTCCTCCCTGGGGGTAAATGGGGACAAGGCTAGAGGGAGAAGACGCAACTTAGAAGTGATGGACCCGTCTCCTCCCTGGGGGCAGACGGGGACGAGTTTAGAGGGAGGAGACGCAACTTAGAAGTGATGGACCCTTCTCCTCCCCAGGGGTAGATGGGGATGGGTTTAGAGAGAGGAGACGCAACTTAGAAGTGATTGACCCATCTCCTCCCCGGGGGTAAATGGGACAAGTTTAGAGGGAGGAGACGCAACTTAGAAGTGATGGACCCGTCTCCTCCCTGGGGGTAGATGGAGAAGAGGTTAGAAGGAGGAGACGCAACTTAGAAGTGATTGACCCGTCCCCTCCCCGGGGGTAAATGGGGACAAGGTTAGAGGGAGAAGACGCAACTTAGAAGTGATGGACCCGTCTCCTCCCTGGGGGTAGATGGGGAAGAGGTTAGAAGGAGGAGACGCAAATTAAAAGTGATGGACCCGTCTCCTCCCCGGGGGTAGATGGGGAAGAGGTTAGAAGGAGGAGATGCAACTTAGAAGTGATGGACACGTCTCCTCCTCGGCGGTAGATGGGGATGAGGTTAGAGGGGGGAGAAGCAACTTAGAAGTGATGGACCAGTCTCCTTCCCGGGGGTAGATGAGGTTAGAGGGAGGAGATGCAACTTAGAAGTGATTGACCCATCTCCTCCCTGGGGGTAAATGGGGACAAGGCTAGAGGGAGAAGACGCAACTTAGAAGTGATGGACCCGTCTCCTCCCTGGGGGCAGACGGGGACGAGTTTAGAGGGAGGAGACGCAACTTAGAAGTGATGGACCCTTCTCCTCCCCAGGGGTAGATGGGGATGGGTTTAGAGAGAGGAGACGCAACTTAGAAGTGATGGACCCGTCTCCTCCCTGGGGGTAAATGGGGATCAGGTTAGAGGAAGGAGACGCAACTTAGAAGTGATTGACCCATCTCCTCCCCGGGGGTAAATGGGGACAAGGTTAGAGGGAGGAGACGCAATTTAGAAGTGATGGACCCGTCTCCTCCATGGGGGTACATGGGGACGAGGTTAGAGGGAGGAGATGCAACTTAGAAGTGATGGACCCTTCTCCTCCCCAGGGGTAGATGGGGATGGGTTTAGAGGGAGTAGACACAACTTAGAAGCGATGGACCCGTCTCCTCCCTGGGGGTAAATGGGGATCAGGTTAGAGGAAGGAGACGCAACTTAGAAGTGATTGACCCATCTCCTCCCCGGGGGTAAATGGGGACAAGGTTAGAGGGAGAAGATGCAACTTAGAAGTGATGGACCTGTCTCCTCCCTGGGGGTAGATGGGGAAGAGGTTAGAAGGAGGAGATGCAACTTAGAAGTGATGGACCCGTCTCCTCCTCGGCGGTAGATGGGGATGAGGTTAGAGGGAGGAGAAGCAGCTTAGAAGTGATGGACCAGTCTCCTCCCCGGGGGTAGATGAGTTTAGAGGGAGGAGACGCAACTTAGAAGTGATGGACCCGTCTCCTCCCTGGGGGTACATGGGGACGAGGTTAGAGGGAGGAGATGCAACTTAGAAGTGATGGACCCTTCTCCTCCCCAGGGGTAGATGGGGATGGGTTTAGAGGGAGTAGACACAGCTTAGAAGTGATTGACCCATCTCCTCCCTGGGGGTAAATGGGGACAAGGTTAGAGGGAGAAGACGCAACTTAGAAGTGATGGACCCGTCTCCTCCCTGGGGGTAGATGGGGAAGAGGTTAGAAGGAGGAGACGCAACTTAGAAGTGATGGACCCGTCTCCTCCCTGGGGGTAGATGGGGAAGAGGTTAGAAGGAGGAGACGCAACTTAGAAGTGATGGACCCGTCTCCTCCCTGGGGGTAGATAGGGAAGAGGTTAGAAGGAGGAGACGCAACTTAGAAGTGATGGACCCGTCTCCTCCTCCTCGGGGGTAGATGGGGATGAGGTTAGAGAGAGGAGAAGCAACTTAGAAGTGATGGACCCGTCTACTCCCTGGGGGTAGATGGGAATGAGGTTAGAGGGAGGAGATGCAACTTAGAAGTGATGGACCCGTCTCCTCCCCGGGGGTAGATGGGGATGAGGTTAAAGGGAGGAGAAGCAACTTAGAAGTGATGGACCCGTCTCCTCCCCGGGGGTAGATGGGGATGAGGGTAGAGGGAGGAGAAGCAACTTAGAAGTGATGGACTCGTCTGCACAAGCGAAGGAGTAGATGCACCGGGCCCTGGAGATGGGTTTTCAGCAGCGTGCTTGACGCTTAATATGCAGGTAAAGAGTGCACATTCATACCCGATTCGAAGGGCGAAGTAACGAGGCCAGAGCAGAGCTTCCTGGAAGGCACTGCCGGGGTTGGGTTAGTCATTGTGTGCTGAGTGTGTCTGGCTTTGGAGCTTCTGTTCGGCTGTGTTTGCTTTAGGTCCAGTTCTCAGTGAACGGGAGTGTTTTCTTCCTCACTGGCGGTTGCACAAAGGTGCTTTTAGGAATACGTAAAGCCCCTGAGGCTGTGCCAGGAGGCGAGTCGCAGTCACAGCCATGGAGCCGTTTGCCTTTGCATTGCTAACTTGCAGTAGATCAGCTCAGATGGCTTGACGTCTTTAAAAGAATGAGAACCACCACTGATGCATTTCCATACTGACCCACTCCCCCACACACACCCACACCCTATGTTATCTTGTATTTGTATAGCGCCTCCTGCCATAGTTAATGAGATTGAAGCGCTTTTGCCTGTCAGAGAGGCAAAGGACAAGTATGATAGACCATTCAGCAGTGGTAGGGTGGAACAAAGTCGGGGAGACAGTTGGGATGAGGGCGTGGGATGGATAAGATGCACAGGAAGGCGTGAGAAGGAAAAGGTGAAGGAGCTATGTGTACAATTGAACCAAATTTATCGTGGCACTCAACTGTATTGTATGGGGCACAGTGCGGAAAGGAGAGATGGATGGAGGAGAGGTGTTCGCTGCGCCGGCGGTATGCCTGGAATGTACTCACTGCATGGTGAGCCTGGGCAGGAAGAAGCCATGCCCAAGAAAACACAGAAGGCAAAGCCCTATGAGCCCAGGAAGCGACAAAGGGGAAGGCACGGAGCAACCCCAATCTGACATTTCTGACATCTAAGAGCGTGGAGCCAAGACCTTTTTTAAGAGCTGCATTTGGTCTATAAGTCTAGTGCACACTCTGAAATGTACCTTTTCAATATTGTTTCGGTCAAACAGAGAAATGTTTTTGCAATTTGGAGTTAATATGCTACTGTGTGGCAGAAAATAAGATGTCAGTTCAGCTTTAATTTGGAAATAAAATCCATAACAGCAAGCAAAAAAGAAAAATAACACTGTAAACCAGTAGTCTTCAAACTTCTGAAGGCTGAGCTCCCCCTTGGCAAGAGAGTATACGTATGCCCCCCCAGCCCCTCACTGAACGAGGAGGCTACCCTATGTAGATGGGTGGTTGAGCAGGATGAAGGTCGCACACATACACGCCATCATACCCCATTCCTTAAAGGAGATGCTTGTACAATCCTGGTTTATATTGTTCATCCAGGACCACAAGTCCCAGAATGCAAAGAAAAAGCAAGAAAGTGATTACTATCTTCCGAATGGAATGGGGCACGTTGCCATCAATACACCATGAGGGTAAAAGTATGGAAGACGCAAATGTTGCACAGGCTACATATCCCTAGTTACCAGAAGTAGTTGATGGGCAGGCCATATGCCCTCACTCTCAGGCATAGCTCGCAACCTGGTGAGTCTCCAAAGGGGGTTAAATTAAATATCTTGAAGGGTGATGCCATTGAGGTCCACAAGAGGCATTTAGTTTGTTGGCAGGGTGAAGATGTGGCAACAAAATTAACAGCTTCCAAGTTAGTGCGGTTAAAGAGGGTTCCATATGTGGCAAGAGGGCTGGGTGCTCATATGGCAGATTGTTTTATTGAGCAATCCGACGGCAAAAGGCCAGCCACTAAGGATTATATTCCCACAGTGGGGTGCAGCCAAGCTCGTTCACAAGAATATTCTTTTTTTTGCTGTTTTGATACATTGATGTCTGCCTTCTTTTGCTGCCTCCCTCCTTCACTCTCCTTCTCCCTGTCCTCTCTCTGTGCCAGCCCTCAATTTTTCACTCTCCCTTTCTGCTCTGCACTCTCCCATTGCTGCTCTGCCGCCCTTCTTTACCTTCCTTCATCATCTGTCCTTACTCAGTTTTATGATCTCCCTCTAGTGTTCTTTCACCTTCTCTTTGTACTCTCCCTCCCTTCTCTCCTTTGCGCCTTCTTTTTTGTCTCTTCTCTCACTCTGTACCTCCCTCCAATTCCACCTCTCCTCTCTTCCTCCCGCTCTGTCTCCTTTTCCTCTACTTCTGTTGCTTCCATTTCTCCATCCCATGTTCTTGCCTTTGTATATCATTTCTTTGCATTATGTCTCTGTCTTGCCACACTGTTGTCTTTCCTGTTTTTATGTGCGCTCTCTTTCCCATTTTCCCTCTTAGCTGTCGCCCCATCCTTTTCTGCCTCTCTTTTGTCACAAAATGGATGCGCCCATGTGCTTGCTTTTGCAAATTTTGAGCTTGAATAGCTCAAAATTTTAAATAGGAACTTTTAAAAAAGAGGATGCTAGTATTTTTTTTTATGTTGCCTATCTATTTTTTAAATAAAAATTTTTACTAGACCATCCCTTTAAGCCCCTCTTGCTGTCGGTCTCCCAGCAACACTTGCTCCCCCCATTTTTCTCCCTCTCTTCTTTCTCTTTTCCTCCCTTTCTATCTTGCCTCTTTTTACATTTCTCCTTCTGTGCTATCTGGTTCCATCGTCATTCATTTCTTTCAGCATCCCATTCAGTTCTAGTTCCCTCTCTCATTCCTGCCCTGTCTCTTCTCCCATGCTCCTCCTGCCTATTCCTCCTTTCACTTTTCAGCCAGTGCAGTCACTCTTCCCCTTGGTTCACTCTCCTTCTCCTCATCATGAGTGGCAACTTTTGCTTTTTGCTACAGGGCAGAAATTCCTACACTGAGTGAAGCGAGGGAGCCGTACCCATTCCGAGGTTTAAACAAACCATTTAAGAGCCCCTTTTGTAGCAAGAATTGGAAAAAGGTCCTAGGATTTATGTTAGGAAAGATTTCATTTATGTGCAATTCCCCCCCTACCCTCCCATTTATGTACTTTTACCAGTGGAGCCCAGCCTTCAGCTGAGCTCCCCATCAGCGTTTGCTCACTTATTATGGGGAAACTGACATGTCGTTCAGACTGTCAGTATTTGGAAACTGTGTTTCCCTTAGTCTTTGACTATGTTGCTATTTCTTGGTAACTTTTTAACAGTGCACAATGTACCTTCCAGTACCGTGCACTGGGGTTCCATTTTGTTTTATGACCCTAGACACGCTCAAAGGATTTTTTGGTGATTGTATGAGTATGCCTAGAACGAACTGGTGGCAGCAGTTACTTTGTATAATGTTTTACTTCTTTTTACTGAATCACATTGTGTTTACTGCGTTTGGTTCAAGACTGTGGCCAAGTCCGAAAATGGCCGTGCCACAAAGTCTTTTGTTCTGTCCCATGGACATTTTGTCCCTGCCTTGCCTTCACCCATGTTGTGTAACCCGGGCTTTCCTTCTTTGGGCAAGCAGCCTCCTGTGAAACCCGATCTCTTTCGCAGGCTTCTGCCTGTCAGTTGTATGTGCAAAGGAAGCGGGTTGGGAATTTCTGGCCCCAATCTGCACTAGTGGTGCCAGGATGTCTGGAGTTCCTGAATGACTGAACCCACCATGGACTGTGATTGGTCTACAACTGGGATGCCTGCAAGAGAGCAGATCTTAGATTGGAAGTCCTGGATTTTGACGCAAAGCTAATCTTGGATAGGAGAAGGGGATATGCATCCATTCTAGGTCGATCACCTGAGTTATCACTGAACTACAGGAGGAGCCAAGCCTCCTGCATGAAACAAACTCGTGGAACCATTGGAGATGGTTTGGAAGGATTTGGCACCCTTCACTCTCTGCTGTCCCATCGGACCCCTGCTTTCTTCTTCGATCCAGAAGGCCTGCCAAGGTGCATCACCCCTTTGGAGTAGTGGGAACAACTAATCTCGGCGCCTCCTGCTTACCCACTGAACGAGCCCCTTCGGAAGTGTTCCTTGGCCATCCAGTGAACTGCCCAGCTCTACCACAGGGTATCCTATAGAACCTCCGCCGTCTTGAGTGCAAACCCAAGGCATAGGACATTGCTTGCTTGTGGTCCTGTGCATTCTCCAGCCACATTTTGCAGGCCTACCTCCTCTGGGTCCCGAATTAGGAGAGTGCATAACGCTGCCCGCACTTGGGATACTCACATCACTTCCTGTTGTTGACGGTCACTCTAGATCCCTTGCTGTTCTGCTCTCCTGTGCCCTGAAGCCTGCGACACCAGACATGTTTTCAAACCTCCTTCGGAAGCTGAGAAAAGGCAACTGTCCCATCACAGACTAACGTTGTCCTCGCAGCCGCTGAGAGCCGGAGAGCCACGAAACTGGAGGACCTCAACTAAACTGGCAAAGTTTGGTCGGGACTGTGCTGAGGGTCAGTGAGTACTTGCATCACTTACCGGTGGCCCCCTGGCACAACCAATCTCTTTTACACATGAGTATCCCTTAAAAGGTATTAGAACATTGGCTGAATTAGCCTGTTCTCCCAAGTTATTCTCACCATTTGAACACTGCTTTGCCGCCAAGAGCAGCGTCCACCTCGAATAGTGGGAACCAATTCTTCATCGCTTCAAGCCCTTTCCTGACTTGCTACAGAGCTCCCAAGAAGACCCGCTTTTTGCTTCACCTACGCGATCGTGTGTTTTTATGCACAACTGTACTGTTGAGCACAAGGCTCCAGTCTTAGGGTTGAACTCGAAAATTAGGGAACAACTCAGAAGAATTGCCCAATGCTGTTGATGTGCTAACTCAACCCTCTCTTTACAGGTTGTGGCTGTATTTTATCACTGAATTGCATTAGGAAATGTAATGTATATATATTGTATAGTATAAGGATTTTGTGTGATACTGTTTCGCATTGCTAAAGTTACGTGTCTATTGATGCGGCCGACAATACAATGTATAGCTATTTTATTCATATACACTTGTCTAACAGTAATGTGTGGTTTGTTGCTATATGTGCTCATTATCGGCTTCCGACCACCCTCACCCCTCCTGAGACTTAGTCTTGACCACCAGCCAATCTAGAAAGATTGGTCCTGCTTGTCCAGAAGATTCCCCTGTTTCAATAAACTGAGGGTGGCCTCCTAAACTTCTGCCCACCAGGATGGAGTTAGAAATCCATCTTAACTATTTACAGTGAGGTATAAACGTATAATATTTCAGCAACAGTCAACTAACCTGCTGAGCTGTCTTTCCTCCGCGTTCTGCTTTTGGATCTCCACCTTCCCCCTACTTTTACTGAGCCTTTCAAACAGCTTTGGCCAGTCGTCCTCTCTCCTTCCACCTACCCCGCACAAGTAGGGATCAGGTGGATCATTGATGAGACAGCCTTCCTTCTTTGAAGTGAGCAGCATTTGCTAATTTTACAAGATGCATGCTAACACATCACTAAGTGGAGGAGAGGAGCCAGAAGACCTGCAATTTAAAAGCATGCAGTACTAAATCATTTGATTTTTGGTCGAGCCGACACAAATACATGCAGAATATCCACAGGGATAAAATTATAGTGCTGCCCAGTGGTGGAAATGGAAAAAGTTTAAAGAGGGATCCCACAAGGGGAAGAGTTTGCAGGAGGGTGCAGAGTTCCAAGGGGGCCGTTTTTCAGAGGGGCAGAGCTGGCAGTTGAACTCTGCTCAAAGGAAATGTTAAAAATAATAGTTTAAAAATTGTGCAATTTCTTTCATGCTGCTTCTTTCCAAACTCCACACTGTACATCTATTTCATTCTAACTTACTTCCATGGCAATGGTGCACCCAAAATATGTTATCATTGCCACTTTAAAATCGCTTTGGGATCCCATCATTTGATGGGGTGTGAAGGCAAGCTGCAAGCACTGGGGTAGGGCTTACATGTGAGACGGTTGTGGCAAGGAGTCTATTTTGCATGGCATTTGTCAGACTTCAGAGAAATTGCTGTCTATTGATTTCTATATCAACCATTCTCCCACCATGCAAAGCAACCCCTTGCCATTTGTAGAGCATTGGCAGATTCTGTGGCAGGTTTGGTGAACTCTGCTTGCCTGCCTCCTGCTGCAACATGTGCTGGTGTGCTTGGCGCCATGGTGTTGCTGACTTTTGGGTAGCTCAGGCTGCAGGGCACTGCCAGGCAGGCCAAGACGGTCGGCCTACAGTTCTTTTGTGATGCATTCATCAAAGAAAGGTAACACTTATGTGTTACCTTTCTTTGATGAATGCATCCGTGCCGTGGTGCCACTAGCTGGCTGCTGGAGCTGGCCGCTGGCAAGTAATGTAACATATGCTACTTAAAGTAACGTAAGTTACAAAAATAGTTAAACCAAAACCAGCGCAGGGTGGTGGTTTATGAAACTGGGCCTCAGGGCCTCCAGTGATTTGGCGAGTGGCCGAATGACCGATAGGCCAGTCTGACCTGGGAGATACCTTCAGGTTTCTCACAACCCAAATGTATCCTTTCATTGTGACCTGAAAAGCAGCACATGGGTACAATCAGGGAAAATAACTGCTCCAGTCTCCAGGATTGCAAACTCTCTTGCCACATACTGGGCAAATAGTCAATACTCACGTGCCCCCTCATCCTTTCCTCTCTCACCCCCATGTTTGGCTTGCAACAATATGCTATTTTATAAAGATAACTTGAAAAGTAAACAAACCATAGTAAAGTACAAATATATAGATCCTTATATAAATATGCTAGGCAAAACGTTTTCAATTCTGGCATTTTTCCCTCCCCCCACATTGAATGAAATAGTAAAAATACCAGAATGCAGTTCAGCAGAAGGCAGAAAATGGCCTGTTGATTTTAAAAATGTACTTTCAAGATTTAAAGATTCATAACAAAATGTAATGTAAGAAAAAGTTACCTGTTTGTGTTTAAATGTTTGAAAAAGGCATGCTTCATATATAATGTGAGGAAAATATTATATTCTACCTACAATAAATGCTTTTTAGGTTGATAAATATGAGCATGTGAAAATAAGGCAGATAATTTAAACTGGTTTGGGGGGAATATTTAATTTTCCTGGAGCAAGGCACATATTTAGGCAGATATCTGGTGCTTTGCTTGTGCTTTCAAAATAAAAAATGTCCCTTTGCAGTTCTTAACACAGAAACATTAACAGCGTCTTGCCCAAAACAATAGTCTCTTTAATGGGCCATCACTTATAAATCACTTACACTTTAAATGCCCTGGTTGAAGAAAGTAAGTGATAGAAGTATTTATAGTGCTTGATGGGCATCTACGAGGAGGGTATTTGTCTGGAGTGCGTTGCAGCAGGAGATTGAGAGGTGACACATTGCCTCACTAGGACTATTCACTAGAAAACATGTATTTATATGCTGGAAGCAGGCAGCTGGTGCCTGGGGGCCCCATGTCAGATGCAGAGATTGCCCATGCAGTCTCAGGCTGCCCCTGGATGCCAGGACAATGAGGGCGCTGAGCAGGAACACTGCCTTGCTTGGCATCCTCATTGTCCTGCCAGCGGGATCCCTTTCCCGTTCGGCACCCTCTTGTCATTGAGGGTGCAGAAGGGGAGAAATGTCCCGGTCTGACTGTGAAAATGGCCACTGGGTCTGAGGCAGGTCGGGTCCGACATCCGGGGAGACATATGATGCCGGATCTTGGACCGGCAAGAGCCAGCCCATTGACCAGTGCAGCTTCTGCCCCGTGGTTCAACTGCCCCCTGTGCCTCAATGTAATTGGTGCACATGCTCTTCATCCCTTTCTGCCTGCCCCTTTGCTTAGCTCTCATTCAATCCCTCTTTTTCTTTGCCGCTGAAACAGAAACAAGCAACCACTGTGAGCACATGACCTGTCCAAACCAACTGCCTACAAGGTGGGTTTGATTCTGCAAGCTCATGTGCTGAAATATGCTCTTATCATGGGCACTTGAAGCAGACAGGGTCAAAGTGCTCACCTCTGTGCTTGTGACAAATCAGCTTGAGGGGCACCAGTGGTCCAGGGATTAATATTGGTTTCTAAACCATCAATCAGCCCTACACCTCTAGTACACCAAAAGGGATCCGAACAGATTGGAAACACAACCAAATTATAAACCTCCTTGTCCAATTTTGGTAACATGGACGGAACGGCAGGCTTATCTCCAAAAGGTTGTGGATGGTTGGTTTGTTGCAACACAGCGAAAATACAATTATTACCCAATGATAAAAGGGACTGTCCAGTCAAGGTTGTATACAATTATCTACTTTATTATCATCACAAGTCAGTTCTAGCACACTACAAAATACAAACCCCCCTTGAAAAGGAATGCAGAGGACAGACAGTTTCAAAGCAGGAAAAGGGATGCGCTCTGGACACTGACAGGAGGGTAGTCAGTACAGTAAATAATCACAGCAGTTCAAGGATTCTTGGTTTCAGCACAAAGGGAGCAATGGGCCACTAGGGGCCTTCAGAGAAGGACCAGGGGGAAGAAATCACAATGTACCTTGTGCTTGTAGGTGCTCTTGGTGCTCGACGGGGTCGAGACGGTTTCAGGGTACATTGCTGCTTCTGCAACAGAGTTCAAGATGGGAGACAGCTGCGAGTATAAGGTGGCAACCAGTTTGGCGAGTAAGGCTGGACAGACAGATGCAGGCTGGCCTACACGGCGGCTCAGGGTCAGGAATCTTTGTCTCAGTGATGGTCAGAGGTTCTGAAGCACTGGTTGAGGTGTCTCAGAGGGCTGTACAGACTGCATCATAACAACAATTGGCAGTGCAGTTGATTGCAGCTCGAGGGGCTCCACTGGCTCAAAAAAGTTGTTTAAGGCAGACGTCGGTAGATGTTTCTCGATGCACTCCTCCTAGCTTCTTCACTGGGCTTGTGTCGTCCTTTAAGGTGGATAACCGAAAGCTGAGGAGAGTGTTGCAGGCAGCTGCCTTGCCCTTGCTTTGGTTCAGAAACTCTCTGGCACATCCCACCTAGGAAGCTTGGAGCAGAGCCTAGCAGGGCACACTGTGTGCTGGCTGGGTTCCAGTTCTGGAGCAGCTGGAGGGTTCTCTGAATACGGTATCTCCCTCTCTTCCCTGGGAGATGTTTAGGGGAGGGATCTTGCTTCCCTCTTGGAGGCCCTGGCCTTCCTTCACTGACGGAAGATGTAAGGCAGACTGTACCTTCAGTCAATGTCCAATGCTGAGTTCTTCTTGTTACTCCTAGCAAAATCTTCAGATGATCTGCCAAATGAGGGGTTCAACCCTCTTTTAAAGCCAAATGGGCCACCGGGATTAGTGTAGGCTAAACCTACCTTAATGAACCAACCCTGGTTCATCACCAACAATCTCCTGTATGCATGAGATCATAACCAGAATGCTTTGCAACAGAAAAGGTAAAAGGGTGAAAACATGTAATAATAAGTCCCACCCGTCTTCCTGTCTGTTGTGGATCAAATGGTCCCTCTGGTTAATGGAGCTCTCTGTGGTTCCTGATTAAAGTGGCAGGTTCCCCTTGAAGCTGTGGCGAGACCAGGCTTTCTGGCTCCACCAAACCACATACACGTACCTTCTGAATGGGGTCCTCCTCCGGGGATGACTATTGTAAACACGCAGTGCCAGGCATGACATTTCACTGTCAATCGATAATGAGGGTGGGAGCTTGCTTCAGGCTGACACAGTTGCATACGAAAGGGTGTTGGGGTTCCCTGTCTTCTTTGATAGCCTCTGCAGCCAGGCCCCATGTGGGCCTGTTTGAATTAAACTCTGATGAGTATGCTGCCACCAGCTACATGGCTCAACAAAAGGACAGGGCAGATCCATGGAGACTTTGTTAGTTAATTAGGCTGCCCATGGCAGGGGGAAGGTTTGACCCTCACCCTTCGGGAGAGGCATTGTGTACTCCACATGTCAGATCCCAAAATAATTTACAGGGGGCGACTTAGCCTGTAGGCTGAGTCCATGCAGAGTACACGGGTCTATGCGTATGTTGTGCGGTGAGAATAGGAACATGTGTGCGGATTAACCCCACACATTATCCGGAGGTTGGTCTACCATCATTCAATTTTATTTAAAATTTCATAAAAGCCCTGGTGAGCACACCCCTACCGTGCGGATGGTCAAATTCCTCACAAGCCCCCCATCCCCATCATGTGAACCACCACCCTACTGAGGGTGAGGTTCATCATCAAGGTGAAATTACCAGCTGAGGCCATCTGCATGTCCATGCTGGGAGCCTGGCTTGTGCTGGATGTCCATATCTAATCCTTGTAGGGATATGGCACAACGCAAAAGCTTAGGGTTCTCCCTTGCATGGCCATTAACCATCAAAGAGGCCTGTGGTCTGTCTGGATCATAAAGTGTGACCCATAGATGCAGGGTTTCAGCTTCTTTACGGCCCACATGACTGTGTGAGCCTCTTTTTCAATGACGGCCCAGTTCCTTTCCCTTTTTGTCAATCCCCTGCTAATGTTGGTTGCTCTACCCCTTGAGAGTTTAGCTAAGCTAACACTTCTCCAATCCTAAAATCACAGGCATTATTTATTTATTGGACATTTGTATGGTGCCTATACACAAGTGTTTCAAGGCTTGGATAATGAACTCCTGACCATAGTCTGGCACTTTCAGAACTGGGGCCCTGCGAAATCCATTCTTTAAATACTGAAAGGAGGTTTGACAGGCAGGAATCCAAGTTACCATCTTCGGCATTTTATTGGAAGTGACATTATTCAAGGGCATGGCAATGGTCCCATACCCCTTGATGAATGACTGCTAGTACCCGGTGGAGACCTAGGAAGGTTCTCACCTGCGTCTGTGTGATGGGGATGTCCTAATCCTTCATAGCCAGTACCTTCACTTTGAGAGGTTGCTTCTTCCATTGACCTAGGCAAGCCACTGTGGCTTGCGCTATCTGGCACTTTGTGGCCTTTATAGACAGACCTGTATTCTGCAGTGCCTGAAGCCATTGTTTCAGGTGGGTTAAGTGATCCTCCCAGGTGAATGAGCTCATCTGCCCACGGAATGGGGTGAGCATCTGTCTTCATGACAGAATTTACCCCCCTGTAGTCCACACAAAGGTGACCTTCAGCCTTCCCACCACTAGTCTTTTTAGGGACCACCACCACTGGGCTAGCCGAGGCGCTATGGGATGGCTCTATCTCTCCCAGGGACAACAACTTGGAAACGTCCTCATTGATTGTGACCCTGACCTTATCGGACATCCAGTGAATCCTACTCTTCACTGGCTTACTGTGGCCAGTGTCCACATGATGGGTGCACCAATCTGCACAACCTGGAGTCAGTGAAAACAGACGGCCAAACTGGCCCAGTAAATGGCTACAGTCTGTCAGTTGCTGTTCTGACAGGTCTGTTGCAAGGTTGACAACTCCATTTGACCCATCTGTGGCTTCAGTGTGCAGGAGGTCTGGGGGGGGGATTGGTCTCCTCCTCTGTCTCTCCGTCAATCACTAATGCCATGACCAATTCATCCCAGATATGTTTTCGCCGGTTGATATGAAAGACCCTGCACATCTGTTCAGGTCCTTTCAGGTCCTTTCATGTCAATGAGATAATTCACCTCACTGACTTTTTCCAGCACACAGTAAGGCCCAGTCCACTTGTCCTGAAGGGCACTGGGTTTGACAGGCTCTATAATCCACACCTACTGGCCTGGAGAATAGACTGTCACTGTGGCCTTCTGGTCGTGCCAGCTCTTCATTAGCTCCTGAATGGCCTTTGGGTTTTCATTGACTGTTCCATCAACTTTGCTATTCTAGACAGAAGGCCAAGTGCATAGTCTACCACATCTCACGTAAGGGATGAGGGGTTGCCCCCTGATCGCTCTTTCACTAGACTGAGGGGACCTCGTACAGGGTGTCCAAACAGAAGCTCAAAGTGACTAAATCCAACTCCATTCTGTGGCACCACCCTGTAGGCGAACTGAAGGCATGGCAGGGGAATATCCCATTTTCTCCTCAGGTGCTCTGCCAATCCACCTATCGTGCCTTTCGGGATCTTGTTGAACCGCTCAACCAGCCCATTCGTTTGTGGATGGAAGGATGTAGAGAACCGGTAGGTGACTCCACACTCTTCCCACATAGCATTCATATACGTGGATATGAAGTTGGATCCCCTGTCCGAAATGACTTTGTTGGGAATCCTCTACAACAATATGAGACAAGAGGGTGGTTTTGAGACCCAATTAAGCAACCCCTCTAAAAGAAGCTATCTTTACAAAACCACTAATGCTAAAGGGTGTAGTAGGTTCAGAGGAGGCAGAGTCTCAACCAGTGGTGAAGAGCAAAATCTGGCGCCCCCCCTGCGAGCCATGCTGAGGGCCCCCCAGCCCTGCAACAAATCACGGGTCGCACCACACTCTGTGCCGGCATAGATTACCACGCTTGCGCAATGGGCACAAACGTGCTGCTGCGGGGGCATGCTGCACACAGTACTAGGAGAAGAATATTACATGGCCTGCGGTAGCGGCCATGTATTTATGGTTAAGTTGCTAAACCCATAGGAAGAGCACTTTTTGGATGGCTTATAACTTTTCTCCCCCTGGATGAATCCTTGCCAAACTTTGCAAAAAAAGTATATGTCCCACTCTGAATTTTTTTGTTTTGCAGTTTGGTGAAGTTTGGTGAAGGGGGGCAAAGTTATAGGGGGGGTCCCAAAATTTCTTTTTTTCCCATAGACATAATGGGAAAGAATTTCTGTCGCGCCGACAGCCCAAACCGCTGGATGGATTTTCACCACATTTGCGGCAGGAGCGGCGGCTTGGTCCCGAAAGCATGCTTTTGTTAATTTGGTGTAAATCCGTCCAGTAGTTTTTTTTTTTAAACGACCAAAACGTAAGGCAAAGAAATGTGTGATATCTATATCCGCTCCGAGGACTCACTTCCCTGTTCGGTCCGTGGACTGGCCTTTCATTGGCTGTTCTGTAGCAGACTGGCCTCTGATTGGTCAGAAAATTCACAGACTTTTGCATAGTCCGTGGACATCGGGGCACGGCCGCTGGTTGGGTGGCGAGAAAACATGAAATGCGTTGGTTTTCCTGAAACGCCCACCATCTTGGATTCGTGGACGTTTTTGGGTCCACAGATAAAAACATAAAAAGAAAAGTAGCATTTCACTTGTCAAACTCAACAAACAATCTCTGGGGATGTGGAGGGGTGAGGATTGGATTGGATATGGCCATAAGAAGCCAAATTAGGGGTTGTTTCAATCCCCGAAAGTCCGCGAACACTCCAGATGTCCTGGGGCAGTCCTGTGGTGTCCGCGGACACTTCAGATGTCCTAGGACATCTGTGCCTATTTCTGCATTACAGGTTTGGGGAAAAGCAGTTTTTGGATGGCTTATAACTTTTGCGCCTCTCAATGAAACTGCATGTAATTTTGCAATTTTATTCTAGAACTAATACTGAATGGTTTTGGGGGATTCTGTCAAGAGGGGGCAAAATTAGAGGGGGGTCCTAAAATATTGTAAAGGCATATAAATGTGGTGTCATTTGACGAACCTGCAAAACGATATTGGATCTAGATATAAATGGTTTTCTAAAGTTTGGTGGGATTTTCTCAAGAGGGGGTGAAATTAGAGGGGGGGTCTCAACTTTTTCTAGATGGCTTATAACTTTATTGCTATTTGACGAATGTGGAAAAAAGTTTTGAGAAAGATTATAGACCCAACCTTCAATTTTTGTGTAAAGACTGAATGGATTTTGTCAAGTGGGGGGTAAGTTATATGACTATTGTATGTACATACTTTTTGACACTTTTTAAAAAATAAAACATGGGCGTATTTTTAGCAAACTCGTGAGGAGCATTTGCAAGGACATTAAAGCATGGTTTTGCAAATGTGCCCGTGTTTTATTTTTTGACAAGTGTCATAATGTAGGTACAAAAAATAGTCACATACCTTTGGTGGCTGAGGTATAGCCTGTGGACGTGGGCAGTTGTCAGATTGTCTGGGTCATGGCATAAGGTCATGATGCGGACAATCTGGCTACTGGCCATGACCGCTAGGGACGAAGAATTGTGTTAAAGTGGCTATGTCTACCTGGGACTGGCAATGTGGTAAAGTTATTCGAAGGTAGGATAGGTTTGAAAGGGAAAAAAGTGCTTGTGGTAATATGTTCATAAGGTTTTGCAGGCTGCCATGGCAAGGGAAGAGGGGCTGTGTACGGAGCCCCGCCTTCTCTTTCCATGTTGGCTGTCTTGGAAAAGGATTTTCCTTCCTACAGCGGGACGGCGGGACGCCAGGATGGGTCCCCCACCCAGTACATGTGTGGGGGTCCCCGCACCACAGGGGCTGCAGGGGACCCTGTTACACCAGTGGTCTCAACATGCACAAACAATTATTTTGTGAGACCACAGTCTAAATAATAACAATTTAATAGCATACATAGTATTATTACATTTCATTTAATACATTAACATCCATATGGTCCTTATTTACCCACTAATAGCAAAAGGCATGTGTTTTACCACAACAATGTTGTCTCAAAAAGATCTCAAACCATCGTTATTGCTACTAAAATGACATGATATGATATGTTAGGTTATTTATAGCACACTTAATACCCAGAGGTTTCTAAGCACAGCCCCGGGGATTGAACCTGTGTTGCTCTGCATTGTATTTCTTCCAAGGCAAGCACATTGCCCCTGAGCTATTCTTCCGAGTCATGGAGAAAGCAGCCTCCGACATCTCATCACAATAGGACTATTAAAGTGCTAGTGCTTTCATTGCAGTCCACTTTAATCAGCTCAACACGTTGCTGTTCATTCATTTCCAATCTAAATTTACTTGTTCACAGATCCATACCTCAAACACCCAACATGTTTCATTCCTCTCTATACATTAAAATTCATCAACAGGAATTTCTTCAGGGGCACACCGGCTCCCGCTTTCCTCAAAATAACTCTCTTTGGGAGCAAAATTTCCTTGGGGAATCCAACTAGGGCGAATATCCCAATCAGAGCCTTAACAACCACAGGGGCTTAGATGCTCCTCAGAGGGACAGCCTCAGGGTACCTTGTGGCGTGGTCTACCACCACCAAGAGGTATCTGTTCTCTGAGCTGGTTTGAGGGTACAAAGGATCCACAATGTCATGGCTATTCTCTTGAAAGGACGCCCAACCACAGGCAGCGGAATTAAGGGGGCCTTTGTTGCACCACCTGACTTGCCAGAATCTTGACAAGTCGGGCTGGACCGGATAAAGTCCTTAACCTTTACATCAAACTGAGGCCAGTAAAAGTGGGCAACCGGTCTGATGTTTTAGTCACTCCCAAGTCACCTGCTAGAGGAATTTGGGAAGTCAAATACAAAAGGAACTTTCTGTGGCATTGGCGAATCACCAACCTTCTGGTGCCCTCACCCTCAGAGTCTTTTGGCTCACTGTACAGGAGTCCATCCTCCCAGTACACTTTGAAAAGTCCAGGGGCCTCACCCTTAGCCTGCTCCTCCGCTTGCTTCCGCAGACCCGCCGGAGTGGGACACTCTTTCTGGCCTTTAACGAAGTCAGCCTGATCCGGGCCCCCAGCTGAGGCAAACACATCTTGGGCAGGCCTTTCAGATTTAAGCTCAGCTGGTCCTCCACCTCAGGTTCCTGTGCTGAACCAGCCAACTATAAAGTCACTGAGTCCCCTGCTACCAAAGTAAGGTCCTCAGTGGCCACTGGCCCCTCTCCCACAGGAGTAGGGTACTCAGTAGTCTGCAGAACTGGACTAGGGGCTACCAGCCACACCGGCCCCTCCAACTAGCCCTCTGAAAGCACTCCAGGTCCTAAGGCTCTGAGAGCGTTCAATCTGGCGATCTCTTGGGCCCTCAGTTGGGTAGCCACTGTGATGATCTCGGGATGAGGAAGATCATTACTCAACAGACATGGGACAGGGAGGGAGTATTTCACTGCTAAACGGTGCTGGGTCGTTTCACCATGCCAGCTGAACTCTACTACCTGCAAGGTGCACTTATTATTTTTGTCAAATCCACTGACGCTACAATCAGGCACATCTATATACTGGTTTGGCTGTACCTACTGCCATGTGACACCAGTGAGGCTAGCCGCGGCATCTCGGACCAGAGGAGTTTTGTGTCTGTTGATATGCACATGTTCTAATTAGAGTTCAGTATTATTGGGAACTGGGATCTCTTCTGGAGATTCTGTACCATTCTCACTCAGTATAACCAATCCACATTCGGCCACTCCTTGGCCGAGTGGGAACTCCTCCTCTAGGAGGCCCACGCTAATGATGGTCTCCTCCAGAAGTCCAACATTCACTATGGCTTTCTTGGGTAAGCCCTTGCAAGCAGGATCCCCTTTCCGATAGCTCAGCTCCTTACACACAAGACAACTTATATGTGGTGAGAATGCAGGTGTCCCAGTGTTAGGGGTGCCTGGGCTCTTCTTTTCAGGATGTACTGCTGAACTAAGGTTTTGGGATTCCCCTTCATTCTTTTGGGGATCTGACTTCGAAGAGGATTGGGTTGGAGCTTTGTCCTTTCCATCCTTGTGAACTTTTTTGTCCGAAGATTCCTCCTCTGGTTTGGGTGTGCTTGCCTGAGCCGTTTTCTGGACTGGAGTACTCACAATACTGTCGGCAGCCTTTGCAAGCTCCCTAGGATCTGTGATAGTCTTGTCCACAATATGCTGGTGCAGGTCAACCTCACAATTCTTTAACACATGTTCATACACAATCAAATTGTACATCCCTTTAAATGTGTCAACTTTGTTACCAGCCACCCACTCAGATATTTCATCAAGTGTGTGAATGCTTCAAATGTCTGCCCACTTTTCTTTCCGGGCTCTCTGAAGCTCTTGAGATACTGTTTAGGGGTTTTACAGACCTTCCTCAGGAGGTCCGCCTTCATGCTCTCGTAAACGGGCCTTTCCTCTGGAGTTAACTGAAGAATTGCAACGGTCTATGGTGTCGGTAAGCGACTCATCAGGGCTCATAAACTGGCCTTTCTTCTGGAGTTAACTGAAGAATTGCATCAGTCCCTGGTGTCGGTAAATGACTCCTCAGGGCTGCACCCCACAGTACCTTGTCCACCTCCTGTAGCTGAAAAGCAAACTTGGGCGCTTCAAACCAGTCAAAATATCCTTCCGCACCTCTCAAGCCTGTACTAAGTCATTGGGGATGTGGTGCTGGGGTTTATCTTGAGCACCCTGGTTTGAGCCACTACCGCTGCTTTCACTAGAGGTTCATCTGTTGGCCTCCTTCTTCTCATGTGCCTGTCTGTGCAGCTCTATGGCGGCCCTGTCTCACTCCATTGTGACCTTGTCCCACTGTTTTTGTCCCACCAGCTCTAGTCTCTGCTCCTCCAACTTGAACTTTCTAGCCACTACATTGTTAACAGCCAGGACATTTACTGGGCCACTTAGAGACTGTGCCGAGTTCTGGGACCTGCGGGATGCCGCACTAGCTGCTGACCTCCTTGACACACTAGAGTGTTGAGAAACCACACTTGCCCCGTTTCCTCCGGCATGATTGTTGGTGAGAAACATTGCTCATGATGTCTTACTCGTCATCTTCCACTACCCCTCCTGGAAGGTCTTCTTCATTCAGGTACACATGGTCCAACCCGTCCCCTGGGGTCTTCTCCCAAGCCGCACTCGCTTCTACCCAAGCTTGGAGGTTGGTCAGTAACTCGGGTTTATTAACCTTAGTGCGGTGGGAGCAAGTCCCCTCTCTTGACATAGGATGCGATGGACACCCTTTGTCATGCCTTTCACAGTCTTTATGTCAAGATCCATGATTTATTTAACAATACCTAGCAGTGTCTATACATTGCCTGCAACAGTACTTTTATAGTTGGGTGACTAAGCTGTGTGCAACGCTCCAACTCGATCCGACCGACTGCCACCAATGTGACGAATCAACTTCCGGGACATCAGTGGTCTAGGGATGATTATTGGTTCCTAAACCATCAATCAGCCCCACACCTCTAGTACACCAGAAGGGATCTGAACAGATTGGAAACACAAGCAAATTATAAACCCCCTTATCCAATTTTGGTAACATGGACGGAGGGCAGGCTTATCTCCAAAAGGTTGTGGATCGTTGGTTAGTTGCAACACAGCGAAAATACAATTATTATCCAATGATAAAAGGGACTGTCCAGACAAGGATGTATAAAAAGAATTACTTTATTGTCATCACAACAGACAGTTCTAGCACACTACGAAATACAACCCACACTGTAAAGGAATGCAGAGGACAGTTTCAAAGAAGGAAAAGTGATGCACTCTGGATACTGACAGGAGGGTAGTTGGTAAAGTAAATAACCAGAGGGACAGAACCACAATGTGCTTTGTGCTTGTAGGTGTTCTTGGTGCTTGACACGGTCGAGTTGGTTTCAGGACACTTTGCAGCTTTGGTCCTGAGAATAATTCAGGTCGTGTCAGATCCTGAAACTCTTTCAAAAACTGCATGGCAACCATTTGAGGTGCTTCTAATTTATATACATGGAACACTAGAAATGCTTTGGTCCAATTCCAATGGTATCTGACAAGATCTGAATTATTCTCTAGACCAGCTCACGAGAAATAACCGAGATTGAACACTATTGAAGACAGAAGCATAACGCTTTACCACATTTAGAATTATGTGCTAAATTCAGAATGTTTGATACTTGAATGATTCTGAATATGAGAGACATGTATGTAGATTAAGAAACAATACAATGCACATGTGAATAAGAAAACACTGTGATAAATGCTGTCAACAGGGACATGTTTCATACTAATTAACATTGTCTGAATGCAGACATAACTGTCCATGTATTGTATGCCTATCAACAATGGCACGGTTCATACTAAATAACATTGTCTAACTACAGACTTAACTGTAATGACTATCAAGTTTCAGAACAGGTTTCCAAGCCCTTGTCATCTCTTAACTTGATAATGGCAAGCCCTTCTTGCCGGAGTCCCAGATGACACCATTGCCCCTCTGAAAGCCGTAAAGCATGCTGCAGGACTTAGAGAATTCAACCACATCATCCCCATCCTCAAGGAGTTGCAATAGTTACCCCTTCAAATATGCTTCATGTTCGAGACAGCATGCATTACCTGCAAAGCAGCCATACCCAAAGCACCACTTGACCTGGCCAGGAAACACACTATATACAGAGGCCATCACACCCCCATAAACCATAAAATTCCCAGACTGGAAACGTAGAAGTGCACGAGGGAAAATCATGTAGGAAGAACATCTCCCCAATTGTTGATCGCTTGCTCTACTCTGAATCTGCACTCTGGAGCTCACCCCCACTCCGCTCACTCTATACTTTAAAATCATCCTCACCATGTACAGGCCAATGTGGGGTCTTTGGACATGTACCTATCAACCTATGGGAAAGACATATCCCACATGTAAGTGCACATGTTAGCGGTACCCTTCATGCATTTTAAACATTTAAGAAATTGATCCACTGAGGGTATTTTAACAATCAAAAACAGGGTCAGTAGATGGAAGGTGGAGATGGGAATATGTCAAGGGACCTTGGCATGGAAACGATTGACCTTTGTAATCGTGCTATGTTGTCCCAACCCAACCTTTTCTTGCTTCTCTGGTCCTTCTGGACTATATCCATATTATCAAGAACAATAATCATCTAATCTCTCTCTACGTTGTTGGCATTGTCCCCCGGAAACGTAATCACATGATTGTTTTCATGCTTTGGGATTGATCTCATCTGGTCCAATATGTGGGCTAAAATTAAATGCATCCTTCCAGTTACTGAAGAAAATACCATTGGGCTAGTGTTATAGACATTTGCGGCCTTTCAAGACAGATGGCCCCTCAATGGTAGGCCACTCCTGGGCTTATTGTTATCGTATACAATGGAAACTTTTTCTTCTAACTGGAAGGATGCAAATCGGATCTCTTCACACTCCTGGTGGGATTGCTTTATTTCTTCAGAGGGACAAGTTTCTTTTTGAGGGCACCTATAATTCCTCAGCTGTTGAGGGTGACTATGTTGTGCTTGAGAGCACATTGTACATATCCCCCGAAATGATCATCTCATCAACTAATTTTGCACTATTTTGTCCCCAAATTATCTCTGATACATTGGAGATACAGGCTCTGCCACAAGGTCTATCCTTGCATCAGTAGGTGACTCCTGGTTATTCAAGTGGGGTCATAGAACCTGCAAGTGCACGCTCTGTTCACCGCACAAACCAACAAACTGTGACGAAGAGAGTGTAAAGGAAACATCCTTGGACCTGTGGGTGAGTGCTTGCCTGGTGAACCCACAATCGATTGAGAACCAAGGTTAGAGCATGTTGAACCCCTTTCTAAACGGTCATGAACGAATAGGAAAATAGCAGCACATTAGTCTCAAGGGATGAACAAGCATGGTCTTTAATTCTAGTTTGCGCAAAAGAAACAGACATCATTTCATTCCACCGCTCTACCCTTGACAACCCTTCTATCCCCCAAGCTCATCTCCCCTTATATCTCCCCGGAGGCTCGACCCCAAGCATCCCTACAAAATGTCTGGTTGATTATTCCCACCCCCATGAAACAATGAACTCCTTTCATGTTTCAAATGAGTCTATCTTTGATCTTTAGTGCTCACCAATCATCATGGGCCATTTCCCTTCTGGTTCATCTCGATCACGTTGTTGACTTCCGGTCCGTCTTTCTCAGGCGACGGGTGCAGATCCACCGCCCAATGATGAATGTTTGCTTGGGAAGAAGGCTCTATTGTTAGGACTGGATATAACTGGTGTAGTCTAAAGGTAGAGGTCGTGTTGCCTTTACCTAGCACCCGTAAGCATCCCTACCTCGGAATAGTCTTCTCTATGTAAGCCTCACCTTCCCAACATATCCTATTCTTTAGCAGCATAATCTGACCACAATGCAATTTATTTAAATATTGCAACTGGGGTTGCAGCAAAGGCCATCATTTCCAATTAGAGCCAATTCCAAACCACAAATCAGGTGTTATTCCTGGGGCAGAGATTAAACATCGGGCAGCACTGTCAGGTGGTGTCACTTCCCACATTTCTCGTGTGTCATCTGCTCCCAATTACATCCTGCCTATGGACCAGAAAGCATTCGACTTGCTGGGGACCACATTCCTTTGATTGTACCTTGGGTGGTGAAGGAGCAGTCTTTTGCTTCACAGAGCCATCCACTGTATCTCCACACATTTCTTCAGGACCACAGACACTCTGATATTCCTGAATAATTCCCCAGCAGTCTCTGCCAGCAGTTGTGTTGGACATCATCTCAAATGGAAAGCAGTTGGCAGTTCAGGAGTTCAGGTAGTCTTGCACCTGTTCACATGACAGGTCTCATTTTACAGTCTTTCCAGCTACCAGCATGCTGTTCATTAGCTGTTGTAATGCAACTTGAGTTAACTGGCTAGGTGAACCAATTACATGTGCCTTGCTATTAGAAAGCTCTACCCAAAATAGAAGCCCAGTGGCTTCCTCAGGAAGTTCCACCCGCCTGTCTAAACTTGTCCCTTTATAGATACCAAAAGCTGCAAGCGCAGTATTAGCTCCACTCCTTTTATTGACTTTATCTCTTTTCTGTCATCCTCCAAACAGCTCCCCTTTCTATTGCTCTAGCTGTATTACAGCCCCCCAACTGTGTAGTTGGGGCCATGGTTGAGACCTGAAATGCAGATAACGGAACAGTAAACATCACAGTAGCTAAAGTGTAATTCAACACCAGATATCGGTGCCCTGATCTACATAACGTCAAGATTATATCTTCAAGTATTTTACTGTATACCTGAATATATTTCACTCATTCACTGAATCTAACTTCGGGCTATTTAAAGTCCTGTATCATTGTACAAGTCCTATTTTCTAGGTCTTCAGAGACTTTAGAGTCTTCAGAGATATAACAATGGGCATTAGTGGAGTTGGAACAAACCTTCACCATCTTAGTGTAATTCTTTGAATCTAATATAATTAGCAAATAACATTCCACTGTATCTGATCCCTGGACTCTTTCCTAATATCGCCCTTCGATTATCAACCTCAAAATACCCCAGCACCACAACTCGGTGCCTAATGAGAGGCATGTTCACTGTGTCTGAAATTGTGCTTGCATTAACGCCAACGTGTCTGCACGCCATCACCAACGTAGTGCCTGGTGCTTGAAAGGACCAATATATCAGCTTGGAACACATCTGTTTCTCCTTCTAGTCAAAAGAACAGAGTAACAATAATGGACTAAGTCAGAGACACAGGCAGGCTCTGGGTACTGCATAGATGTTTCAGATGTTGGTACAGGTTTAATAGAGACAGATTCTGTTCTTTCTCTAATTCCAGGTATTGAGGATATTTGTGGATTCTGGGACTCCCCATTCGCAGCCTGAAGGTAGTTTGCACCGCTCATTCAGTTTGGAAGTGCTTCTCATGGATAGGGGACTACTCCAAATGGATATTCATCTTTACCCCTGCCAGTGAACAATGAACCTCTTTTTTATAACAGAGCCATCCCTGTTGTCCAAAGTGGTAAGTATATTAGCCAAGTTATACCTTTTTTCCGGTTCAAAAGTGGAAGTATTAGGTATAGAAAAATACAGAGTGTCACATATTAGGAGAAGAAGACAGATTATAGGAATCAGATACTAGGAGCCCCTGAACCTTTACTGCTGAGTTAGATGTCAGGGGGAGAAAGAATGGCCCCTTTCATCTGGGGGTCAGGGCGGATTTTTGCTAGTGCACTTTTATGAGGATACGATTTCCCGGCTGTTATGAATGACTCGGGCTGGATGGTTCTGGTGGCAGAGCGGCCTTGACCTGATTTGTAAATGAGACTGATGGAAGAGATTAAGGTGTTAAAATACTCCAATAATTTGTCATCAAACAGGTGCACATCATTAGGCACAGCTTTTACAGGAGGAGACACAGGCAATAACATTGGTTGCCATGAATTACTTCATGGGGGCTAAACCCTGTATTCCAGTTTGGAGTACTTCTCCTGCTAAGCAACACCAAAACAGGGGGCCTCATTACGAGGTGGGAGGTAAGGGATTACTGGCACCGGTAAGGGCACCGGTGCCGGTAATCCCTTACCTCCCTACTACGAGTTCCCTTTGCGGGTCCTTCCTTAACGCCTGGTTTTTGCAGGTGCTAAGGATGGGACCCGCAAAGGGACTCTAGAGCTAATAACAGTACCGCAATCTGTGGTACCATTATTAGCGCCTTCCCCATTCCCATTGAGCCCTATGGGGGCTCAAATGGGAATAGGGAATGGCCCTGGTGAATGGGGAATTACCGGTCCCTTCGACCTCGGAATGGACCGGTAATTGCTCCATTCACCAGGGCAGGTTCGGAAGGGTTTTGGAGGCAGCCATGGAGCTAATAGCTCCATGGCTACCTCCAACCTTGTAATGAGGCCCAGGGCCTCAGGGCACTTCAGCCAAGTCTCTTGACAGAACTTTGCCAATTAGTACTTTTGTGCACAAAACATTATAAGGACACTGCAGACAAAGGGTGGTGAGGACAATACAAATGATGCTGTACTTTCAAGGTGGACAAAAGTGCTTTGACCATGTTATTCACAAAGTGGGTGCTCTAGTCACTATTAATACTTGTGGACACCCAAACCTTGGAATAAAATCTTGTATCAAAATCTTAATGACTGTTATTGCATCTGGTTTACTATCTGGAAAGGCTTCCACCTAGCCGGAGTAGACATCCATATTAATAAGGAGGTATTGTCAGTTGTTTCACAGTGGCCATAGGGAGGCAGATGTGCCCTCTATATGGAGGGAACAGTCTTACCCACATTATTCTGTAATCAAATTATATACCACTGGCAGAATTACTGGCCAGTTTAGTAAAGCCGGGTGCAAACCAAGAATGATTCAGTAACATTACTAGTCCATCTCGCTCTGCATTTGTCTGTCCATGGCACAGTCTAACAAGATGAGATACTAGCATTTTGGGAGCTACTAATCAACCCTTGTAATCTCTTCAAATTGAGTCCTCATGCGACCAGCACCCATTTTTCACCCAACTATCCTTTTCACGTGAGAGTGCATTTTCTTATATCAACGCCAATTCTTTTGGAGTTTTATATGGGGTAGGATAGGGACTGGTTTGACAGGTAATAAATATGCATATGCTGTATTCAGCATGGCTGCCAATTAAGCTGTGGGGTCTGGAACATCATTACTACAGCCAATAGGATCCTCTAGGGACTGGTAGGTAGCACACTATATAATGGCTGTTATGTCAGTTCTCATGATGGCATCTAACAAGGCATTCACATACTGGCTATTTTTGATTGGTGTTCCAGTTGATGTAAAGAAGCCACATTTTTTCTAGAGTTGGCCAAATTCATGGGCTTCAACAAAAGCATACCATGAGTCAGTATAGATATTCACTCGCTGTTGGCTTGCCAACCAACAGGCTCAGGTGAGAGCCATTAATTTGGCTACCTGAGTTGAGCTCACTTGGGGTACTTTTCCACTCTCTACCACTTTCCCAGGGACAAACACAGCATACCCAGTGAACACCTTCCCATTTTGATCTCAATAACAGGAACCAACCACAAAGTACTCTGGGTCTGGTACAGACAAGGGAACATCAGTAAGGTATGCTCAGGGCATCAACAAAAAGTCAGAAATCATGAGGGGCACTGTTGTGGTGCTCCCCCTCCAGTGGGACAGGAAGGAGGGAAGCTGGCTTCAAAATCAAACATTAGATCAGAGTAATATTTGAAGAATTCAAAAGGAGTATCTCCTATTTACTAGCTCTCGAGACAGACATGTGTGGTGTCTTGGTCTTCAGCAATAGGAAAATAACTGCATGGGGTACAGCTACTCCCAAAGGAGACCATAACAATGTTTTCACTCTGTTCTACTGCTGAAGCAACTTCTGCCCCTGATCTTAAACAAGGGGGCATCCCTGCTGCAACTGGAGCTAATTATTTGCATTAGTAAGCAGTAGGCCTTATATGGATTCTGTGTTTTTGAGTAAGTACCGCCATTGCAAATCCGTTCCTTTCATGACAGTATACATTAAACTCCTTTTTCTAGTCTGGTAAACCCAAAGCGGGTGCTTCAGTCAAACATGATTTTATTTTATTTTTACAAAGACTCCTTTGGCTTTCTGTGTCCACTGTAAGTGCTCTACTATGTTCAATTGGGAGTACATTTGGAGGGGTTTTACTACCTCGTTATAGCCTAAAATCCACTGCTGGCAGTAACCCACTATACATAAAAATGCCCTCATCTGTGTAATTGTCTGTGACTTTGAGATTTTAGAAGCACTTTCCGGGAAGGGGATATTAGCTGATAATCTTCCATGATTTCATGTCCTAGGTAGTGAAATCTTTGTGAACACAACTGTTTCGGTTTAGAGGATTTATATCCCTTTTTTGGCAACTCAGTTAACTGTTTACAAGCCTCATAAGAGGGAGACACTATTAACAAGTCATCCATACACATGACAAGCACTGACTTACCCTATAGCTTTATGTCATCTAGATATTTTTTCAACTTCTGCGAGAAGAGGGTAAGATACTCTGTATGACCCTGTGATAAATGGGTCCATGTATATTGGACTCTTTTGTATGAAAATGCAAATATGTACTGGCTGTCTTTATATATAGTCAAGGAGAGGAAAGTGGAACACAGACCCATTACAAGGTGGATTCAGGAAGGATGCAGGAAAGTATATGACAGGTTTTGGTACTACTGGGAATGATGTTATCATCACAGTGTTAACAGCCCTTAAATCTTGAACAAATCTCTAGGTTGCCTTCCTAGGCTTTTTCACTGGCAGAATTATGGTGTTCATTGGACTATTGGTAGAGACTATGATTCCCTGATCTAAGAGGGATTCAATGACGGGAGTAATGCCAGATTCAGTCTCAGGCTTCAAGGGGTACTGAGGGATACATGGTCATTTCATTAAAGGATATTTTTTAATCTGTACAGGTTCAGCCATGTGCATATACCCCACCACACTATCATGAGTGGACCACAAGGAAATTGTCCATGAAATCAATCAGCACTCTCAGATCATCTCCCCATTCTGGATACTCAATGTCTGGTTGACTTCCCTTCTCTTCCTGTAATATTGCCAAGACTGCCTCTGCATTCACAGAGGGCACACTTAGAAACACTACATCTGGAGTGCATCTAAGCTTACAGTGCAGATGCCTACCTAACAGATTTAATGTTACAATTGGGCTCCAAAGGAATCCCTAGGAATGTATGCTGGTCAGTAATAGATCCTAGTGTAATAGTGAGAGGAGTGTTCAAGATGCCTATAGCCTTTTACGGATCTGCAGAAAAAGGAATATCTGAGAATATATTTATTTTTATTTCATTGTTTTTTTATAACACGCCTAATACCATACCTGAGTTTCGTATCCAAGCACGGATCTGGGATTCAAACTTTTGCTGCTCTGTGTGGTCTTGCTTCCAAGACCAGCGCATCGCCCCTCTGCTATCCTCCGAGCATATCTATTAGACCCAGTGTCTACTAAGCAGGCTACAGTTTTTCCCTCCACATGACATTGGACATATGGGTCTTCCTGATCTACAGGAATCAAGGGGGCATCCAGGGTCTCTCCCACATCGGATTGTCAAAATGTTTCCCGATCCATCAAAGTAGTGTTTGGCTCTGTGTGACAAAAAATTAATTTACATTTTCGGTAATGGTTTTGGATTAGGAAAAAGAGCCAGAGCCCCCCGTGGGGCTTCAGATACATGGGCTGGACCACCCTGCTGGGGCATTGGGGCACCTGCGGGTCCCACAAATCCTTGCTGATACAGTGTCTGTAGTCTATATGATATTCATTTTCCCAATGCCCCTCCTGTCTACAGTAAGTACCATGTTGCTCCTTTCCTTCCTGGCTTTGGCTTCTTTTTTTGTTTTGTATTGTCTGTGTTTATTGTGCGCACTGAGGCAATCCCTCCCACCCCCTGGCCTCTACTCCTTGGTCTCCCCCCACCCTTGTGAGTTTGCATGCACATTTTGCAACTGTCCCTGTCCCTGCAAGCTCTGCATTTCTAAGGTCATCAATTTGCTCCCAAATGTCTCCTTCTACTGTTCTTGGCATGCGACAAAATGATTCACAACCACCACTAGCTCTGCCAATGGTGTGCTCTGCCATCTGATGCACACATTCCTAAGCTGTTGTCTTAGGAAACGACTAGAAACAAGGGAATTAGCTATCACTTATTGTGTTGTCTTATCACTATTAGTGATACCAGAATGTTGGGTAAACATCACCTTAAATCTGTCTAAACAATCTGCTGGAGACTCTCCTTTATTCTGTTTACAGTTTGAGATCTTAGCCCAATCAGTTTTTCACTGGCATATTTTAGGAATAGCTGCTACTTTTCTCTCCCTTGCCTGGACTAAAGCACCCCCAATATCTGGGTCTAGAGCTGGCCATGTAGCTCGTTCTAACAATTGCTGTGCTACTTCAGGTGGCATAACTATCCTCCTGAGCTGGTTCATATCAGCTCAGGAGGGCTTGTAGCATTGTAGGATTGTCAGCAATCCTTCCACAAAACGCTTCGGGCACCTCTATATTGTTTGGGAATTCCTTTGTTAAACTTGTCAGATTCTCAGGTATACAAGGATATCTACTGTAATGAGGCTTGCATGCTGCTGCCCCTCCTCCCTGTTGCCTGCCGGCACTTGTCTAACTGACATGCGCCTAAGGGTCTCTTCTGGATACTTTACTTCCCTTTGTCAGAGAGGTGGTATATGAGTGAGGTGTATGTTTCAACTTGTGTCCCCCTCTAGCGTCTTGACCGCTTGGTCCCAGTGCTAATGGGGTGGAAAGCAATAGTGGCACTGGATCCAGAGGTAAAGCTTCCTCTTGCGGCAGCTGCTACAGTTACGGTTGTCTGTGCCCTGCTCTCGCAGCCGTTGCATACTAGTAAAGGACTTGATAGTATCTTCCACTGACTCACTGTCATGTTCCTCCTGTTCATCTTTTTTCTACTACGGTTCCTGTACTACCTGGGGGCATAAATGTGTGTTTTTATCACCTGCCCCCCTTGATCTCAAGTATTTTATCTGTCCCTGCAATTGTTCATTAACCTACCTCTAACGTTACTCTCACTGCTTTACACTGTCGACTCATCAAATCATGTTGTGAACGCTCCCCATTGTTTCAGTGTTATTTTCTCCTTCTGTGCCTTTACCGCCCATCTAAGGGCCCCCAACCTGTCCAAATTGAAAGTTCCTTCAATTAGGAATTGTGTGTGTTTATTACACAGCGTCAATCAAGTAGCGCTGTTTAATTGGGTGAACCGGTAATGGTCGGTGATCCCTTTGGGGGTTCCTTTGCCTGTTTTGTCTGTTGCTTGTCCATTATTGTCCCTACTATTACCACCTATTCAATGTCCTCTTGCTCTGTTACCAGTCACTCTTTGACTTCACTCCTTTGCGGTCCTGAGAAGGGAGGGCTCAAACGACCAGAGACGGAAACCACTGAGTGGCTCTGATAGGGATAGGGACTCTCAGCCTGCAAGCACTTGTCTTTCCCTATTGAATTGGGCATTAGTATTTATTCATCCCCATGTCCCCTTGTATTTCTATTGGTCCCTGCCCTGTACAATACCAGAACACAGTTAATACCTGGAGGTCCATTAAGCCCCTTTTGTCTGCGGTCAACCAGAAAACACAAATTACAATCAGCCTACCCACTTATTCAATCCCAATACTCCACCAAATTTATTTCAAGGTAAAGGTAAGACGCAATCAAGAGAACCACTGCTATAAAACAGGCAACCTCCAAAATCAAAGTAATGTACCCAACACAGAACCTCCATCCCATTTTGGCATAACCCCTAAACAAATCTGCATCTTCTTTGTCTCTTAAAGGGCTCTCAGTTCCCTGTGAGGCCCTGCATGCATGCTCACCAGCCCTGATATCCGCCCCACGATATGCCCCCCTTGTTACACTGTTCCGTCGATGGTCGCTTTGGCAACAACGACGAGTGTGTATCATACAGTTACCCCACTCACATAACATGGCCGACTACTCTGGCTCCAACTATGCAAGCAACGGTATAGCGGTTGCACGTTCTGTGTATCCGTACCGAAACGATCACGTGACGCTTTATAGTGCGACCAGGAAGTCAAGCAATCGTATCGCTACTCCGCAGCATGGCGCTTCGTAAGTTCGTCTCTAGGAACTCATGCGTACTAAACTTTTTCTTCCTTTAAACCAGCTTCTGATCCCTATTCCTTTTCTCTCATGTCATTATCCCATAGAAATTCTCTCCGCCTTAGCCTACCAACTGATCCTCGTAACAGATCATCGTGTCCCATTACAGCACTCTGTTCCATTTCTGGGAAGTGAGTTTCCTGGGAGCTCCCATTAATCACTTTCCCTTTCGTCCTTACCCGTCTCCCATTGTGTATATTAATCTCTCGCTTCTATTTTAATTTTTGGGAAAGGTCTTCCTTCTTCCATAGGCATAACAAACCTCTACCGGTCGGTGACCACCCCGAGAACTGCAGTGTGCATTAATCTCCGTTTTTGGAGTAAGTCTAGTAGCTATTCGATCGGAACACTTATCCTTTTCATATAATATCAATACTCACTTCTCCTGTCTTCTGCTCAGGATTCACGCTCAGGACAAGCACGGCCACAGCCGACTCCCCGATCGCAATCATCCAGGACACCGGAGGTCGACTGCAGAACAGATCCGCCGCCGTGTTCCAGCAGGGTTTTTCTCCCCCGGAGGGTTTTCCCTGGGAATTGTGTTTTCTCCCATGCTGAGGGTTCTCATCGGCAGGGAGGGAATAGAGCTTCCCGGGAGACCTTCCCGTTCCCCAGTGTTGCTGCCCTCAGAGACTACCGGCTGCCCAGGTTAGTGGTTCCCACTACTTGTAAGCTTTGTTTCAAGTGTATCACCCTCGAGGCGTAACACCCCTGGAGTTTTTTTTGATGAACTACTTTAATATTGTAACTTATTCCGTCGGTGACCATGAGTACTTATTGCTCATCACGTGCCAATGCACTTCCGGTTTAGCTCGATCCCGTCATCAACTTTGAGTCCTGTCCTCCTCAGGCGAGGGATATGGATCCACCAGCCTGTGATGAATGTTTGCTTAGAAAGAAGGCTCCATTGTTAGGACTGGATATAACCAGTTCAGACCAAAGATCGTGGTTGGGTGACCTTCACCCTGTAAACCCTAAGCATCCCAAAAGTGCTGAGTCCAACACTCACTACAACGCTTGCTCCAGCATTGGTTTTCAGAGCAAGCTTTGGTAACAGGCAGTAGTCCAGGGAATACTCTTAAACAATGTCCGCTAGGGTGTAAAGAAAAATAAAATAAAAACGTCCCAGCTCATGGAAGAATCGATATCATGAAGGCATCACAAAACAGAAAGCGCAATAGGAGACCTTTCCATCTCATTCATTTTACCCTCCCTGTGTTCAGTGAAACAAGGAGATGACGTAATAGTGATCACTTACCATAACCCAGGGAGTCACCAAGGACACTGGGTAAATCAATCAACTGGGAACCAGGCTTTGATCTGCTCCACCAATATTTTATTTTCCCCATGTATTGTAGGCACGGTCCCATGGGTTAATATCCCCGCAAAAATATCGCCATACAAAAATATTGTCATATTTTAGCTGCGATATTAAGGCATGGAACCTGCAGGGGTCACCCGTGCAACCCCAGCATTATTTTAAATGAGTGGGGGATACTACCCCCGCAACCCCCCTGCTCCCAAACCCCCCAAAAATTATCCCCCCAAAAAAATCACATATGGCCTTTCCTGACGACCATATATACGGCAATATTATTGGTGGGATAATATGTAGTGATACCGTAGGCACTAGTGAGCCAAATGTGTTTTGCCGTTTATTGCACAGAATGTATTTATTTATGAGTTATTGTAGTTGCTTATTGACTGTTTTCTCAGGTCATCTTGTCTTACACTTATAAAGGCAAGCCAAACAGCTCTCCAGTGACCACACTCCGAGCTCTATTTGCATACACTGCATAATTCTAACAACTGTGCAAATGTTGAATAGGGTATCTTTCTGTGGCACACATCCTGGCGGCTCCCTGTGTGCTACTTTGGATGTCCCCTTGGTCAATGTCCCAGCCAACATCTTGCTTAGTGTTTCACTAGAGAATAATGGGGTTGCCTTTCCCTGTTACTGCAGCTAAGCACACCCCTCTTTGATGTCAAGCCTAAAGCATCCTAGGTATATCCCCCTGTGTCGACAAGCTTAAAGCATCCAAATGCAGTAAAAAGGAAAGAAAGAAGGACCAACTCTGCAGCTGAACTCGCGTTTATGTATCATGCAGAAAGTGGCAATAGCATATTCAATAGGCAGGAAAGGGCATGTACTATGAAGATACATCATGCAGTCTATGTTGTAGGAAGTGTCGCAATTTGAGGGAGCAGGAGACAATATAGTCTTTATTTTAGTGAATTTTCAGTAATTTTCTCTCCATTAATATTGTGCAATTCATTCTTCGAACTGCTTCTGGGGCACCTTCCTCTTTGTATTCGAGTTACATTTCTATGGATCCAGAACTTCTAATCGTTTTCTCCTTCACTGGGATTCACACTCCCCCCTCCATATGCAACACCTCAATAGTTAGGCACCTGAACCAATGCAGAGGACGCAGTCACTGAGTTATGAGGGCGGCACTCATGTTTCTTGTATCTTGGCAGGGCTCTATGACAGGTTTGCCCTCTCTGCAGGCTCGGACTGGACGGACAATAGGCCCATGGCTGAACCAAAATGTCGGTGGGGGCCCGTTTCTTTGGTCAAAGTGGCCCACTTTTTTGGCCAAAGTGGGCCAGTTTGATGAGTTACTTCACTCTGCGGCTAGTAGTTTGACCTGGTTACTGAATAAATATTCTTTAAAATGCACACTTTGCATCACATTTGATCAAATAAACTCCCTCTTGGGTACTATTCAAACAGTCTCTCAAAAGGAATGAATCGCCATTTGGAACTGTGGTTCGCTTTTTCATTGGTGCCTAGCGACTTGTAGTGCCAGAGGTAATAACTCTGAAGGGCTCACCTTACGTTCAGAGAGGACACTGCCCCAGTATTCTGTCAGAGGGGGCTGTCATTCAAGCCCGGTGATTGGCACGAGAAGTCGCCCATTCCTTGTGTTCTGTCGGGTGGATGGTAGATGCCTATTCAATCTTTGGGTAGGTGGTGGGTTCTCTAAGAGGTGGGAGCATGCAGTGGCATAACACAAAGCAACTCGGTGGCAGGGAGGGGAAGATTTGAAAAATAAAATAGGACCTGGGAGATGAACTATGCTATAATATCATGAGCAAAAATAATGTGGCAAAAAGAATCAAAGCTGAAGAAACGATGTCGGAAAAATATCGGGGTCTAAAACGTACAAATCGAGCCTAAGAAATAACGTAGAAACAGCAAAACCACATCCACAGATAATGAGTCCAAATGAAAAATAAAATTCCAATACAAAAACAAATAGAATGTAATATTGCGTAGGGTAATGGAGCCTGCATTTCCTCGGAGGCACCGGCCAAGCCACACATTCTGCGTTTATGAGTAGTCTCTACCACCAGAACACGACACCAACACATTCCAAAGTGTGACATTTTGAATCCCGAAATGAAGACACTTTAATAAATGTACTAGCTTATTAGTTCACATTATGTTTGCGCAACTTGAGTTACCTGTAAAACAGGTGTCTGCAAACTTTGGCTCTCTAGGTGTTTTGGACTAGGCATCCCATCAGCCCTAGACAGCATACTCAATGCTGAGGGATCATGGGATTTATAGTCCAAAACCTCTGGGAAGCCACAGGTTGCAGGCCCCTGTCCTAAAACGTCTGACATCCATGGCATGACCGCTCAGACCTGCCCATAAGCATGGAGCTCATCCATATGCATGCAAAGCATACACACGTATGCATCTCAACCACAAGCATGCAGCACCACCATAACCAGGCAAGAGAGACATAAATATGGAACACAACCATGAGCATGGAATGGACCCATAAGCATACAACACAATGCAAATATAAATGCTCAACTCAACCATAAACATGCAACGCAACCATAAGCATGCAATGTAACCAGAACTAGGCAAGACAAGCATAACAATGCACCTTAACCATAGTATGCCACTCAATCATAATCATGGGATGCAACTATAACCATGCCACTTAGCCATAAGCATGGCTTGCAGCCACTACCAATGCAACAACATAACAATGTAACACAACCATAAGCATACACCTCTGCCATACACATGCCACTCAACCATAATCTAGCAACTCAACCATGAGCATGCCACTCAACCATAATAACAGAATGCACCTATAGCCATGAAACACAACCACAAGCATGGATTGCAGCCTCAACCAATGCAACAACATAACAATGTAACACAAACATAAGCACACACCTTTACCATACACATGCCACTCAACCATAATATGCAACTCAACCATAACATGCAACTCAACCATGAGCATGCCACTCAATCATAATCATTGAAGGCAACTCTAGCCATGCCACACAATCATAAGCATGCAACTCTAGCTCTATTCTCAGTGGCCATTTGATTGCCCAAATAACAGTTAATAACTATTCAAAATATTGGTGTAGCTCCGCACTCCTTTGCCACTCAAACATTCAGTCAATCGTCTGCATTTCTGTGATGAATTGGCACAATTTGTTGAAGAAAAAATGGATACCATTAGAACCCAGCATACAATTATGGCTCCTAAGAGAACCCTGAATGACTATGTTGCAGCTGACGAGGGTAGTGACATCTCCACTTATATTTCTGACTACTTTCCACAGATGTCCGAGATGTTGTTACTTAAACTCACGTCCAACCACAGATCTACTGGTTCTCCTTGTGATCCTTGTCTGGCTGGACCGTGAAAGGACTTTCATTCCAGTATCACAGCTGATAGAACAAAATGATCATGGGTTCGCTTTCTTCTGCAATCGTAGCTGACCTGCTAAATCCAGCTATAATTAATCACTCATACACAACCTTCATCTAGCCCCATGAATACTGGCTAACTACCACCCTATCTCACAACTGCCTCAAGCAGCACAACCTTTAGAGTCGGTTGTGACTACTCAGATGCAGACACTCTCAGAATCTGCTTGAGGATGGGCAGGCTGATTTCTGAGCAGGTAGAAATACGGAATCAGTGGTACTCACAGCCATCGATGATTTGAAGATGTGCATAGACACTGGCGTCTTTATCCTGTTGGACCTCTCTTTGGAATTCGATACAGTGGAGTGCGACATCCTGCTAGGCCGTCTCTATGAGTTGGGTATTTGTGGCAGACCATGGTACTGGGTCAAATCAAGTCTGATCAACCAGACCCAAGTGTTGGCATTATCCCTGTTTGAATCTGTTAAGAAAGCAATTACATGTGGAGTACCACAGGGTTCATCCCTTAGTCCTCTCCTCTTTAATGTGTACATGAAACCACTGGCGGGCTTGATTCAGGGCTTTGGCCTGTCTTTTTACATGTACACAGATGACACACAGAAGATCCTTCTTAGCCTGGGTGAAGGAACTGGTGGTCCGACTGATCGTTTTATTACACTGCATCGAGCAGGTTACATTTTGAATGCATACAAATAGCCTACAATTATTTTCTCTAAAGATGGAAATCTTAACTTGCAAACATTGTATTTCTAAAACATGTGCCCAAAAGGAGCCTCCTCCCTTTTGCAACATCAGTCTTAGGGACTTTATCCTCAACGTGTCAAATCTGTTTGCACTTTAGGAGTCTGGTTTGACTCCTCCCTTTCCATTGCCAGTCACATCAATAAGATGTCTAGCAGCTGTTGTTTTGTTCACCTTAGATTATTATAACGTTTTCTTGATTATTTTCCTTTTCCAGCTAGGATCCAGCTGCTTCAAGCTTTTGATTCAAGTCGCCTTGATTATTGTAATGTTGTTTATTTGGGTCTTCCAAAGACAGAACTAACAAAATTGCAATGTATTCAGAATGCTGCTGCTAGAATGTTATTGCATTTAAATCTCCAAGACCACATTTGTAATGCCCCGAACACCTTACATTGGTTTCCTTTGGCAAAAATAATTGACTTTAAGGTGCTCTGTCTGCCACATAAAGCCCTTAACAACTAGGGTCCTCCTTTCATCCAAAGCTGTTTCTCGTATTATTCTCAGAGGAGACACCTCACATCTGCATCAGCAAAACTACTGGTGATTCCTAAATTTAGATATCAACGAAGCGGCAGCCGTTCTTTCACGGTGTTGGTTCCTAAATTCTGGAACCCTCTTCCACTATGATTACACCTAATCATGGACCATCCAGGATTTAGGTGTAATCTGAAGACTCTTTTGTTTCCCAAGGAAATCATGGAAGTAGTTTGGGTTGGATATGTTATTAGGAGCTTAACACCATGATACCTCCTTTGAGGTGATATGCTGTACTGAACAAATATTCACACTATCTATCTACCTTAGGCATGCAATACAACCATAACTATGCAATCCAGCCAAAACAATGCAACAACACCATAAGCTTGCAACACAACTATAAGTATTCGAAATAACCATAAGGAGGCAACACAAGCAAAAACTTGGAATGCTACAATAACTATGCAACATAACTATAAGCATGCAACACTACCAACACATGCAACACAACCATAACTAAGCAACATACCCATAGGAATGCAGCACAGCCATAACTAGACAACACTACGATAACAATACAACATAAGCATGCAACCCTAACCATAAGCATGGAATACAACTATAATTATGCCATAACAATGCAATACAACCCTGCAGCTGCAACACAACCATATGCGTGAACCATAAAGATGCAACACAACTATATGCATGCAATGCAACCACAACTAGTTAATGCAACAATAATCATGCCACTCAACCATGAGCATGCCAGTCATGCATAAGTATTGAATGCAACTAGAGCATGCAACTCTACCATATGCATGCAATTTAATCATAACAGTGCAACACAACCATAAGGATGTAGCAGAACTAATAGGTATGCAATGCATCAATGCGCATGGAATGCAACTATAAGTAAGCCACAGAACCATAAGCACTCTCTCTCTATCCATCACTTTATCACTCGCCCCGCTAGGTGAATCTAGCATGCTTGCCAGTATGGAAATGTTTTACAATGGCATAGGTGAATTAGGCCAGCCCTTTCCTTTGCCTTTGGACAAAAGCAGCATGGAAATGCTTTACACAGGCAATGGGGGCATATATTATTTGGACAAGTGTTGGACATTTGTTTGGGCCCACCTAACTTAAAAGGGGGCGGCATTGGTATATTATTTTGAGGCAACTGCCTACATCTGCCAACTTTCTAAGACATTACGGCCACAAAAGGATACACGTTGTACTAAGAAACAGAACTAAATGCAGATAAAGACAGATGTGGGACCTTTTACTGTGCTCATGCTCTTATATCATGGACTAAAGTTTTTTTTTTAAATCTTATTAGAGGTAAGCCTTTAAAAACATGTGTGTAGCATGCTTTCCTCCAAAGGGACATAGGTCACATCCTCTATTTCATGGCCTCTGCCTTGTTGCTGCATCCTTTCAAGCTTCCGAGAGCCGCTATTGGTGGGACCCCCGCTCGTAAGCAGGAGAGGTCAGTGGGTTCCCCTCACAATGCCCAGTGGGGGCTCCCTGAGGCCTGTTCGGTCCCCACGCGGTGGAGCCTCGGTGCATGGCATGGGGTACATGGCGCTGCATAACTCCTTGCCGTCAATTCACGAAACCAAGGCCATTTGCAGGAATATCTTGGAATGGAGTGCAAGGTTTTGTTGGAGTGGTGAAACAATATTATGCACGCATGTTTGTGGTGATGCATGCAGTGCTTAAAACAAGTGCTGCCAATGTTTGCAGTTTGAGGACCTGAGGCACAATCAGATAAAGTGCTTTGCCCAGGCTCGTGCAGGCAAACTGAATGGCGAAAACGATGGGATTAAAACTCGTGTCTCCTGGTTCTTAAGATACATTATTCACATTTTGACTGGTGGCTATTTCTGCCCTGCCACGGGTGCTCTTGGCAGTGGCAGAACTGTGGGAGGGCTGGGGGCAGCCATCCTCCCCGTGCCCCCATTCAGATCCCAGTGGCCCCTTTCTCCCACACACAGTGACATGGCATTGATGGCTCTAAGGACCACCTCTGCCCCTGCTGCTGGCTGGGGCACAAGTCGAGTGAATGCTGACACCATGTCTGTTGTCAAGAATGAAAACAAATCTATTTCCAGCACTCACTTGAAGTTAAACAGCGCCGCAGTTGGAAATCCAGGTCACGTTGCTGTTAGGTTAGACACTTAGCGGAAGACCTCACAAATCTCTTATCCTGAAGCTCTAAAATATCTCATCATGATATTCTGCTGCCCAGGCCGTTTTGATACATATTCTTAGGTATTAAAGGTGCACACTGTTGCCAGGCGGAGGTGCCCCAGGCTGCCCCACACGCATCCACACACATGCCAGGAAGGTAAACACAGGACACGTCTTGCTGGTATGGGGTCCCAGCGGCAACTGCCGTCTCGGGACCTCGTTTATTAAAATACGCATGCGCGAGCTGGAACGAGGCTCGCGCATGCTCATAACCGTTGCGTTCTACGCAACATCCCTCTTTTTCTTCAAACAAGAAAACACAATTAAACATTAACCATAACAGTAACCCAACGTGAGTTAGCACAAACAGTTCTCGGTCTGCTAGGACACCGGGTCCATGAGATAGTCTTGGAACCTCGACGGGCGTTGGTGCCTCTCTCTGCTCGGATACCTTTTGCTGCCTTCTGGGGACAGGGACAGTGCCGGCGCTTCCGGTGGAGTGGGGGCCCCTTCATCATCTGGTGCCATTGTCGGATTGGTAGCATCTGGGGGCACCTCCTCATGAGACCTCGGATTCACTTCCGGCTGGTTGGTCTCTATCTTTTTGAAGTAGGACACATTCATCGTGATAGTCCCTCACCCGTTGGCCGCAGTAACCATAGACCCTTTTACATGGGTCACCCCTAGCGGTTGTGGTTCGTACGTGAGGGACAGTTTGCCCTGCAGACGTCTGTTTCTCACCAACACAGTGTCCTCTAATCCAATTGTCTTTTCCTGGAGATTCCTCTGTTCACTCTTCTTCTCATTCTTGATCCGTCGCTTTTGACGGACACGTTCGTCGTCGATTACCCCTGGTGTTCGTCCTTCCATCTCAGGTAGGAGTTCTTTGGGGCAGCGGCTGAACAGTGCTTCTGCCAGTGCGACACCGGTGGACTGATGTGGGGTCGTTCGATACTCTCTGAGGAACTCGAAGAGGTTTTGGTGCAGCTCTCCTTCGTTCCACGGGATTCTAAATACGTTTTTGAGAGTTCTCATGAACCGATCGGCTTCCCCGTTTGCTCTTGGCCAGAGCGGAGTGACTCTCCTGTGTCTGGTACCACTTTATTCCAGATATCTGGCGAATTGCTGTCCCTGGAACGGTGGGCCATTATCGGAGCACAGTTCAATCGGGAACTCGTGAGTGGCGAAAATCTTTTCTAGCGCCAAAATGGTGTGGTCACTGACCGTTGAGTCTACTAGTTCAGGTTCCGGGTATCTTGACCATTGGTCTACCATGGCCAGGAAGTACATTCCTCTTCCCGTAGATCCAAAATCGGCATGCACTGTCCCCCATGGTTGTTCACTTCTCTCCATGGATCTTATTGGTGGGCCTCTTTCCACTGGACTAGCAGCTTGGCAAGGAACACAGGCTCGCACAAAATCGTCCACCCGCTGCTCCAAGTCGGGGAACCACACTTTCAGTCTCAAGCATGCTTTTGTTTTGGCAGCCCCTTGGTGCCCACTCTGTGCTAGCTCCAATACCTTGGTCACCAGAACTCGCGGGATGACAATCTGTCGACCTCGCAACAGGAGTCCATCCTCGGTCACCGAGAGTTCATTGCGTGCCTTCCACATGGCTTGTAGGTCCATCTGCGCACCAGCTTCCCGCCTGGCATTGTTGGGGAGCACATCCTTCCACTCACCGTTGCCCATCGCTGATTTGATGACCTGGAATATTTCATCGTTGTCGGATGCCTCAGCTATTTCCTGCCGTGACAGTGCTACCGATAGAGCAGCCTCCACAATGTTGCGGACCATTTCGATGCAGTTCACCACCTCGACATTGTCTTGCTCTCGACCGGCCCCCGGGTGCCTGGACAGATAGTCCACTGGGTTGTGGGTGCCCGGCCTATATTGTAGTCTTACTCCGTACTCGATCAAGGACAGCATCCATCGTTCGATGCGTGGAGGTGGTTTGGAGGATGCCCCAGCCATGATTTGTATGAGTGGCTTGTGATCGGTGATAACTACCATGGGCTTTCCCCAAGATGTACAATCGGAAATGCTTGCACCCCCACAGTATGGCTAGAGCTTCCCGCTCAATTTGAGAGTATCTTCTCTCGGTCTCCGTGAGAGCTTTGCTTGCGTACGCTATGGGGTGCAGATGTCCATGTGTGTCCGCTTGCATCAGTACTGCGCCCAATCCCACTGAGCTGGCATCCACAACGATTTCCGACTCTGTCCGGTCTAAAATATGCCATTGTCTCCTGGCCCGACAATGCATTTTTGATGTCTGTGAACGCCTTTTGTTCTTTGGTTGTCCATGTCCACGCCACGTCGTTTCTCGTCAACGCCGGCAGGGGCTCTGATAGTGACGCCAGATCACTAATGAATCTCCCGCAGTAATTCACCATGCTTAGAAAACTTCTTATCTCAGATGGTGATTCTGGGGGGGGGGCGCTTCGCGAATGTCTCACACCTTCTCTGGGTCGGGAGAGATGCCTCCAGCGTGGAAAACGAATCCGAAGAACTCAATGTGGTCCTTGAAGAACTCACACTTCTTCCTGTGCAGCATCAGGCCTAGGCTTTTGAGTCTGTCCAGTGCGCGTTCCAGCCTTTTCAAATGTTTAGATTCTGACAGCGGGAAGACCAATATGTCATCGGACATGTTCATGACTCCATTTAGTCCCGACAGGGCTCCACGGATGACATTTTGGAACACCTCTGCCGCTGACAAGACTCCAAAATGTAGTCTTTTGAATTGGTATAGCCCTTCGTGGGTGGTGAATGTTGTTATGTAACGTGACTCTGGGTGAAGTTCCAGTTGGTGATATCCTGATCTTAAATCGAGCTTGGAAAATACTTTGGCCCCTTGAAACTCTCCCATGATGTCGTCTAGCGTAGGCGTGAGGTGTCTTTCCCTCTTGATAGTGTTGTTAGGCAGCTGCATGTCTACGCAGATTCGGACTGCTCCAGGTTGTTTGGGCTTGGGCGCCACTACGATTGGGGACACCCACAGCGTCTGGCCCTCCACCCTTTCAATGATATCCATGTCGATCAGTGATTGGAGTTCCTTCTCTACTTGCGCCCTTAGGTGGAACGGTATCCTTCTGTGCCTGAGGGCTGTCGGCCTCACAGACCCATCAATGTGTAGTCTAATTGGGTCCCCTTTTAGCTTGCCCACTCCCTGGAATATGCTCTCGAACCGGTTCAGAAGGCAATCAATATCTGTCTGGTACACCGACATGATGAAATGGACAATGTCCAAGGCCTTGGAGGCAGTGCAGCTTAATAGGGAGTGCGGGCTTACGCCAGTTACAAAGAATCTTGCCTTGATTGTATTCTTCCCATGTGAGACGGGTGCCAGGAAAACTCCATGGATTGGCAGCGGTGTATCGCCTCCAAACATACATATTCTGGCCTTGGAAGGTTCCAATTTGGGAGGGCCTGGAAGAGCCTCATAGGGTTCTGCTGCCAGGACACAGACCGATGCCCCTGTGTCGTTCAAAACAGGTGTCGGCACATCTCCAATGTTCACCATGCAAGTTGGTTGCCTTCTCTTTTTGGCACCTGTGGCAATGTTTGAGATGAAAAAGACCTCCTTGTCTTCCTCTTCCTCAGTAATGTCTAGTTCCTGCACTCCCTGTTCGACAGCCGATACATTCCTAAATCTTCTGGGGTTGCCCCCACTCACTCTTGCTGGCCCCCTTGACGTGGTCATTGGAACAGCTGCTTTACACACCCTTGCATAATGTCTGGGCATGCAGCACCTGCCACAAACCCTGGTTTACGCTGGACATTCTCCCGTGCGAGGCAGATCATACCCACACTACTGGCAGGACTGTGGGCTCAAAGGTGTTGGAGGGCCTTCAGCACGTTTCTGGCCCCAGCGTGACTTCCCCGGTGCGGGCTGACCAACAGCAAAAGCATCCTCACTCCTTCCTGGGCGCACCGCTGCGTCCATCCGAGCGCCCCTGTTCTCAGCCAGTTCATATGCGCGCCCTGTGTCCAGCATCTGTGTGAGCGTCAGGCTAGGCCCTCAAAGGACTTGTCTCTGCAACTTCCCTGAGCTACACCCTTGTATTAGCTGGTTACTCACCATCTCTTCTTCATTCACCCACCTGCAGGTGCTCGCCAGGTGTCTCAGCCTTGCACAGAACTGGTCTAGGGACTCTTCGCCCTGTTGCTTCTCCACACACATAACAAATCTGTTGAAGTCCACATTTGTCATGGGGAGGAAATGGTTTTGGAGGGCCTGTTTGACAGCATCGTAAGTGGCCACCTGAAGGTTTAGAGAGTCAAAAATCCTGTGTACTTCTGTGCTTGCTGAGTACACCAGTGTGGCCACTTTTGCATCATCTGTCTCTCCAGTGGCTCTGAAAAACATTTCAAGTTTTTTCACCCACAACAGCCATCTAGGTCCAGGTTTAGAGGGGGGCCTGATGTATCAAATTCTGGCATGAGCGCCAGAGTACCTTGTTGCCTGCGTGGTATTGGCACAGGTGTAACATCCCCTTCTTCCTGCTCCCCCATCACAGTGATCTGTGTGAAGACTCAGTTGTGTTATCAGCCTTGCAGTTAGTAGGATTCTTCTAGCACAATGTGACCCGACTGACCTTCTTTCTTCTGGGTGGGATGACTGGAGTCCAGCACCTGAGTGTGGTGACTTGGCCAGGTTGGGTAGCTTGTGTGCCAGCCAGCACGCTTGGGGTGCCTCTTGCACCTTCAAAGAGCCTCTAATGGCCATGGAATGTCCAAAAATTCTTTTCAAATGAATCACAGACGGCGCAAGAACACCCTTTTGGGCCACAACCGTCGTGATCTTATAAACTAAGATGGCAGCCAGCTCTCTGCGTTGGGTCCGTAGCTGCGTTGCGTGACAAAACATTTTCTCCGACTTCCGATCGTCGCTGCAAAGATGTCGCACTCACACACACACACGGTACCGCCTCGTCACCAGTGTTGCGAGGTGGAGGTGCCACAGGCCGCCCCACACGCCACCACACACATGCCAGGTAGGTAAACACAGGACACGTCTTGCTGGTTTGGGGTCCCAGCAGCAACTGCAGTCTCAGGACCTCGTTTATTAAAACATGCATGCGCAAGCCGGAACGAGGCTTGCGCATGCTCATAACCGTTGTGTACTATGCAACACACACCTTGTATATTTATCCAGCAATTTTACATGAAAATGTGTTCTCTTCGCAAATGTATATTTATCCTGTGCACTTTCTTCAACTGGGAAAGACAAATTTAATGAAATGTGCATGTTTCACTTTATAATATATTCACTTCTGGTGACGTCACCTTCCGTTGCGTATTTCAGACTACCCCGTTTCCCCTTTTTTTTAGCACTTGAGCCCTGCCTCTAGCAATGGGAGAAATGTGTGTTTTGGTCTATGGCAATGGAATGGCTGATATTTTCTACAGACGCACGTGCACTTCTCTTGGCGGCCTGTGAGAGGAACATGGCGCAGTCAGAGAGAAGCGCGCGACGTGTTTGACTTGTCCACCTGGCACACACTGCTTCTCTGTGGAATGGCACATTCTGCTCAAACTGAGCACTCATTTGTCCTCACAGATTCCCTGAAGCATGGCCGTTTTTGTCTGACAGGCAGGCAGGCATGGCAGAGCTTTCTGTTCGTGACGGTGTCCATCTGGAAGGGGGAAGTGCCTGGTCTGGACCCTGGGCGTCTGCTCCTGCTGTTCTGAGCAACTGCCTCTAGGATGTGCCAGTCTCTTTCTGACAGGTGGGTCTCCACGGGGCTCATCATGTCTGCCAGCTTCTGTGGAACATATCTCTGTTACTGGCAGCGGAGACTTCTTGGTCTGGAAAAGAAACAGGCCTCCTATCTAGACACGCACACACTTCTGTTCAGAGAGAAGTTGATGCCTTCATTAGGCTAACAATTTACTGATCTCTGGCTTACACGGGGATGGAGGGCGTCTTAGCCAAACAGAAATGAAGCAATATTTTAAAACATACACACAGTGATTGCCTTCCTCCGCAAAGCCGCCTCTAGCAACAACCGCCTGATATATGACTAGGGTGTAGATAACAAATAGCTCTGCACTAGTGATGTTAAAAAAAACACACACAAAAAACCAAGAGGTAGAACGCCCAAGGTGCAGTTGTTTGTAAAGGTCAACAGAACCCCAAGACGGCAGGCACAGGTCTGCACCCACTTTGGATCCCCAGATGTTTTGAACTACAAACCCCACCAGATCTAACCAGCATACTCAATGGAGAGTGACCATGGGATTAATAGTTCAAAAGATCAGGTTGCAGGCCCTTGATGTGAGCATCTTATCCAAGCTCTGAACCAGCCACATGGCTGCACGTAGGACTCAACACACAATATACAACCAGAAAATAAAACAATAGTCAGTTATTTCTGGTCCAGCAATGAATTATGACATTGTTTGGCGACGGGGCTTGATTGTTTTGTGGGGGTGGGGTGGCGACGTTTAAGCATATTAACGCTTTCTTAATGGGTGTTCAAGCAAGCAGTAGAATGAGGTCAACCCAGCACTGTCAACAGCTTTTTCCATAATTTTGCTTAAACCTGAATACAAAAACGTTATCAGTTCTTATATGTGTATGCACATTTGTTTAAGGATAACAACCACTTGACGTATACATCTATATGGCTGTCACAGTAGCCGGTTCGAACTGTCTAGGCAGTTTGATGGAGCAATATTAAGTATAATTACCAGTCCTTGGATAATGCATTAAGGGAGTGCATTTAGGTAGCTCAACAGCAGATAGCAGCAGGTTTAGAACTAAGTTTAACCTTCACAGTTACATATTGGTACTAAGCCAATTTAATAGAACCCAAATTAATAGAAATGAGAAAAAATCAATAGCACCTTATTTTAAGGCAATGACATCATATGGCCATATGTTCAAACTGTATAGAAGAATATAGGACTAGACTGTGCATTGCAGCTACTTTAAAACTTCATTAGTGGATCCAGGAGAAGAGTAGGGCCAGATTATCCTCACAACAATTTATGTGGTGGACTAACATTGCGCAACCTTGGTATTGCTGATAATGTTTGAGCTTAGCATTTTCTCACTTTGTTCTAGGGCTTTGTAGTTGTGAGGAATTCGACCATCTGCATGGCGGGTGTGCACTCGCCCAGGGTTTTTGATATTTTTTAAAGAAATTGAATGATGGGACATCAACATCGGGAAATGTGTGGGGCTAAACGGACACACTTTCCTATGCTCGCTGCACAAGAAACACATAGTCACGTGTACTCTGGGTGGACACAGCCTACAGGCACACTCCTCCTGTCATGTTCAGCTGGAATGTGACAGCCATAGGTACATCACAGCATCTCAGGAAGGGGGAAGGCAACACCTTCCTCCTGCCATGGCCAGCCTAATTAAATAGCAAAGGCTCCATGGATCCGCCCTGCCTATTGTCAAGGTTCTGCTGCTGGCAGTGCATACTGATGAGAGTTAAATGAAACAGGCCTGCGAGTGGACTGTTTGCAGAACTGACAAAAGGGGACAGGAAACCAACACCTCTTTGATATGCAATGTGTCAACTTGAAGCTAGCACCCCACCCCTGCGTATGAAGGGCAGTGAATGTCATCCCTGGGACAACTGTTTATAGTAGGAAACCCCTGCAGGTGGCCCCCCTTTCAGCGGGAAGAAGTATGTGATTTGATGGAGACAGAAAGTATGTTCTCACCCCAAACTTCAAGGGAGTCCTGCGCTTTGATCAGGAGCCACAGAGTGCTCACTTAACCAGAGAGACACTTTGATCTACAACAGACAGGCAGATCGGTGGGACTTAGTAGTACCTGTTGTCACCCCTTACCTTTGCTGTTGCAAAGCACTGTGGTTATGACCTCTTGCATAACAGACGATTGTTGCTGGGTACCCAGGATTGATTCATTAAGGTAGTCTTAGCCTGCACCAATCAATGGGGCCCATTTGGCTTTAAAAAAGGACTGAGCCCTTCTCTTAGCAGATCATCAGATGACTTTGAAAGAAGTAAGAAGAAGGACTCATTTGGACCCTGGCTGAAGGTGCAGTGTGCCTTACAGCTTCCGCCAGTGAATTAAGGACAGGATTTTCAAGAGGGAAGCAAGATCCCTCCCCTAAACATCTCCCTGGGAAAAGACGGAGATACCAACCTCAGAGGACCCGTACAGCAGCTCCAGAACCGGTACCTAGCCAGCATACAGCATGCCCTGCTAGGTTCTGCCAGCAGGCATCCTAGGTGGGAAGTGCCAAAGAGTCTCTGACCAAAGGACAAGCCAGCGAGCGAACATATACCACAATTTGACATCTTTTACGATCTGACGCCAACAAATAATAGCATGGTGTCACTATGGTCTAAAGGATGCGAAGATATCTTGTGTGAATATGGAATTAGTCTGGACATGCTGCATAATAACCCGAACGCTGCCAAACTAAAAATCTGGTGAGCTGATTGGGAGCAAACTTGCTCACAACGAGCTGGAGCTAAAATGATGAGGGACGCGCCGCTCGAAATACGGGCATTTTTACGCTCCTCAACGCTACATCGAGTTGTTTCCAGATGCTGCGTTTAAACGTATTTAAAACTAAAGATCGGCTGGCTTCATGGAAAAGTAATAAAGTCTCAAACCTAATGTGTAGACTATGCACTAAGGATGAGGAAACCCTTAAACATTTGGTGCTATTCTGCACGGCTCTTCAATCAGAAAGGACAATCCACCTGGGGCCTTGGGGCCTAAATTACCCCTCCCTTTGTGCCGACGATTGGTGGGCCAATATGTTTCAAGGATTGGACATGAAATTGATATTACCATTGACTCGTTTTCTAATGTTAATTGAAAATCGCCTGAATGCATTGTCGGTTGATGAGTAATGAGGATAGCGAACTGACTGCTTGACAGAGAATATGGGAGAGGTATTCCTAAAGGATGATGTTATTATGTGTTGTGTTTTTGTTCGTAAACATTTTAAAGGTTTGTGATAAACCGATAAAATTAAAAAAAAATTAAAAAAAACAAGCCTTGGTCAGATAGGTTGCAAACACTCTACTCAGCTTTAGGCCGTCTGCCTTAAAGGATGATACGTGCCCAACAGAGAAGCTAGGAGCAGTGCCACAACAAGCATCAACCAGCATCCATCTTTTAAGGACATTTTCGAGGCAGTGGAGCCCTCGAACCGTGACCTGCTCCAGCTCCACCACTGACTGTTGTCTTGCTGCAGTCACTATAGCCATCCGAGAAGCCTCGACCAGCATTCCAGATCTGCCAACCAGCACAGAAACAGCTGTGTAGGCCAGCCTGCAGCCATCCGTCCAGCCTCGCTTGCCGAACTGCCTGCCGCCTGATACCCGCAGCTGTCTCCGATCTTGAACTCTGTGGCAGGAGCTGCAAAGGTCCTGGAACCGACATGACGCTGTTGAGCATCACAATCATCTCAAACACCAGGTACATTGTGATTCTTTCACCCTGGTCCTCCTCCAAAGGCCCTTAGCGACACTTACAATACCTTGGTCCTGACACCAAATAACCTTGAAAAGTTAAGACTGATTTCTTTACCGACTGCCCTCCTGTCAGTATCCAGAGTGCATCCCTTTCCTGTCTGTCCTCTGTGTTCCTTTACAGGGTCGATTGCATTTTGCAGTGTGCTAGAACTGTCTGTTGTAATAATCATAAAGTAGATATTTGTATGCAACCTTAACTGGACAGTCCCCTTTGATCATTGGGTAACAATTGTATTTTCGCTGTGTTGCAACTAACCAACAATCCACGACCTTGCGGAGATAAGCCTGCCATTCCATCCACGTTATCAAAATTGGACAAGGAGGTTAATAATTTACTTGTGTTTCAAATCTGTTCAGATCCTTTCTGGTGTACCAGAGGTGTAGGGCTGATTGATGGTTTAGAAACCAATATTCATCTCTTGACCGCTGGTGCCCCGGAAGTTGATTTGTCACAGTAGTCCTCTTTTCAGTTTTGTTGCAAAGGTTTGGTCTTCGCACATTTCAACTTGAATGAAAATGCTTAGCTATCCTCTATTTAATCCTGTAAAGTCGGGGTATATGACCTTTGGCTCTCCCGATGTTTTGGACTACAACTTTCATCAGCCCTATACAGCACATTTGTTATTGAGGAGTCATGGGAATAACTGGAGAGGCTCAGGTTGCAGCCCCTACCGTACGGATTACATGTAGCTGTTTTTTCCAGATTTTCTATGATATGTTGGAGAAACTTCATATCTGAACGGTTCTTGTACCAATACTCAGTTTGAACAAGTCCTTGAGATGATGTCATTAGATTTCTTGGTGTGGAGGCAGAGCCTTTTCCCTTGCACCCCGGATCCCAGGGACTCAGGGTGGTTAGAAAAGTAACGTGGACAAGAAAATGGCCCTCAATACGAGATTTGCAATGCCGGAAAAAAAATGTGGCTCTTTTTTGGGGAGTGACAGATTTACCACCACTTTTACCACACCCCCAAATTTTGAGATTAGAGGTTAAGTAGAGGAGTTATCTCTGACATATTATTAGAGGAATCTCCTCTAAAATTTAATAATTGTCACCAGCAGAATAATCAGCCACAGTAATTCCTATAAAATCCCCATGGAGTTCTATGTTCACCAAAAATGGGGATTAACACCTCATTCTGCACTTGTAATCAGATGATTTTGCCTGATCACAAGTGGCTACAACGATAATCAAGTGCCTCAACAATTACTGCCAAACACGTAATGAGATCTACTACTCATCCAACCCTGACCAACCAGGACTTAATGTGATAGATAGGAATGGGGCTCAGTATCTACTCTGGGAGCATTACTTACAGGTTGGCATGTACTATTACAATTTTACAAAAGAAGTCTAATGTACATGAAGGACTGAGGCCTACAATCCACCAGAGGTAAGAACATGTGCAGATGTGAATTTCACCGGCACAGGAAGGAAAGAACCAGAATACATGCCTTCCCTGTTTATGCCCCAGCCTCTGGCACCTCCTGCCACCAACACAAGGCTCACCCATTTGATTGTTCATTTCAGGATGGAGCTCAGGACCCTTCCCTTCAAGGAATGGATCTTCCTTAACAGCTACATTCACACCAACCACACCCCGCACTTTGCCTGACACTGGGTGACATGCTCCTCCCTGTTTCTGCCCTTGTTTGTTTTTTTAACCCTTGCTGCCAAGTTGACTGCTCTCCTGTTTAGTTGCCACTTTTGTCTTGCTACATTCTGCCATCTTAATGCTTTGCTCACTTAAGCCTGAACAATGCTTGCATTTTGAAAAGTTGTTTTTTAGTAATGTGCTTGTGACCACAGGCTGAACCAGACCTGGGGTCACTGCAGAGTTTAGCTGCCAGCATATGATAAAGCAGTGGCGTCTCCCTTAAGCACAGTTTAGCCTAAGGCAGGACATCCTTCTGTTAGATGAAAATGTCATAAGTCAGGGTAACTCGTAAGTTTCTTTAGAAGCACAGTTCAGCCTTGTGCCAGGCATCTGTCTTTTAGATAGAAAATGACACAGTCAGGGTGTCTGATATGTTACACCCTTCACCTTATCTCCTTTTAGTAGGCCACCATTTGATGGGTGCTGGTGGGAAGAAACGGTGCCTATCTTGCCTAGACATGTACCTTCCTTATCTGGCTTTTTTTGTATAAATATACCTTTCAAAATAAACCGGGGCACACTTACTCTTGTTATCTCTGTGTATGGTGGTCGTTAATACAGATGAGTGTGTACCTGCTTCTCTGGAGTGGATCCTAAGGAACGTCGTGTAAGAACATATGAGAAGGGTAAGATCTACAAATATAGTACCTTTTGAATTCTTAGTTCCTGAATCTCAGTGAAGAAAACCTCCAGGCCTAGATATGTCACTAAAGAAAAAAAAGGGAGCCAGGCATGTGATGTCATCAGTGATGTCATCAATGACATTTGTGATGTGATCTTACATGTCATGGGTGTTAGTCCTTGCAGTGCACAGCACTGGCGTGAGTTATGGTTGCTTAGCTTACCATAAATCGTGAATTTCTGGGGTTTTTCGGTTTTACTTGTAACCATAATGTGGATAGGTTGTTATTAGTGCAAAGTAAGTGTAATGTTCCTTTCAAGTACTTTTTGCACTGAATTAGATAGGTTTTTCATAGGGCAACTGAAACATATCGTCCCTTTACCAACGTTTTTTGTCAGTGAATGTCGGAGCTTTTTAGTAGTGCAAGATACCCATAATGTCCCTTTAACAATGTTTTTTGTGAGTGAATTGCATAGGTTTTTTACTAGTGCAACTTAACCAGAACATCCCTTTAACAACGTTTTTTGCCAGTGAATTTCATAGATTTTTACAGGTGCAACTTAACCATAATTTTCCTTCAGCAACTTTTTTTCAGTAAATTGCATAGGTTTTTAGCAGTATACCCTTACTATTTGAAGATGTACTGTAGAACATACTGAACCTGTGGGCACCATGTTAATGTGCACAGCAGTCTTGGAGTATGCGTCTATTCATGGGCATCGGGTGGCATCCAACCTGCTCAGAAATTCAGGGGCTCTCTTACATAGTGCTACCATTCAGCAAACACAAGGAACATATGCAACTAGCAGCATGTACATTAATTACAAGGTAACATAGAGTAGGTCTGCAAATGGTGTACTTATGAAGCAAACAGCACAAAGGCATAGGGCCTACACCATAACGGAATGCACCAACAACAGAAGTGATGTCTCCCTTAAACAATCTTACCTCACTGCTACTGTGCATGGGAACAAATAACGAACGGCCAGAGTAAGGACGGGAAAGTACTAAGACCAAAACATCACTGCAACGTAGCAAGCACGCTACATTTTGTCTGATAATTGTGCAGGTGGTGCAGTATATAGTAGTACAGAAGCATAAGGTTTTTTATGTGTACATAGCAATGGCAAGCACCTTACAGTGGCTGGAAGAAAATGTCCCTCATGACGCAATGATTTACGATAGTAACCCCATTGTTACTCACAGTAGTGTGAAACATAAATTATGTAATATAATATATGTATCATGTACACCTAACACATTTTCTTTTGTGTAAGAGAACATAATGAAAAGGAAAGCAAGGCAGCACACGTGGCACCCCTTTCTCAACAGCATAGGGGCATAGGAAAGGAAAGCAACTCTGTAAATAGCAAAATGGACAGCCTGTAAGCCAAAATGAAAGAATTGGTGAACAATTGTGTCGCCTGAAAAGATTGCGTACAAGGGTATATTATGGACAAAATGAAACAGCAGTGTCAAGCCTGCATCTGTACCCCTTCCTCATGTCACAGCACGCCATCCCCTCAAAATCCGAGTGATGGGAGACATAACAATGATACCTCAATCCCTTTCTCCCCTCACAACCAACTTGTGCAAATCCCCAATTTCCTACAATAAATATCCACTTCTGCTACCCCTTCCCTTTCCTATTGGTGTGTATGAATGTGTTCAAGTAAATGTTGATATTTAAATTGTTGCTCAGTGTATATGTGGTATTATTTTTTTTTGCAATGCCGTTATGACTCATCGGTGCACAGTCCTCCGAGGAATGACCGCAAGTAAGCAAAAGGTAGGTGTCCTACGGACACCGCACCTACCTGTCCTATCCGCAATGACAATGGAGGCATCTGTACGATGCCAACATGACCCTCATATCCGCATGGTAGGCACCACCTATAATTATGTGTGGGGGCGGACGTTTGTTCATTGGGCAAGTACACGCATGTGTATATGTTCCTCTGTGTCCTGGTAACACCAACACTGTGCAGCATATGCAACCGAAGATTATTTAGGTCGAGCCTCCCATCCACATCGTACAGGTAGCTATACAGATAAACATCCCACCTGCTATACGCTATAAACACCCAGCATCTCCCAAAATGGTCAGCGCACGTGTTTCGCACTATTGATCAGTAGAGAAGTGGCAACGGTGTACATAGGACATCTACGCACATGAGCACAACATTTGCACCCAAAACACATCCTGCGGACAGGGCAATGCCACCATGCAACCTTATTTAGGGGACATGATCCGGACCCTCGGACAGCGGAAAAGTACAGTGTTGTGCAATGTACAGAGTGTATTTCAGAAAGTGCATGCTTAGAAACACACCACATTGTGCCATTGCACATGTTTATATGCTTTTCAACAATGTAGGCCTGTTTTCTAGGTGCAAGTTCTCCACAGCAGCCCTACCAAAGACCACACCCCAGAGCTGTTCTGAAATCTGTAGCTTTTTAGAACAGAGTAGCAGGCCACATTAGTTTGCCCTGTAAGTGATGTTGTACTGAATCTGCTGTGCTACATTGCCTTTACAAGTAATGGCAACCTTGTCAGCCCTGCTCAGTACGCACAGTAATGGAGAAAAGTATTAACGGCCCTCCCTGTGACCCACACCCTCAGTTGCGATAGTCCCCACTGTGCCATTCCCATGGGTGGCATGCTGAAAATGGTTGTATGTGCCACGTGTGTTTCCCCAAGTACGGCGAGGGCCATCCCCCAATAAATAAGAAACATTCCTTCTTCCCTTTCCACATTTTTCTTTCCAGCACACCATCATTGGGTACTTGGAAAATGTTCCAAACACATCGACCAATCACATTGAAGAGCTCTCTATGTGACAGTATCAGTTCTGTACAACAGTCCTCTGCATACACACCAAGCCCAGAAAAGTTATTGCGGAATCCCTCAGCCTCCACTGTCCCATTTCCATGTCCGCCATCCTCAAAATCCCTGGATGTAGATTTCGTACTGCATGTGGCCGTGGGGGAATAAATTGCAACCAGGGTAGGGGAGTTCGTTTTTAGTGGTGGCTCTGAAAAGAGCCTTTTTTGTGTGTTTTTTTAGGAGCTTCAAGAGACACACCCTTTTTTCGGTTTTTATTTGATTTTGTGTTTTCTTGTGCTCACATTGTTACAGTAAACTCTCCAAAGCATCCTGTAAATGGGCAAACAAAACAGCATTACCAATGGGTGACAACAAAATGCCATTTGCTTGGAAAAACTTTTCACAACTAATGAGGTCATTATTGCAGAAGAACATCCCACCAGCAGACAGAAAATTGGACATGCTTCTGATGATGAGACACCTTCCAACCTCTGGCTCCGAACGGCATATATTAGCATTGTCCCATACTGTTCTTGGTGTTATGGATGAAAAAAGCACCTGGGCAGTGGGAAAATGCCTCTTCACTGCATTCAGCAACCTCTTCAGTCGACGGAACAAACCTAAACAAGCCACATAACCCAAGTGCATGCCACCGTAGTGCACGACGACAGCATTGACATGAGAAGAAGTGGCCAGGCCTCTGCAAAGTGCATGCATATTGGCGAAATTGCGGTCATAGACAGCGCTCCACAATGTGTCCACTCCTTCCAAACTGAAATTGCCATCAAAGTGTCTTTCCAGGGCAAACTTGTGCAGATCTATCACGAAGGCAAAGTCAACACAATGCATTTCTCCAAGCAGCAGCCTCACTACGCAGAGTAATGTAAAACAGTAAGACCGCGCCTTCTGGTGAACCAAACCCTTAATACCTAATTGGATACTCCCACAGTCCTCAATTCCATTGGCCAGCATGGTGAGAAGCGCAGAATGTGGCACGTGCGCTTTCCAAAGTACCGGGAGGGCCATGCCCCAGTAATGCAGGAGCAGCCTTTTTCCCTTTCCACTACTTTTTTGTCCACCACTACCTCGTTGGGTACGGGTAAATAGTCACACACACACCCACTAATGCCATCCAAGACGTTAGCATCTAACACTGTCAGTTCTGCACAACACTTCATATGTACCATTACAAATGCAGCCTGCAAGTGTCCTGTCATTCGAAAGCACTTCCAGTAGAAAATGCAGTAAAAGATTGCAAGATGTGTGCATCCACATTCATCCACATGAGCACCCATCACTACAAAATGGAGGTATGAATACTTTTTCTGCAGTATGTTTACATCTCTGTTATAAGTGCCTCTGTGCACGGTTAATGACACTGAGCGTCCATTACGTTCTTAAAAACCATACTGTTTTCTCTCCCATCCCTTACCATCAAGTGGCACTTCAATGGTATGTGCTTGCTACGTTTTCATTTACCCATATCATACAGTGGAATATCAAAACAAGAACTCTCTTCTTTCCTTCCAACAATGCTACAAATTGTTTTCCCCACTAACCTATCTCATACATAAATCATACAAATATGGCACCAAAACCAGCACTAAATGTATCTCATCAACCTAGAGCAAGTTCCCAAAACATCTGCACAGCTGTGGTTCTCTCTAGCCTACAGTACTGCAACAGCCTCTTTTTAAATGTGCCCACTTCTAATCTCCGCCCTCTGCAACTCATCCAGAAGAGGACTGCGCGTCTTGTCCTTGGCCTCAAGCCCAGGTATCGTATCTCTCCTGGACTGAAATGTCTGCAATAGCTCCTAGTGACCGCGAGGAAGAAGGTAAAAACCCTCTGCATTATGCAAAAGCCCTTCTGGGCCCTGGGACCTCAATACCTTTAACTCTCACTTCCTAAATATCTCCCTGCTCGAGCTCCTCCCTCATCCGTCCCCCAACTCCCTCGGGTCAGGCACTTCTGCAAGCAAACAGTTGGTGGTAGATCTTTTTCCTCGGCTGGGCTCTTCCTTTGCAACAGCCTCCCTGCCTTCCTGAAACTTGAGGAGAACCATCGCTGATTTCAGAAGCACCTCAAAGCCTTTCTCTTTGCGTCTGCTTTTTCTCCTCCTCCCCCTTGCTGACTTCCTGGCTGAAACTGATTCTGCAGTGGCTACCTGGCCTCTCTATGATGTCGGGCCCAGACCACCTCCCCCCGCCAGTCGCACCCCAGCACTGCCTTTCTTGCAAACCCCGCACTTGGGGAGTTTTTTCTGTATCCCTAACAGTTCCACCACTACCTGATGTCTCCACTTATCCTTGCACTTGGCACAATCGGGCCATACTTTTTACTTATTGTCATTTGTTCTTCTTCTCATGTACTGCACTTTCCCCTCACCCTACCCATGCACTTGAGCGATCTGAGTGACACCTGTCCTAGTAGGTTCTTTGTCTCTGTCTCCCCTCTGTTCCCCCTCCCTTGCCTCATTGCGCATTGCAAAACTAGTGTATAGGCGCATTATAAATGCCATATCATACAATTTTACATAATATGATATCATACACACATTGCATGCATAACAACAGGATGCCTGCCACTTACTGTGTACATTTCACAGGGGTTTATTTTCCGCAGTACCTCACTTATGAAAAACTTTTCAAAAATGATCACACAAAAGCAAAAAAAGAAAACATGTGGGACCTCCCCTATAATTTTGCCCCCCTGAATGAAACCTCATCCGACTTGGCGAATAAATTCAGAGCCAGCCATATACTGCAAAGTTTGGAGAGGATTCCTCCAGGGGCGAGGGGAAGAAGATGCTTGCTGTGCCAATATATGTTGTACTGCCACTTTAAAAAACATACTCACATTGGTTATGCACAATATGATCAGTACTGCCACTGTAAGAACATACACATGTTTCTCTGCACAATAATACTTTATTGCATGGTCTCCATGCTACAGCATAGTCCCCTGGCCTGTATGTACTTCATGTCTTAAACACACACACGCACACACCATTTTTGAATGCCCCTTTCCTTTGTTGGGCTGAACGGACTAAATGATCACCTGACCCTGGGTTCTGTTTCTTAGGCTGCACATTCCCCAGAGTCATGAAGCACCCGTAGATGCACACAACAGCAGCGAGGCGCAGGATCAGCCCTTACACAAAAAGTACACAATGCACTGTATCTCATATTCCCAAAGGCCCATGCAAGGCTGGCGAAGAAAAACACGCCAGTAATGTATATTGTCAAAAGCAGAGAACTACATATTATATGGGGGGCTCAGAATGATTTTGAATGGAGTTGCAGTGGGCAACTCTATGTTAGGGGGCAACTTTAATCTGGTAATGGATTCAGAGCCAGACAAGTCTGGAACTAGGGGTACACCTCAGTGCACAAGGGGGAGAAAAACCCTGAGGGATCTTGCAGAGGCACCTGGTTTAAATGATCCTTCGGAGGGTTCTTCCGAGGTTCACGGTTTCACCCCCATGTTAAATGATGTCTTAATTTCCGACACCAATATGAATATCGAATCAGACGTTAGCAATGAAGAATTGGTGAGTGTGGATTATTGTCTGGTGTTGCTGAGCCTGAATCTACCGAGTTCAACCAATCATAGACAAAGCTGCTGTTTGCCTGCCCACATTCTTGGTGCTGACTGCTATATATATATGCAGGAGGTGGAACAGAAAATTGCTCTTTTTTTTTAGGAAAGCATAGGGTCTGCACTGGTGAAAGTGGTTTGGGACTATTTTGGGGTGACCCGAAGAGGAAAACTCATAAGCCAAGCCACTTTTTTAAATGATAATAATGTGCATTTATATAGCGCTACGAACACTCAGGCATCTGAGCGCTGCTTATTATTACCCAGGGTGTGTGGTGCTCATTTATCAACCTCAGAAGGATGAAAGGCTGAGTTTGGCCCTCCCGGAATTCAAACCTGTGTCAACAGGCTCTGCACAGATGTCAAAGCGAGCGCTCTACTCCCTGTGCTATCGGACCGGCTAATAAGTTGCCCAGGCACATTTTACAGGGCCTGGTTTGCATTTGAAAAAACCTTATGTTGCCAGTGACTCAATAGAAGGTAAGCATCTCCTAAAGGCCATTAAGTGTGAATTGATCTTTCTGGTTGAGAGTCAGGTGGAAAAGGCGGCCCGTTGACCCAGCAGTTTTTTCGGGAGCAGGGTGATAGAGTGCCACTGGGCATGTCACAGAGAATATAGTGAATATGCTGACTAACATAAATAATTGCTCTTTGGATTACTTAGTGGAACCTACATCCGTCTGAAGGGGTACTCCTAGTCCAGAGTAAATTGGGATCTTTCGTTTGAAACCTTGAGTTAACCAGACTGTGAGAAAGTGAGGTATATGCTGCCTGCCAGGCTATTAACGCATGTGGCAATCCAGGTTATTAACTCATGCGCATCCTCTAGCTTAGATGGGTTAACCACAGAATCCTAGAAAAAATGTGTAAATCTGCTGGGCCTTTTTCTTTGTGAACTTTTCTGTCAATATATAAGTGAAGGGAAATGTTGCAAGTCTGTGAAAGATGCATTGATTGTGTGGCTAAGCCCGGCTTTGATGCTGCAGAATGCGGAAGCTATAGGTCAATTTCTCTATTCAACATTGACATTAGGATCCTGGCAAATGTTCGCGCTTAAAGGCTGAATGGCTGTATTGGATCTTCCCTAAGATTTGCACCTATAGAATGCAGTGGTGCTCAGATTCACACTTGCCAGCCAGGTGTTCTAAAGGAGTGGTTTGGCTCTGATAATATTAGGACAATCCTGGATATGGATCATTCCTTGGCTGGGAGCCAGGTTCTTTTTGTGGCTATTTTTCTAGATGCAAAAAAGGTATTCGACCACGTAGGATTATTCCTATTGTACCTGTAAACATGCGTTTGGTTTTGGAGACTTCTTCACTTGATTATTCCACACAGTTTGCACCGGTGACTCGACTATGACTTATTCAAATGACATCATCTTGAATTCCATCAGGTTGGGGAAGGGCACTAGTCAAGGCTGCCCTCTTTCACCTCTTATTTTTTAATATGGATATTAAACCATTAGCAGTGGCAAGCAGACAAAAGGGGGACAGTCACAGAATTCTTGTAGGGGAAGTCATCCGCAGGAAAATGAAGTTATCCCCAGGAAATTGAAGCCCAAAGCTCAGCAGGGTGTTAGCAGGCAATGGCCTTGTACTTTGTCCAGAGACTCTCCGGCACTTCCCACCTAGGAAGCTTGCTGTCAGAACCTAGCAGGGCACACTGTGTGCTGGCTGGATACCAGTTCTGGAGCTGCAGAACGGGTCCTCTGAGTCCCGTATATCCCTCTGTTCCCTGGGAGATATTTAGGGGAGGGATCTTGCTTCTCTCTTGGACCTCCTGGCTTTCCTTCACTGGCGGACGATGTAAGGTAGACTGTACCTTCAGCTAGGGTCCAAATGAGTCCTTCTTCTTACTCCTTGCAAATTCCTCAGATGATATGATCAGTGAGGGGCTCAGTGCTCTTTTAAAGCCAAACGGGGCCAAGGGATTCGTGTAGGTCAAGCCTAACTTAATTGAACCAATCCTGAGACTCCACCAACAATCTTCAGTGATGCTTCAGGTCAGAACCAGGGTGCTTGGCAACAGACAGGGGAAGGATGACAACATATACTTCCCACCCTTTTTCCTGTCTGCTGTACATCAAAGTGTCTCCTTAATTAACTGAGCCCTATGCAGCGCTTGATCACAACATGGGCATCCTCTGAAGTAGGGGGTTGCAGGCAGACATTTGTCTCCTACAATTCCCATACTTCTTTGCTCTGAAAGGAGTGGTTCCAGACAGCACATTCACTGCGCTTTCACACCAAGGAGGTGTGTTAGTACCAAGTTGATACATTGCATCAGAAAGAGCTGTTGGTGTCAGGTCTCGATTGTCCCTTCCAGCACCCAGGCCTTCCCTGAGGTCTACTAATTAACATTCTTCAGTATTCACCGCCACTAGCAAGGTTTGACAAAGAAGATGCAAATGCATGGGGTCTTAAAAGTCCAATCAGGCGGCCCAAGGCCAAAGGCTTTTGATGTACCCGTGGCTGTCAGGTGTCATCTACACATGACAGGGGAGGGCGGTGCTGGTATGCTGTGTCCTCCCAGAGTACATGAGTATTTTTCTTCTGTGTGTAGAGCATGGTAAATGTGTGTGGGAATGCCCCATCATTCATTCTTTTAAACAACTAAAAAAGCCCACACAAGCGCACTCTTCCCGTGTGGATGGTCGAATTCCTCACAACGCAACTCAAAGGTTGAGGTCCCAGAGTTTTACTAAGTACTATGTGCAATTCCAGGGCAACATGAATGCCAGGAATGATCTCTGGCTCCCAGGAAAGGACAATTGTCTTCCCTCATCCAGTCTTTCCTGGTGTCTCCCCAGCGTTACTCGCGGTCTCCTGTCATCTCAATGCCCTTGTGGATGGATGTCCTCTCCTTAGGCCAATGATTGGGTAGTGCATCAGGCATACATCAGCAAGTCTCCTTGTAGTTCTGCGGCTCTGGTCAGCAGGCTCTCAGGGGTGAGTCTGGCAGGGATGTTCTGTTGGTCTTTTCAGGCAGTTTCCTTCTCACTGGAGCAATGCTCACCTGTGCCTCATGGGAAGGGGAAGGGTAACACTTTTTTCTCCTTTGACCCTCTTGCTGCATTTGGGTTAGCCTCCCTGATGTTCCACCACAATCTGGAATCACCTCTCAGATCTTCTACCCAATTTGTGGGCCTATGTTGTGTTGTTACCTCCCTCACACTCTACTTCTGTCCCCAAGGTAGCCTCCACACTCCTCTCCTCCTAGTCTCCCCCTGACTTCCTCTTGTCCACCTATCTTCCCTGTCTCACTTATCTTTCCTTACTCCACCAGTTACTTCTTCTATCATCTCCTTTGCGCTTGCCTACTTTCTGCTGTTTTTTCTCCTCCGCCCCCTCCTCTCCGACTTGGTCTCAACACCTCTCCCAAGATATCACCTTTCCTCATCTCCCCTCTGGTCTTTTGTTCATTCTTCTTCAAACTCTCCACCAACTCGCTCCTGCTTGCCTGTTGTTCCCTTCTTTGCGCCTGCACCGCCAACTCCTCCATCCTCTTCAGCTTCACCTTTAAACTTTCCACCTCCCAGCAACTCTTCCCCATCTTTAATCTTTCCTTCACCTAAAAGCTCTTCTGCGCTTCCAACCTCTTCTCCCCACTCCTGCTCACTGCTCTGTTCATTCAAACTCTCTTACTAGCCCATGGCACCGCCAGGATGGAACCAAGCTTTGGCAAGTCTGCATCATTGTGACCGAGTGTGGGATTGATTAGTAGCAAACTATGCAATTTATGATGTGAGCGGACCGAGTCTAAAAGAGGCTTGACCGCCTCCTTAGTTCTCTCATTGGCAGGCAGGTGTGGTGACACAGATATCCAGAAACTCACGACTGGGTATCGTGCAGAGCGCTGCGTAGATGCTCACTGCCGGCTCTTTGCTTAAGGGGAACCCTTTGCCTGTGTAACCGTGGGTTGATCCAGTATAGCATTCCCTGGGGTAGCTCTACATAGGGGACGTGATTCTGCTCAGTCCATTCCCTTACTGACTTGTTGAGTAATAGTTCTTACATGGACACAGTGTTATCATGGTCTCAGATAAAAAGCAACGCGTCATCAGCTTATGGCGATAGCTTAACTTCACTGTTTGCAACCTTTCTATACCGCGCTCATCTCTAATCCCCTTTATTTAAGGTTTCCTCTACCAGAGCAAGGTCTGACGATCCCTGGGTGGGGACACAATACACCTTACAATCTCAGACAAGGATAGACACTTTCAGACCACTAGGTTGGTGATTCAGAGTGGTATAGAAGCTCATTCATTATTTTATTAACGCCCTAAATTGATTAGTGTTATCTTACCATAACAGCCTTTCTAGAGCTAGCAGGAACGGCAGGGGGAAGCGGCGAAATCACTGTCTCCTTCCTCTTGTGATGTCACAATGGTTAACCAAAATATATTACTAAAGATAGCTGCTGTAGGACCGGAACAAAGCGTTCTAACCATTTTCAGAAAATACGGAGCAAAGTTGAAGGCTTCCATTGATGGAGACCGGAAAGACCAGGAGACTCGATCGAAGGCCTTCTCTGCATCTAGCGCCAAGAGGCTATCTGGCAAAAGGAGCGGCATCCTATCGGCTAAAACATGGCAGTCTAGCCTTGCATTATCATTGGAGATGTGGCACTTATAAAGAACGAATTCCTAAGCATTGAATAGAAAGTGAATCATTCTGGAGCGACAGGCTGCAAGATTTCTGATACTGAATTTACAAAATAATTGCACGCAATAAGAAACGATCTCGTTTTTGCTAACACAGATGGGGGTGTCTTAAAATAGCTTTCTTAAGTGGTAGAGCATTGCAAATGTGCCCAGCTAAACTGAAGGCTCTAGGCACCATGGCTGTATTAACTAATTGCTTGCAGGAACATCGCATTACGAGGGGGGCGGGGGTCATTGTAAGTGTATTGACGCCCTGTTTTGTTTGCTTTCTATTTATGTCTCGAAGCTCTGTGATGTACACTTAGTACAGGTAACCTTTCTCAGAGCACTCTCGTTCTCTGCATTATTTATTAAAAGGAAAGGCAGTAAATAGCAGCCAAGAAGCCCCATGTCACGCATGGCAGCTTGAGCCAGTCCAGGCTTTTCACTTTGCACACTGAGGCTTGCAGGCCATTACTTTGATGGTAAGAAAGAAACTCCAAGTCCGTGCAGGCAAGGGGAAATCCAGGGTTGGCTCCAGGTGTCACACGTCACATGGGGACACCCACCCATTTTCCATTTAATCAGGTAGTGAAATTATCCTACCCCCGGCTGCCACTAGACACATTAAAATGCATTTTCACATTTTGAAGATTGTAGAATCATGAATCTGTATTTCCTTTCACCATTTATATTTCGTTAGGCATTTCCTTTTGCTGTTCAGTATCTGCTGTCCTTTTTGTATACTTTCATGGATTTTATTTCCAAAATAAAGCTGAACTGATATCCTGTTTTCTGCCACGCATTAGCACATTTACTGGCAGTTTTAAAAACATTTTCTAAATTCAGTGGCAGCTGGTGAATTTTGTAATTGGAGGGGTGTACAATTACAAAATAACAATTATTATTAGAAATGTTTCCCCCAAACATGCGGGAGCCAACAAGCACAGAAAGGAGTCAGAGCCAATCAACTGCGGTTCCGGGGGGAAGGGGTGGCTTCGGCGGAGGGGGAGGGGGGTTGCTCTCTGTCAAGATATTTTTTAAACTATAGCATTAAAATTGTGCATTTTCAGCATATTTTCAGTGGGAAATTGGGACAAAAGCAAGTTTCCAATGGGTTTTGTATAACAACACATGAAAAAAATCCAATAGGTGGCAGTCATCAACATTGCATAACAGCCTTTTCCAGCTCATTTACATAATGCCTGTGCACACAATATATGCAAATATATTTAAAAAAATATTTTTGGCTGTGCCTATGCATGTCCATGGTGGTGGGCTCTAGCACCTTGAAGCTTCTGTTTGTGCTAGATAGAATTACAATAATTATCTCAAACCAAACAATCGGACAGACTCAAAGAATATGGGAAAGCACTACTTTATTGTCAATTTAATACAGAAGGGAGATCTCACAGACATTGGACTGATGCATGCACACTTGCATAGCAGCTTGATTACATAGAGGTCTTATACCCCAAAATGCGTCATCAATGACGTCATTCTACGTGGCAAAATACAAAACCTATCAAGCGAAGGGATTGGTTAAGGAAACATATCTACTAATAGAACATATAAGGATTAGTTCATCATTAGTTACCCCTTATCTGTAGGGCATGACTTCAACTACCTGTAAATGTGTAGAGTACTGATTATAGTGGACAAAACAACAGTCCATTGGTCTATGCAAGAGTGTGTGGTAGGTTGTCCCTCAAACCCACTGATTGGATGGCATACCATCCCAACCTTGGGCTTTTGTCTCTTTAGCAGCATGTACGTGAAACGAAACCTATGTGTTTGAATCCCATCAGTGTACTCCCCGTTTTCCCAATTAGTCCATCATCTCTCATCAGTAGGCCATAAGCCAAAGTCTTCCATTTGTAGTTGACCTTGTTGCCTGTTCACTGTCCTGGAACATTCAGGGGGGTGTGAGCACACCACTATTTTAGTATAAGGCACTAATGAATAGCCTTTGTTTTCGACTTCTGGGTCACATGTAAAGAGACCATGATTGTGTCCATTTCAGTCTTCCATTTGCTGCTATTTGATTTAATTATGCAGGGTGCTGTTGCTCCGTTTGGCCTCTAGATACTTGCTCATTCTATCTCATATGAACTTTGTATACTTTTAATTGACCAACAGTTTGGCACTCACAGATGTTTTCTTCTTCTTTCATCTATGAAGAATGTCCCACATTCATAGCTTATCCACATACTCCTTTTGTGGTCTGTGCTCATCCTTTAAAAATAGCATCCTTAACTCTGGCCCAACCTTGACTCATTGTTGGTTCTACGCACAGAACTGTTCTCCCATGTCTCCTGTTTCTGCAATCTTGGTTTGTTCTGAGGTAGCTTGGTTAAGTTCAATGTGAGCCAGCGTTCATTTTCCCATTATGGCAGCCCTTGCCACGTTATATATTCCTCTATAGCAAGCTTCTATACATATTCTTTCTACCTTGCGTTAGGGCGTATCTAAAATTATTCATCAGTAAGTTACTTCATCTTATTTAGGTCCATGATTAAATTAGCTTCAGGTACATGTTTCTCTTGGTGCTTCAGTTACATTGTTACTTCTAAGTTTTTTCATATCGTTTTAGCGTAGGTTCATTTATCTTCTTTATGACTTCACTTTATCCTTGTCGGATTTCACTTCAACGTCCATCCATAATATTTATTTGTGCATTCTGACATCTCGGCAGGCAACATCCTTCCATGGAACATTCTTCAATGCAACATCCTTCCAGGCTTTCAGTGAGAGGGTACATTCTGTATGGCTGTCTGAGTGGATACTGTCTCTCATGCACTCAATGCAATATGGGAACAATGAAGGGGTCCCATTTATTGCTCTTCTCTGATTGTTCCAATATGACAGTGTGAGGGGGACTGGAACTGGTAAGATAGCATCTACCAGCTCCTCTATAGAGGCCACACCAATATATGCCAGTATTGCCAAATATGAACATACTCCTGTTGCCTTTTCCAGTACCAAATGCAATGGCACATTATGAATCCATGTCCAGACTGGACCCACCAATGTGGGCCAGTAATATGTAGATACATTCATCATGCTGCCTTTACCCTTCATATCTAGTAAAAATGCCATGCAAAAGTAAAAAAACATATCTTGACTGGAAGCACTGATGTGGGCCAATAACACATAGAAACACTGATCATGTTGCCTTCATCTTTAAACCCCATTAAACAGCTACCATGCCACAGCGAAGATGTGTCTAGACTGGACTCATGGATGTGGGCCAGTACCACATAGGAAGATTTATTGTGATGTCTTTACCCCTGATGCCCATTAAAAAAATGCAATACCACATTAAAGAAATATGCCTAGACGGGGTCCACCAATGTGGGCCAGAATAACATGGGAATAATCATTATTCTGCCTGCACGCTTGATTCCCAGCAATAAAAGCCATGTCACAGCGAGAAACATGTGCACATGATGACTTGACCCTAATGCCCAGTAAAAAATGAGCTATCTCAGTAAAGAAATATGTCTAGACTGAACCCTCCAATGCGGACCAGTACCACATAGGAATACTCATCATGCTGCTTACACCCTTGATGCCCAGTAAAAAAGCATGCCTGCCACAGTAAAGAGACATGTGCGTAGTGGACCCACCAATATGTGTCAGTACCCAGTAGAAACACTCATCATGCTACCTTCACCATTGGGCCCTGTAACAAATGCCATGTCAAAGTAAATCAACCTGCCAGTCCAGACTCACCAATGTGGGCTTGTACCACATACAAGCTCTCATTATGCTGCATTCACCCTTGATGGGCAGTAAAAACTGCCCTTCCACAGTAGGGGAACGCGCCCAACTGCACCCACCATATGTGTTGGCAGAATAATGACTACATGGTACTGGCCTACTTTGGCCTTTATTCAGGCCTACAGAATCCCATCCGTTATCCCCAATGGGCAATGTAAGGCTGGGGAAGCAAAATGCCTAAGCCTTGTATAGCACATTGGGAATGCCTGTTGTGGTACTATTGAACTGTCAATAGTTCAGTTAAAGCCAGCACAGGAGTGCTCTATCAGCTGTTTGCTGCAGTTGGGTAGCGTTCAGTGTTTTCACTGGGCTGGCTTGGCTCGTCTAGAATGGGCGAGTCTATGCCCCGTTGCCCATTATGGACAAGCTGCCACTGTCTATATTTGAATGAGATTACTTTGGGAAAGCACTTGTGAGGACTTAGAAACTGAGATAGGAAAACACAGCATGTGTGTTTGGTCATGTATTTGGTGTAATTTAACATGCTGCACTCCATGCTAGGTAGCTTCTGGAGATGTGTGTTTGCTCGTATGTCACCTACAGGCATATGACCAAAATATATGGGCTATCCCACAATGCTCTCGGTTGGAGTATTTAAGGTCGATTCCTCGTAAGAATAGAAGTACCAAAACCCACATATGCGTGCACCACCTACAAGTTGCATAGGCCACATGCACCAGCACATTGCATGTGTTGCCCACATGTGCAAGCTAGGTGGGCTGCTAGCAAAATATTCGTGGGCCACTGGCCTTTGAAAGTTATGTAGTCCTCTTGCAAATGCAAAGTGCCTGTGTTGCAAACATGCAGAAGATGCATGGACCTGCACATTCAAAGTGAACGGCCTGGTGTGAGCAACGTGCATGGACTTAAGAACATGTTATGCGGTCCTGCGTGGACGAAGTGTGGGCGCGCATGATGTACATAGCAAGCTGTCTGGTCATGCATGCATTTGCAAGGTGCTTGGACATGCCTGCACAAACAAGTCTGCAGGGTGCATTGACACACGGTCATGTGCACCACACGTGTACCACCGGTTGATCCAACACCGACCATCCTGGAGACTGGAGTTGGGAATCTGGTGCCCACCATGATGATCTGAGGCCAGGTTGGCACTTAAAGACCTTTTGTTCCTGTGTGCATCACTCATTTTATGAGACACTAGTGACGCTCACTTTTGATGGATGCGTGCCTGGGCTGTGTGAAGTAGGTGGCACCAGAATGTATTCCATCTATTGGATGAATTCCTCTGCAGGACAGGTTAAAGAACCGGAAGTCTATAGCATTTCTTATTCAAACAGTGATCATCACTGGCACCCTGGAGAATAGCAACAGACTATCTGTAAACATGTCAATTAGCCCCCAAAGAGAGTCTTCAGTTTGCTGTGGGAAGCAGTTTCATAAAGTGTCTTTGCCGCTCTGCAGTAAATGTTTCAAAGAAACAAGAATGACCTGATGACTGGAAGCCTGACATTGTTTAGCCGAGTACATCCTGCCTGACAGTAAAAGAGGGCCACACTGTAGCACTCCACTTAACAGCTGAGAATATAATTTAAAATGAATTTCCTGTCAAGCCCTCTCTCTCTTCAGGTGCGTGTGTGTGTGTGTGTGTCCCGCTCCTTGCTTGCGTGCCTCATATGTACACACATTGGATTCTCAGGCCCAGAAAACCTTACTCACGTGTGTATTGCAACACACCTAATGCACCTGGGCTCACTCTGCATGCATACACATTAGATATGTCAATGGTCATGCACTTGGATTTCTTGTGTGTCCACAAACCTTTATCCCATGTTGGCCCAAGCATCTTCCAAATGGAGACGGGTTCACCCATGTTGCGTGTGCAAGCAGGCCTCAGCATCAAGTAAGGACACAGCCAGCAAGTCTTTTTTTTAATAAACTTTTTATTTCTATACTATACAACAAACACAGCAGATAGTTTTGCAGCAGTTGCTATTTGCACAGTCATAGCAGTCTATAGGGTATTCAAGGGTTTTGAAAGACTATGAATCCATCTCAGAAAGGAATGGTGAAACAATACACAAAATGGAACTCAACAACAAAAAGCTTCCAGTAACTCCTGCTCGTATCGTCCCTGTCCAAAAGTGCAGCAGATCAATGGAAGGAGTCTGCAGAGATATCACAGGGGGGCCCATAGGTTCAGAATACACGGGCCGCATTACGAGTTCGGTGGTAAGTGGTACAATTGGTGGTAACTGAGTTACTGCCAATTTTACCACTACGACAAATTATGAGTTTGTGTTTTGAGTGGACGATTTACCTCCAACAAAACCCTGGAGGTAAATCTTCCCACATAACGCTGAAAGATCTGCAGAATTGGCGGAATTCTTACGGCGGTAATTCTAGAAAAAAAGCCCCCTGTGTGAAGCAGAAAAACGTGAATGGGATCGGTGTGTCTCATGGGTATCTCTCCATATATCTATCAATTCAAGATCTCTTAATAATTTCTTCAGAGCTCTCACCAGAAGGGCGGGTTTCCTAAACTTGTTATCTGACCTATCCACCGATGAGACGAGGGTGCAATTAAAATCTCTTCCCCATATCCACCGGGCATGCCTAAACGGCGTCAACCTCAAGTAAAGCAAGGTAAAGAAGGATGTGTCTGCGTGGTTGGGGGCATACGTATTCACAATGCACACTTCCCTACCCTCTGGAAGCCCCAGGGCCAGCACCATCCTACCTTCGTCATCACTCTTTGTTTCCAGGTGCCTAAATGGGACAGTCAGTGCTATCCACACTAGCACTCCCCGTGCAAACACAGAGAAGGGGGAGCTGTACGTTTGCCCACCCCACTTCTTAGCAAGTACAGTCTGCCTTTCTTTCAGAAGGTGACTCCTGTGATAGGGCAATTCTGACCCACTTCCTTCACAAGTGATAGCACTCTGAGCCATTTAGTAAAGCCAATGAAACTGCGGACATTCCACGTAACCACCCGCACATTGCTATTCATACCCCATCAACCCCGGGCCACGCCTCTTCCCACAGACCCTCTCACACCCTTCAACATTCGCTCCTCCTTCCCACACCCATAACCATACTGAGACACTGGCCCTCCTTGAACCAGTTCACACCCATGGTTCTCACCCCTCAACCAGGACGACCTTCCGTTCGAGAAGATGCCACTTTCCAACCCAGCATCCCAAGCTCCCTCCAAGCCACCTTCCAACCCCATCTCCTCCAGCTTCCATCTCTATAACTGCCAGTATAACCAGGCCAAACCTGCTTTCCGCACCCTTCCTCCCTACCTCTTGGGTGCCAAACAGCAGTGAGTACCGGGTACCTACTCTAGGGTGATCCCCAACTGGAAGCTGAACTCCTACCTCAAACAGAAAAACTCCCCCCAACCAAAAGTTCTGGTATCTTCTTCATGGCACATCATTTCTTCTCGTTGGCAGTTGAGCTATCCCCAACGAGTACATCAACGAATTTGCCTCCATAGTGTTATCAAAAAAGTGTGATTGGCCGTTTTGCAACACCTTCAACTTTGCTGGGTAAATAAGCATATATCAGAGATATCAGAGCCTCTACTTAGTTGGTCCAAACACCGCCCTTCGCTTTTGCATCAGCTGTGTGCAATTTGGGTACATAGTAAGCTATGAGGATGCTCTCTCTATCACCCGCCCTCCCTAGAAAAGTAAAGTATCCGCTCTCTGTCTTTGTAATTTAGGATCTTGGCAATTAGCGGTCTCGGGAGAGCCCCTGGCAGCGGTCCTCTGACCAGGGATCTGTGTGCCCGCTCTACTGCAAACCCCTGTGACAGCGTTCCTGGGCCGACCTCTTGTAACAGGCAGCCCAAGGATCTGGACATTTTTCCGCTTTGCTCTGACTTCAGCATCGTCTGCGCTGGGTTCCAACTCCCATACCTTCTCAGTCAGCATGGTGATTTTGCATTGGTTCCCAGTGATATTAGCTCTATTCTCCTGCACTTCTGTGTTGCTAAGCCGGTCTGCCAGCGATCGCACATCCTGTCGGAGAAGACCGATGTCTACCGAGACTGCCTCGATCTTATGCTCCAGTGGCGCATGTAGGGTTGCAATTGCTGCCAGTATTTGATCTTCTGCTTGTTGACTCATTGACGTGGTGGCGGGCTCCCTGCCATTTTGCGACCGTTTGGTGCAGTGCCATCCACCTTCTGGGTAAATGCCTCCATGACAGTTTTCCTGGCCTTGTCTTTGCTGTGTTTGCCCAGCATCTGTAAGTAGTTTCAGACACCCCAGAGGATCAGCAGAGCAGAGCCCCCGTGCCAGTTTGCCCCGGGCCTTCTGGTTCAACCACCTCTACAAGCCGTTGCCTAGGGTAATGAGGAATGGTGATCCAGTCCCCTACTTTGTGCTCCTGTACTTTCTCCACTGTGCAACCAGGGCAAGGTGCAATGGTCATGCTGCAGCCAGCTCTCTTCTCCAGTGTCCCCCCCTCTGCAGATATGCGAGCTCTCAGCTCCAGTGGATGCATTCCTCTCCTCACAGGAACTCTCCCTGGGGAGCAGCTATGCAGTCTCCGCCACTCCGCTCTTCCAGGTGTCGTGCCACACACTCATTGTTACTAACCTCTCTTCTCTGTTTGCGCTGCTTAGGGCCAGCACTGTTGATGCACTGCTTAGGGCCAGCACTCTTGATGCGCTGCTTAGGGCAAACACTCTTGATGCGCAATTCTCGGTGAAAGACCAGCGGGGGTTCTCTCAAGCCACTCCACTCATAAACAATGGAGAGGGTATCAACTCTCGCTACTCCTACAGTGGAGCTCGATGCGGGATCCCAGGGGTGCACGCTCCAGGATGCCCTCCAATGTCATTTATCGCCCGCTCCGTTGAAGTCTCCACCAACGGTCCCAGTCACACGGCTTCCAATGAGCTGTTCAACTCCTCACGATGCCCCAGAAAATTACTTGGTCCGGAGTACAGGAGCTGGCATTGTATCTTCCCCGCAGTATCTGAGGGTTCCTGTCACTCCTCGCACCTACCAGGCAGCTAGGCAGGCAAGAGTGCCCGCCCTCAGTCCCAGCGATGTACCTCCTCTTCTGCAGCTCATGGAGAGCAAGTCCGTCCCCACATCTAAGTCGCTCCGTTGATCACCGCCGCAAGGGGGCCTCCCCTTTTCTCCGCCGGTATCTAGAGCCTGCACGCTCCAACAGGACTATGGGCAAGGTCCACCTCAGGCTCTCTGGATCTTGGCAACCTCCCCCAAGTCGGCACTCTCCGACAGTATACCATCTGCGGGGAGCGCTTGCACGATTCTCCAGGGGTCCCCTCTCTCTACCGTTTCAGCTTGTCAGCACCACTTGGCAATGTGCTCCAGCTCGTCCTCCGCTCACAGTCACTCGGCAGCCGCCATATTGCCTCCCCTTCTCGGTCGACTTTCCAGGACACTGCGATATCAGAGCCCAGTGCTTGCGGGATCAATCTGTGGCGGGTTCGTTCAGGTGCATGAATTTAGTGGTAAAATGTGTTTTTGAGTACTCTCATGTATTCTATTAGGCAATCGACGAAGGATCTAGAGGGAGCCTCCTCCGCCCGCTGCTCACTGCATGGCTGCTGGCCACGCCCCCAGCTTGTAAGTTCTTATGCGCCATGCATGCACGTGCAGTCTCCTTATGTGCTGGTTCATGCGCTTTGCATGTGCAGGTCCACACACCTTGTGGGTGGGGCCCATACACTTTGAACACATGGGTCCAGGCACTGTGCAAGAGCCTAAATACCACATGCAGGTATCTTTTATGCACGGGATCAAGAGCCTTGAAATAGATGGGCCCAGGCCCCTCTCCTTACACATGCAAGCAGGAATATGAACTTTGTGCATGCACACCAACACAACTTGCATGGTCCATACACACAAGCACACGCGCACACACACACACACACCCTTGCATGCAGGTCCACTCAACTTGTGCTTAGGTTTGTGTGCGTGCATGTTTATGCACTGTATGTCTGCATGCAGACACGACTCTGTTTATGATCACACCCTGACCCACAACCTCTGCATGTGCCCAGATGCAGAGAGTGACAAAGAGAGAAAGAGGGAGCGAGATGGAGTGTGTGTGTATGTGTGCATGTGGCCCATGCACCCTACATGCATGAGTGTGACTCACACAACGATACACATGAGCCCACACGCCTTGCATGCCCAGGTGTGCATGTTGCCAATCCAATGTACGTGTTCTCACGCCTCCACAGAGAGACAGTCTAGGTCCAGATAGATATTGCATTTTCAGTTATGTTGTACACAGTGTAATGCAGTGATGCAATGTGAACCCGTGTTTACTCTTGTAAAAGATTAACAATGTAAGGCTTCCGGTCACCAAACTTCCACGCCAGCCACCCTTCTGCCCTGCTAATGTCGGAGTCCCACCACTTATTTTGAGACACTTTACCAACAAATATTATGTTTTGACAGATTCAGCATGTTAGGAAGGTTGAGCCTGTGTATTATCGCATAATCTAAATAATTTCTTGATTCTTAATAAACACTGTTATTATAAACACCTCGCCACTCATGCTCTCAAAACGAATCGTAATGTCGTTGGAAAGATGGAAGGCTGAGATGACCCTGTCAGGATTCAGGCCAGTGAACAACCTACAGGTGTATAATGCAAGCGTTCAACCCACTCAGCTATCTGAAAATAAACGTGTGCACCGTGCATGCTGTCAGAGGTGTGTATCTAAAAAATGTACCGCCATCGCCACCGAGAAAGCAAAACAGACTAAACGAGCTGCCCAGCAAAGACCCTCCTCCCCACAGCCCCCACGCCCCACCCCTCCAATTTCTTCTGTGTGTGTGTCCCTCTCGCAATCAACCCTCTTGTTCTCAGGATGGGGGATTAGACATGGCGCTGGCATTTCATTGGTGGGCGTTGAATTCCGCAGCTGAACGCTGATTATGGGGAAGCAGGTGTTTTATCACGACAGAGGGCGGGATGGGAGAGAGAGGGAGACCGGGAGCTATAGGGAAAGGGAGAGAAGGCAAGGAATAGAGCAGAGAGAAAGAGAGACGGGAGCCAGAGAGGACAAGGGAGGGCAGAGCGAATTTGATTCATTAGCGACCTCCATAGCCTCCTGCTCCAGAGCCAATCCTAGATATTGGGATAATGTATTTATTTATTTTGCATTTTTTTGAAAGCGCTCGAGGCTCTGTTACTGGAATTGTTTGTTGTTTTAGTTGCGTAATTGTTTTGTCTTAGTTGCGTATTTACAGGGTAATTCATGGAATTTCGCACAAAAGTGTCGCACGCGGCTGGCGCACAGCGTGCCCGTGCGAATGTCTGCACCAGCCGCGTGCGCTAAAATCGATTTCCGCGCACAGCGTATTCATGGATTTTCGCATCCAAAACCAGCCGTGGCGCAGCGTGGCGCAGCGACCCTGCAGCAGCGCCAGTTATGCCCCCAAGAACGCTCTCTCGCAAGTAAAAGCCTTCAAAATCCCCAAATAATCGCAAAGGGCTGCGCTAACCCTGGACCAGTTCACAGGGCTGGCAAACAGCAAACGCCAAGCGGGGAACGTGTATTTCAGTGGTTCGCGGGAAGTTCCAACGCGATTGTCCTGTGTACGTGTGCATCAGGGGTGCGTGGGAAGTAACACACGCAAAAGCAGCAGGGTACGTGTATTTCAGGGGTGCGCGGGAAGTATCACACGCAAAAGCAGCAGGGTACGTGATTCTCAGGGGTGCGCAGGAAGTATCACACACAATTCCATCAGGGTACGTGTATTCCAGAGGTGCGCGGGAAGTATCACACGCAAAAACAGCAGGGTACGTGTATTCCAGGGGTGCACGGGAAGTATCACACGCAAAAGCAGCAGGGTACGTGTATTTCAGGGGTGCACGGGAAGTATCACACGCAAAATCAGCAGGGTACGTGTATTACAGGGGTGCGCGGGGAGCACCACACGTGAATTGCACGTGTGGGTCCTCCCAGGTGTTCCCTCTACACCCTCCACGGCCCCTGCAGGTGGCCCACACCAGAGGGGCCTACCCTGCACATGTCCTGCAGGCACCCCATCCACCATGGCCATGGCCCCCAGCCAACCCACATGTCACCTTGCACTACTGCCCACCAACGCATGTCCCCCTGCACCCCCAGCCACCAGGGGCAGCCTCCACCAGGCCCCCACCCATGTCTCCCATCACTCCCACCCCCCAGCCACCAGGGGCAGCCTCCACCAGGCCCCCACTCATGTCTCCCATCACCCCCACCCCCCAGCAGTGCAGGGGCAGCCTCCACCAGGCCCCCACTCATGTCTCCCATCGCCCCCACCCCCCAGCAGTGCAGGGGCAGCCTCCACCAGGCCCCCACTCATGTCTCCCACCACCCCCACCCCCAGCGGTGCAGGGGCAGCCTCCACCAGGCCCCCACTCATGTCCAACTCATGTCTCCCTGCACCCCCCAGCCACCAGGGGCAGCCTCCACCAGGCCCCCACTCATGTCTCCCATCACCCCCACCCCCCAGCAGTGCAGGGTCAGCCTCCACCAGGCCCCCACTCATGTCCAACTCATGTCTCCCTGCCCTCCCACCCCCAGCCACCAGGGGCAGCCTCCACCAGGCCCCCACTCATGTCTCCCATCACCCCACCCCCCAGCTGTGCAGAGGCAGCCTCCACCAGGCCCCCACTCATGTCTCCCACCACCCCCACCCCCCAGCCACCAGGGGCAGCCTCCACCAGGCCCCCACTCATGTCCAACTCATGTCTCCCTGCACCCCCACCCCCCAGCCACCAGGGGCAGCCTCCACCAGGCCCCCACTCATGTCCCCTATCACCCCCACCCCCCCAGCAGTGCAGGGGCAGCCTCCACCAGGCCCCCACTCATGTCTCCCACCACCCCCACCCCCAGCCACCAGGGGCAGCCTCCACCAGGCCCCCACTCATGTCCAACTCATGTCTCCCTGCACCCCCACCCCCCAGCTACCAGGGGCAGCCTCCACCAGGCCCCCAAACATGTCCCCTATAACCCCCACCCCCCAGCAGTGCAGGGGCAGCCTCCACCAGGCCCCCACTCATGTCTCCCACCACCCCCCTCCCCCAGCCACCAGGGGCAGCCTCCACCAGGCCCCCAATAATTTCCCCTATCACCCCCACCCCCCAGCAGTGCAGGGGCAGCCTCCACCAGGCCCCCACTCATGTCTCCCACCACCCCCACCCCCCAGCCACCAGGGGCAGCCTCCACCAGGCACCCACTCATGTCCCCTATCACCCCCACCCCCCAGCAGTGCAGGGGCAGCCTCCACCAGGCCCCCACTCATGTCTCCCACCACCCCCACCCCCCAGCCACCAGGGGCAGCCTTCACCAGGCCCCCACTCATGCCCCTATCACCCCCATCCCCCAGCAGTGCAGGGGCAGCCTCCACCAGGCCCCCACTCATGTCTCCCATCACCCCCACCCCCCAGCCACCAGGGGCAGCCTCCACCAGGCACCCACTCATGTCCCCTATCACCCCAACCCCCCAGCAGTGCAGGGGCAGCCTCCACCAGGCCCCCACTCATGTCTCCCACCACCCCCACCCCCCAGCCACCAGGGGCAGCCTCCACCAGGCCCCCACTCATGTCTCCCACCACCCCCACCCCCCAGCCACCAGGGGCAGCCTCCACCAGGCCCCCACTCATGTCCCCTATCACCCCCACCCCCCAGCAGTGCAGGGGCAGCCTCCACCAGGCCCTCACTCATGTCTCCCTGCACCCCCAGCCACCAGGGGCAGCCTCCACCAGGCCCCCACTCATGTCCCCTATCACCCCCACCCCCCAGCAGTGCAGGGGCAGCCTCCACCAGGCCCCCACTCATGTCTCCCACCACCCCCACCCCCCAGCCACCAGGGGCAGCCTCCACCAGGCCCCCACTCATGTCCCCTATCACCCCCACCCCCCAGCAGTGCAGGGGCAGCCTCCACCGGGCCCCCACTCATGTCTCCCATCACCCACACCCCCCAGCAGTGCAGGGGCAGCCTCCACCAGGCCCTCACTCATGTCCCCTATCACCCCCACCCCCCAGCAATGCAGGGGCAGCCTCCACCAGGCCCTCACTCATGTCTCCCTGAACCCCCAGCCACCAGGGGCAGCCTCCACCAGGTCCCCACTCATGTCCCCTATCACCCCCACCCCCCAGCAGTGCAGGGGCAGCCTCCACCAGGCCCCCACTCATGTCTCCCACCACCCCCACCCCCCAGCCACCAGGGGCAGCCTCCACCAGGCCCCCACTCATGTCCCCTATCACCCCCACCCCCCAGGAGTGCAGGGGCAGCCTCCATCGGGCCCCCACTCATGTCTCCCTGCACCCCCACCCCCCAGCCACCAAGGGCAGCCTCCACTAGGCCCCCACTCATGTCTCCCATCACCCCCACCCCCCAGCAGTGCAGGGGCAGCCTCCACCAGGCCCCCACTCATGTCTCCCACCACCCCCACCCCCCAGCCACCAGGGGCAGCCTCCACCAGGCCCCCACTCATGTCCCCTATCACCCCCACCCCCCAGCAGTGCAGGGGCAGCCTCCACCAGGCCCCCACTCATGTCTCCCACTACCCCCACCCCCAGCCACCAGGGGCAGCCTCCACCAGGCCCCCACTCATGTCCAACTCATGTCTCCCTGCACCCCCACCCCCCAGACACCAGGGGCAGCCTCCACCAGGCCCCCACTCATGTCCCCTATCACCCCACCCCCCAGCAGTGCTGGGGCAGCCTCCACCAGGCCCCCACTCATGTCTCCCACCACTCCCACCCCCCAGCCACAAGGGGCAGCCTCCACCAGGCCCCCACTCATGTCCAACTCATGTCTCCCTGCACCCCCACCCCCCAGCCACCAGGGGCAGCCTCCACCAGGCCCCCACTCATGTCCCCTATCACCCCACCCCCCAGCAGTGCAGGGGCAGCCTCCACCAGGCCCCCACTCATGTCCCCTATCACCCCCACCCCCCAGCAGTGCAGGGGCAGCCTCCACCAGGTCCCCACTCATGTCCCCTATCACCCCCACCCCCCAGCAGTGCAGGGGCAGGTTCCACCAGGCCCCCACTCATGTCTCCCACCGCCCCCAGCCCCCAGCAGTGTAGGGGCAGCCTCCACCAGGCCCCCACTCATGTCCAACTCATGTCTCCCTGCACCCACACCCCCCAGCCACCAGGGGCAGCCTCCACCAGGCCCCCACTCATGTCTCCCATCACCCCCACCCCTCAGCAGTGCAGGGGCAGCCTCCACCAGGCCCCCACTCATGTCTCCCACCACCCCCACCCCCCAGCCACCAGGGGCAGCCTCCACCAGGCCCCCACTCATGTCCCCTATCACCCCCACCCCCTAGCAGTGCAGGGGCAGCCTCCACCAGGCCCCCACTCATGTCCCCTATCAGCCCCACCCACCAGCAGTGCAGTGGCAGCCTCCACCAGGCCCCCACTCATGTCTCCCACCACCCCCACCCCCAGCAGTGCAGGGGCAGCCTCCACCAGGCCCCCACTCATGTCCAACTCATGTCTCCCTGCACCCCCACCCCCCAGCCACAGGGGCAGCCTCCACCAGGCCCCCACTCATGTCCCCTATCACCCCCACCCGTGCAGGGGCAGCCTCCACCAGGCCCCCACTCATGTCTCCCATCACCCCCACCCCCCAGCAGCAGTGCAGGGGCAGCCTCCACCAGGCCCCCACTCATGTCTCCCACCACCCCCACCCCCCAGCCACCAGGGGCAGCCTCCACCAGGCCCCCACTCATGTCCAACTCATGTCTCCCTGCACCCCCACCCCCCAGCCACCAGGGGCAGCCTCCACCAGGCCCCCACTCATGTCCCCTATCACCCCCACCCCCCAGCAGTGCAGGGGCAGCCTCCACCAGGCCCCCACTCATGTCTCCCACCACCCCCACCCCCCAGCCACCAGGGGCACCCTCCACCAGGCCCCCACTCATGTCCCCTATCACCCCCACCCCCCAGCAGTGCAGGGGCAGCCTCCACCAGGCCCCCACTCATGTCCCCTTCACCCCCACCCCCCAGCAGTGCAGGGACAGCCTCCACCAGGCCCCCACTCATGTCTCCCATCACCCCTACCCCCCAGCAGTGCAGGGGCAGCCTCCACCAGGCCCCCACTCATGTCTCCCACCCCCTCCACCCCCCAGCCACCAGGGGCAGCCTCCACCAGGCACCGACTCATGTCCAACTCATGTCTCCCTGCACCCCCACACCCCGGCCACCAGGGGCAGCCTCCACCAGGCCCCCACTCATGTCCCCTATCACCCCCACCCCCCAGCAGTGCATGGGGCAGCCTCCACCAGGCCCCCACTCATGTCTCCCATCACCCCCGCCCCCCAGTCACCAGGGGCAGCCTCCACCAGGCCCCCACTCATGTCCCCTATCACCCCCACCCCCCAGCAGTGCAGGGGCAGCCTCCACCAGGCCCCCACTCATGTCCCCTTCACCCCCACCCCCCAGCAGTGCAGGGACAGCCTCCACCAGGCCCCCACTCATGTCTCCCATCACCCCTACCCCCCAGCAGTGCAGGGGCAGCCTCCACCAGGCCCCCACTCATGTCTCCCACCCCCTCCACCCCCCAGCCACCAGGGGCAGCCTCCACCAGGCACTGACTCATGTCCAACTCATGTCTCCCTGCACCCCCACACCCCGGCCACCAGGGGCAGCCTCCACCAGGCCCCCACTCATGTCCCCTATCACCCCCACCCCCCAGCAGTGCATGGGGCAGCCTCCACCAGGCCCCCACTCATGTCTCCCATCACCCCCGCCCCCCAGCAGTGCAGGGGCAGCCTCCACCAGGCCCCACTCATGTCTCCCACCACCCCACCCCCCAGCCACCAGGGGCAGCCTCCACCAGGCCCCCACTCATGTCCCCCAGCCAACATGTCACCACAATCTAGATCCCTGGCCCTTATGGTCAGCCTCCAAATGCCAAACACCCACCCGAGTATTGCATCCACCCACTTAGAAATGGCAAAAACATGATAGAACCACAATTGCAAGTTTGCAAATGAACACATGTCCCTCACATACACCCAATGGGTGTCAGTGAATGTCAAAACCCATATCATGATATGCATGAAACCAATGAGATGATACTACACATTGAAGTTTGAATAAAAAATATGTATTGAACGCAACATAAATTGAATCAAAAATAAAGAAACAATAATTGAAATTTTTTAAAAATAAACCAGCAGGTACGTGAAATAATGCAAAACCACAAATCATAATGCAAACGAAAGGTGTCCAAAGTCACAGTCCACAAAAGTTAATCCAATGGAAAATTAAAATCGAAAACCATTGCTCCATGGGGAAATCATAAAAAAAAATGAAAATCCAAAAGTCAACTATATACAGATAAACAATCCAGGGTCCATGATCCCAACCGAAGAAATGAAACCTATCTAATAACACTACCTAAAAAAATAAACTATATACAAAAATGTGGGCCATTGTCCAAAAGGTCCCAAAAAAATGCTAAACCAAAGGAAACCTAACACTAACTACAGAACTATTTACAAGGGCAGTGGGCTAGTCCGACGGCTCACTTCGGGATGTTCCGGGCACGGGCATCATCGAACTCCTGCTCAATGTCCCGGAGGCGCTCCTCCTCCATGGCCCTGAGGGTCCGCAGGGCCGTCCACATGTTCCCCCCAAACTCCCTGCGGATTGCCTCGAGGCACTCGGCACGCCTCAGGGCCCTCCGCATGGAGTTCTCCGCCCTGACCATCGTGAGCCGTGCCTCTTCCGCCCGCTGCCGCTCCGCATCTATGGCATGGCCCAACCGCTGCCACACGGAAGACACTTCCCGTTCTGGGTCCTCCTGCCCTCCGGCCGATGCCTGCCCCTCCGATGTCGAAGGCCCCGAGCCATGATGGCTCCCACCACGTTGCTGCTGCGCCTCTGCCCGTGCACTGCCTCCTGCTGCCTGCACATCCTCCGCTGGCTGGGGTGCAGTCGTTGATGTGGCCACCCCTGCTGGACGTCCGACTCCCGAATGTGGCAGGGATGCCTCCTCCACCAGCCTGGCCGCACCGTCAGAGGCAGCTCCACAGGGCACCCAGGTGACTGATGGGTGGGAAGATGCCACGGAGGACGACTGGCGCATAGGGGGTTCAGTTGAGGAGGGGGTCTGAGCAAGCCCCATCAAACGGAGGAATCCTGCCTGTGTGACCTGTCCCAGTAGGCCGACGCGGTCAACGAGCCATTCGAGATGACGTGCAGTCTCCTCATGAAAAGACTGCAGGTCACCTCGCATGGCCCGTTGACGCAACGCCACACCAGTCAGGACAGGCTCAACCCGGACCCGGATAGCCACGTCCGCAGGCAGAGGAAGGCCAGTTGTTGTGAGCTCATCCCCTGCCTGAAAACGGGTCTGGACGTAGGCATCCCTGCTGGTGCAAGATGATGCAGTGACAGGATCAGGGACAGGATTGCACACAGGCACCTCCCCGGCGACCTGTGCTGCCTCCTGTCCCTGGTCCTGCACTGCACCACTAGCACCAGTGGAATCCCCACCTCCAGACCCTGTCTCTGTTGCTTGCACGGCCTCCTCCTCAACCAAACCCCCCACCAACCTGGATGACTCCGTGCCATCTTCCCCCGTTGGGCCCTGTGGGGTCCCAGCTGCCCCTTCTGCTGCCGAGGAGTCCAACTCCGTCCTCCGCCTCTTGGACCTCCCCCCGGCAGCTGCGGCCTGAGACGCGGCACCGGACTCCTCACTCCCCGATGAGATCACAACCTGGGAGGGGAGCCGGGCCTTGCGTCTCCGGCTGGCGGTGCGATCCCCGCCGCTGTGCTCCACAGCATCTTCTCCGCCCTCTTCATCAGTTGACGCTGCAGACAGGGAGAAATGAAACACAGGCATCAGGGCACTGTACAATGGACACATACACACATGACAGTTGCACATGAGTGGCATTGGCAAACCTCAGACATGGCATCACAATCGGCAACACACATGTAATTTCAACTTGCACACATGAGCCATACCACAGCCACATCGCAACTGTCAGCACCATCCATACACATACAACAGCATGAGCAGGCAAAGGTGAGCCAGACATCACATGCAACACAGGGAGTGCACTACACATGCACGCACACCACCACACTTGCATGCATGTGTACACCTCAACCAACTGTCGCAGTGTTCCAATGGGCATCCATGTCACATCTGCCAATCAGGCTTCCACATCCCGCTGTCACATGCATCCATGTTGCATCACTGTTGCACCCTTGTCAAATACACACACATGCACATGTACACAGTGCTGATAGATGCTGCTGAAAACAACATACATGCGTGACATCACGACCATGCCCACTTACATACACATTCATCCAAACATGTGTGCCAACGCAACTGCATTTGGCATGCAAGCCTACACACTCAAGCACCATCCATGTCTCACACATGACAGCCCTCGCATGTGTTAGCCGCACGGCCCTGTACACCCCCACCCATACTCGGCCCCAAACAAACATATGTGCAAACGGCACACTACTGGCACATCACCACACGCACAGCTTACAATCATGATGCATGCACACTTAACGCTCGACTCCAGACGGGTCTGCCTCTCAAGGACCTGGACGTGGAGCGCTGGGGATATGCGTTCTAGGACCCTCATCCGATCTTCCGACAAGTGGCCCCGGCGCCCCTTAGCATCCGCTGCCTTCAAGAGGTGCCAGGCCTTGTTCAGGGTCCTGGACCTGAAGTCCTCCCAGCGCTTCTTGACATGTTGGAAGTCACGGACTGCCACCCCCTCCGTGTTGATGGCAGTCATGATGTCCGTCCAGATCCGAGTCCGTCCTTCCTTATCGGCGCGCACACTTCCGTAGAGGGCATCATACTGCCCCAGGACTTGCTCCACCAGGACACCAACTTCCCTGGCACTGAAGCTGGTGCCCCTCTGCCTCTCTGGCCGGGGGTTGTCAGTGGTGCCAGATGCTGCAGTGCCCGACATGACAACCCCAGAGGCAGGAGTGGGTGGGCAACTGGGTCCTGGGGCTGGGCTGTGAAGCGATGGAATCCCAGTCGGGAGTCTTCGGTTCCAGCAGGGGTGGTCACGGCAACAGCACCTCTGGCTGATGTGCAGGCAGCAAATGGCAGGGCACGTGGGCAGCAGGCAGTCAGGCAGCAGCAGATGGCAGGTGGGAGCGTGCTCGGGGCTCTGGGGGGCAGTAATTCGGCCTTGTGGGCAGGAGCGTGGTCTTCCGTGTGCTTACGCGTGGCCAGCTTGATACGGAGTGATTTTGCACGTGAAAATCCTGCACGTCTGCGTGTAAATCGAGGAAAGGCCCTTAGCGCGTACGCACGTCAGCACGCATATGCGATTTCATTGGACCAAAGGCCCTTAGCGCGTAAGCGCGTCTGTGACGTGATGCGCGCGGGTGTTTCCCTCATTACACGTGATGACAGAGCACACGTGGATTTCCACCAATTGCGTGTAAAACTTCCTGCGCACCCCAGAAATACACGTACCCAGGCCAATCGCGTGTACGCTCACTTCCCTCCGATTACACGCGATGACACTCGGACGTGCAGTTTTACCACGTGTGCTCGCATATGCGATTTCATTGGCCCAAAGGCCACCATGCGCAGCTGTGACGTCACGCGCATGTCCGTAGAGAATGGCGCGTGTAAAAAAAAAGAGATACACGTCCGAGTGTCAAAGCGCGTAATTGGTGGAAATGGCCTCATCACGTATGCGCGTCTGTGACGTGTGTATAAAAGGTACGTGTAGAACGCCATTTCCTTGTACGTGCTTTTCGTGGAGAGCGAGTGGGTGAAATCTGTACTTCTTGTCGGTTCACACGCAATTTACTTCAGAGCGTTTCCAGTTAGTACTCCCTGTTACCTCTGACAGCTTTTTCTCTTTTCCTCTTTTTCCTGGGCCTGTTTCCTCAAACAGCGTTCCCTTCTACTGTTGTCCTGTCTCCTCAGACAGCGTACAATTCTTCTTTTGGCGGGGCTGTTGCCAACGCGCACACGCGCATATTTTTCACGCTTTTGTTCCTGGCAGACGGTGAGTCGCGCATGTATTTAACATCTGTGCTTGCCTCATGTGTCGCGTACCCCTTCAGAGGTCATTCTAGGCTGCGTGTGACACGCATACGTTCATTCTTGTGTTTCTGGGTGCCACAGCGTAGTACAGGTTTATTTTTCCACGCACGTGGTCTAGGAGGGGTTGCGTGCACCTTACTTCCCTTTTTTGGGGTGCCTGTGCGTTGCGTGACCCGTCATCTTTCCCCAGGGGTGACATACAGCCTTGCTAGAGCACTAGGGTACGATTACCATCTGGTACCCAACCCCTTTGACCCCCAATTGCCCAGGACAATAGTTCACATCGACTCCCATAAGCACAATAACATCAGTGCCATGGCTGGGAGGCGAACAAGCCGTGAGGGTGGCAAAGGTGGCCGAGCCCCAAGTGGTGGCCGTGGTGGATCCGGTAGGGGACGTGGCCATGACTTGCAGAGTGCTCCTAGCCCCCCATGTGTGGAGGAGCAGTCAGGGACACCCATGCCCCCCCTGGTTGAGGTTAACGTGGCTAACACCATCCATGCTCAGCCCTTGTTGGACCAGCCCACTGTGGAACCAGACCTGGCACAGGGTGACTCCATGGCTGACTTCCAGGTCAGCAGGTCTAGGCCACATGCGCCGGTGAACGTTGGTGTCATCAGGCCATGTGGATCAGGGGCAGCTAGGCCATCTGCTGCCCCGCGTAGGCAGGCTGGGGAGGCTGCAGGGGCAGCTACGGCTCCAACCACCCCACCTCTCACACACCCAGCCAGGATAGTGTCGGTCCAAGTCCATCATGCTGACATTCCCCCTGACACCATCACACTTGAGCTAATCCCTGCACCAACTCCCATGCTGAGTGTGCAATCCCATACTCCTAGTACAGAGTCCACCGGGGCTCCTGCCCCTAGTGTCCAGAGCGGCGTAGGACACTCAGGATCCCCACCACCTTCCAAGCGGAAGAGGAAGAGTGCTCGTCCAGTAGAGGCTGATTCCCCAGACACGGCTACACAGTCCAGCCCGTCAAGGAAGCCCAGCTTCAATGAGGCCGAACTGAATGCACTTGTAGAGTATGTGTCCGCACATGACCGCGAAATGGTGATTGTTGCAGGATCCAAGACCACACCTGCACAACGTCAGGCACACTGGCAGACCATTGCGGACATCATAAGTGCCCTTGGAATCGTGAGGCGCACAGCTACTGAATGCTACAAGCGCTGGAATGACCGGAAGCGCAGGGCAAAGAATAAGCTGGCCTCAAGTCATGCCGCAACTCTAGTGACTGGAGGTGGGTCTCCAGCAGACGACATAGAACTCACTCCACATGAGCAGGTTGCTGGGACCTACGTCACGGAGGAACAGATCCAAGGCGTGGGAGAACTGGCAGATTACGAGGCATTGTCTGGTGAGTGCACATGCATGTGAGTGTCATCCATGTGCATGGTGTGTGTGGGAGGGCTTCTGTTTGGGTGCCAGGTGAGGGTGTGTGTGCCTGAGTGGTTTGGGTCACCCATGTGCCTCTTCCTATACATTCTGCGCACCAGCATTTGGGTATAGCAGCATCCCTTCTGCCAACATTAGACATCCAGCCCAACAACACGCCAGTTGCACTTGGAGTGTCATCTTGCCACAACATTGTTGCTTATTTACCTCTGTTTATTCAGGCAGATTGTTTGCATACCACCACTTTTACTCGGGATTTCTCAGTCCTATTGTCACATGTCTGACATGGCTACGATACAGTGGACTGGCTTAGTTTCCTGGACATGATTTGTTTAGACATGTCCCTGTGCTATAGGACCATTTTGGACTGGCAGCTGCAGGTTAAATATTTGAACCATTTCAATGAAAAAATCAATTACATTAGCAAACTGGACTGAATGAACAATTGGTGACCTCCTCTCCCTCTTCACTTCATGGCTAGGGTACATGCCATCTGTGTGATGGCATGTGTATTTGACCTGCCAATCACTGGCCAATGTGTGATGCCACTGCTAGGCAGAATGCAGCAAATGTGTTTATCTTCCATCTTGGTGTCATCAATGTGTGCCATCTGCCTCCCCTTCACACGCAGTGACGGTGCATGCATGGGAGGGTTTTAGTCATGTGGGACATGTGTCAATCAAGTACTGTTTCTGTAGCCTCTCAGCCCTAATTTTGTGCCATAGTGCTAATGCCTGTTTCCATTTGTTTTCTTTTATGTCTTTGCAGGGGATGACGCACTTGATACTGCTGGGGTTGTGGAGATGGTGCAGACCCAGGAGGGTTCTGAGGGCCGACCGACCACCAGTGAGGGACGTGGTGTGGTGGTGGGTGAGAACCCACAACTGCTGCAGGTCGTGCTCTCAAGGGGTGTCTCTGGCTGCACCTCCCCCGAGCTGTATTCAGGTGTCGATTCGGATGATGAGACCTATGTTCCGTCGCAGGTGAGTGTTCCTGGGAGGGATTCTGTTCTGTCCCACCCACCTGCACAAGGGTTAGAACCCTCAATGGGGATGTCAGTGTTGGCAGGTACGCCTTTGGTGGTTACGGATGCAGGGTCACACTCCGCGACATCTGATCCTGTTCCTGGGCCAGCAGATCAGAGGGGGAATGCAGTCATGCAGCCTCAGGCAGTGCCGGCACAGCAAGGCGCAGCTCGTCTTGCCCCAGACAGGTGTGGTGCCCGCCGACGTGGTGGCCGTCAGCCACCTGGCAATACCGCATGGGAGCAATCCATATACGGTATGGCAACCCAACAGGCAGCATCATCAGAGATGATGGCTCAGGCCATGGATAGGGTGGCCACTTCCATTGTCCCCCCCGAAAGGCTGATGGAGCGACTACAGCAGGCAACCGACTCCATCTGCCAGTCACACGGGGAGGACATGTTGGCGTCCGACAGGGACAGGCGGGCGGCACTGGTGACTCTGCAGGAAGCCATTTCCATAGAGTCCCAGGGCCACAGGGAAGCCCTGAGGGTAGAACTCCTTCACCTCAGGACGACTCTTGTTGAGCTTGAGGCTTCAACAAACAGAAGGACCGAACAGCAGTTGGAGCGTCTCACACGTACGCTCTCAGCTGAGATGCAGGCAACTAGGGCGGAGGTCCGGGCATCCCGTGAGTTGTTGCATGGGGACCACCGCACACTTATCCTCCAGAACGAGACCTACCACACCTGCATGCTTGCAGCCATGGAGGAACAGACTAGGGCTTTTCGTGGGCTGCCTCCCATAGTGCCACCACCTCCTGATGCAGCTGCAGAGGGTGAGGAGAGCGACAGCAGTGATACTCCCACAATAGGGTAGCCGTGTAGGCCATGAGCCCATGGAGGTTTTTTTTTTTTTTTGCAAGATCAACACAGGTGGGTTTTGGTGTGCACCCTGTCCTCGGACCTCCTGGGTGGCCTCCTCCCCCCCCCCCCCCCCCAGGCCCATTAATGGCCATTTTTTAATTTTTTTTTTTTTTTGGGTCAGTGTGTTGCCTTGTGTGGCTCCCGTGGGCATACACTGCATTGTGGATGGGCACATGCAGGCTTGTCATGAATTTGGTTCAGATGCTTGGGTTTTTGTGACACACACCCCTCCTGCTTCCCGTTTCCATGGGCTTGCAAAGGGTGTGCCCAAGTGACATTGACGTACATGGTGACATTGGACTCCCATTCGATGTGTGGGCAGTCTGTAGTCAATACTGTGTATACATTCATAGTGCATATTGTTGTTGTATTGTACACTGCATGGTGTATTGATATGTGCCTCTGCATCCATCTCATCCTCCTAATTTGCAGGTCCATTCCTCATGTCTTCACAATGCGGTCCACCTTGGAACTGGAGTCCATGTTGTAAGCAGTGCACCTACACTCTTGCGTGGCGCTAACACTGTATACTTGGAAGTGTTTGGAGGGCTGGCATCATCAGGTAGTGAGGCTAGCACATTTTTAAGTCTGTAATGTCATGTTTAAGGTAGGTTGGAGGTTTTGTAGGTGATTGGTATTCTTGGTAAGTATTTGGTAATGTGTGTTGTAGGTCCTGCATTACTGTGAGCATTTCATGTGTGGACATGTTTCCATTAGGGACACTGTAGCTGGTGACACTTGGGGCATGTTGTGGGGATTAATTTGTTTCTTCTCACATTGCATGACATGCCATGGTGTGTTGTGTGGCCGTGCCGGGGAGGGGTTGGGTGACATGGCACTGTTTTCATGTAGTATTTTGTGAGTGGGTATTCATTTCTGCAGCATGGAAGTGTCTTTTGATGACACTGCATTGGTGGTGTTTGTGTAGGTAGGGATGCACACATTGTGACACTTCCACATGAACAATCTCAGGCTGCTATGGTTCTGACAGTTGACTGTCCCTTTGTTCGTCTTAATTGTCAGGTCGAGTCATCATTGCTTATCAGATGGTATGTGCCAGGGCTGTGTGCACTCCACTGGGGTGTAATTTCTATGTGAAGTAATTAGCCACCAGCTGCGTACGGGCTGCCTCACCCCGTGCCCTCTCCCCTCCCATGCGCAGCGGGCGTGCATGTGGTTGGGGATGTGGGGGCACCACCATGTCCACAGCCAGGCCCCGGCGTGTTGCAACATTGTGCAGGACACATGCTGCCACTATGATCCTGCACACTACTGGGGGCGCATATAACAGCTGCCCGCCAGAACGGTCAAGGGAGCGAAAGCGTGACTTGAGCACTCCGAATGTGCGCTCCACTATGCCCCGGGTTGCAATATAGGCTGTGTTGTATCTTACCTCTGGAGGCGTGATGGGGTTCCGAATTGGCGTCATCATGTGGGTGCTCAGAGGGTAGGCACTGTCCCCTGGTGAGGAGGTGATGGGTATCATTAGTGGGGTAGTGACATAACTCTGCATCTGACATGCATGCATGTGCAATGGCATTCATACTCACCAAGCAGCCATGTATCGCCATGCCACCCAGCTTCTAGGTCCCGGCTTAGGGTAGACATTCAGTAAATGAAGCTGTCGTGCGTGGACCCTGGATAGTTGGCATATACTGAGGTGATGATTCCCTTGGCATTACATACTACCTGCACGTTGATGGAATGCCAGTGCTTGCGGTTCCTATATATGTGCTCAGATGCCCTGGGGGGACGTAGTGCCACATGGGTGCAGTCAATGGCACCTAGCACTTTTGGGAATTGTGCCACACCGTAGAAATCCAGGGTGGCAGCCTGCCTTTCTGCAGGTGTCCTGGGCAGGTATATGTGCCTACGGACTGATGGGTGTGCAGTGATGATGTTCAAGACCTGGTGTAGGCAGCGTGACTGCATGGCCTGTGACACCCCACCCACTATGGCACTTGTCCGCTGAAATGATCCTGTGGCCAAGAAGTGCAGTACATTGAGGACCTTCTCCAGGGGGCTGAGTGCTTGGGAGCACAGGGTGGGTGATGTGAGGTCATCCTCCCACTCACTGACCAGGTCCAGTATTATGTGTGGTGGAAACCTGTACCTCCCATACACCTGGTCATCAGGCATCCCAAAAAGGCTGGTTCTGGGAGTGAAAATTCTGGCCCTCACTATCCTCCTCCTTTGGTAACCCACGGCCACTGCTGCTAGGAACGGTATATTCATCCTGGCGTCTGAGCTTGTTTGTTGTTTGCGCGCACTTTTATGCTGCGCGGGTCGACGTACGCCTGCTTCATGCTGGCGTACGTGTTTCAGGATTGGACCATTTATTTTTCGGCGCGTCGTAGGCGAACGTGTGAATCTTCCCGGCCACCCCAGGAATACACGTAGCACGCTCTCCCAAGACCAGTCGCGAGTAAATATTCCCGCCCACCCCTGGAATACACGTACCCCACTCTCACAGGCCCAGTCGCGGGTGGAAGTTCACGCGCACCCCGAAATACACATACCCAGGCCAATCGCGTGTGGAACTTCCCGCGCACCCCGAAGTACACGTACCCAGGCCAATTGCGTGTGGAACTTCCCGCGCACCCCGAAGTACACGTACCCTGGCCAATCGCGTGTGGAACTTCCCGTGCACCCCGTAGAACACGTTCCCAGGCCAATCGCGTGTGGAACTTCCCGCGCACCCCGAAGTACACGTACCCAGGCCAATCGCGTGTGGAACTTCCCGCGCACCCCGAAGTACACGTACCCAGGCCAATCGCGTGCGGAACTTCCCGCGCACCCCGTAGCACACGTACCCAGGCCAATCGCGTGTGGAACTTCCCGCGCACCCCGAAGTACACGTACCCAGGCCAATCGCGTGTGGAACTTCCCGCGCACCCCGTAGTACATGTCTCCCAGGCCAATCGCGTGTGGAACTTCCCGCGCACCCCGTAGTACACGTACCAAGGCCAATCGCGTGTGGAACTTCCCGCGCACCCCGAAGTACACGTACCCAGGCCAATCGCGTGTGGAACTGCCCGCGCACCCCATAGTACACGTACCCAGGCTAATCGCATGTGGAACTTCCCACGCACCCTGAAGTACACATACCCAGGCAAATCGAACGGCTGGGGGTGGGGGTGATAGGGTACATGAGTGGGGGCCTGGTGGAGGCTGCCCCTGGTGGCTGGGGGGTGGAGGTGGTGGGAGACATGAGTGGGGGCCTGGTGAGGGTGCCCATGGTGGCTGGGGTGTGGGGGTGCAGGGGGACATGAGTGGGGGCCTGGTGGAGGCTGCCCCTGCACTGCTGGGGGGTGGGGGTGCAGGGGGACATGAGTGGGGGCCTGGTGGAGGCTGCCCCTGCACTGCTGAGGGGTGGGGGTGCAGGGGGACATGTGTGGGGGCCTGGTGGAGGGTGCCCCTGGTGGCTGGGGGGTGGAGGTGCAGGGGGACATGAGTGGGGGCCTGGTGGAGGCTGCCCCTGCACTGCTGGGGGGTGGGGGTGATAGGGGACATGAGTGGGGGCCTGGTGGAGGCTGCCCCTGGTGGCTGGGGGTGATGGGAGACATGAGTGGGGGCCTGGTGGAGGCTGCCCCTGCACTGCTGGGGGGTGGGGGTGGTGGGAGACATGAGTGGGGGCCTGGTGGAGGGTGCCCTTGGTGGCTGGGGCGTGGGGGTGCAGGGGGACATGTGTGGGGGCCCGTGGAGGCTGCCCCTGGTGGCTGGGGGGTGGGGGTGATGGGAGACATGAGTGGGGGCCTGGTGGAGGCTGCCCCTGCACTGCCGGGGGGTGGGGGTGGTGGGAGACATGAGTGGGGGCCTGGTGGAGGCTGCCCCTGGTGGCTGGGGGGTGGGGGTGGTGGGAGACATGAGTGTGGGCCTGGTGGAGGCTGCCCCTGGTGGCTGGGGGGTGGGGGTACAGGGGGACATGTGTGGGGGCCTGGTGGAGGGTGCCCCTGCACTGCTGGGGGGTGGGGGTGGTGGTAGACATGTGTGGGGGCCTGGTGGAGGCTGCCCCTGGTGGCTGGGGGTGGGGGTGCAGGGAGACATGAGTTGGACATGAGTGGGGGCCTGGTGGAGGCTGCCCCTGGTGGCTGGGGGGTGGGGGTGGTGTGAGACATGAGTGGGGGCCTGGTGGAGGCTGCCCCTGGTGGCTGGGGGGTGGCGGTGGTGGGAGACATGAGTGGGGGCCTGGTGGAGGCTGCCCCTGGTGGCTGGGGGGGTGGGGGTGCAGGGGGACATGTGTGGGGGCCTGGTGGAGGGTGCCCCTGCACTGCTGGGGGTGGGGGTGGTGGTAGACATGTGTGGGGGCCTGGTGGAGGCTGCCCCTGGTGGCTGGGGGGTGGGGGTGATGGGAGACATGAGTGGGGGCCTGGTGGAGGCTGCCCCTGGTGGCTGGGGGGTGGGGGTGGTTGGAGACATGAGTGGGGGCCTGGTGGAGGCTGCCCCTGCACTGCTGGGGGGTGGGGGTGGAGGGAGACATGAGTGGGGGCCTGGTGGAGGCTGCCCCTGGTGGCTGGGGGGTGGGGGTGGTGGGAGACATGAGTGTGGGCCTGGTGGAGGGTGCCCCTGGTGGCTGGGGGGTGGGGGTGCAGGGGGACATGTGTGGGGGCCTGGTGGAGGGTGCCCCTGCACTGCTGGGGGTGGGGGTGGTGGTAGACATGTGTGGGGGCCTGGTGGAGGCTGCCCCTGGTGGCTGGGGGTGATGGGAGACATGAGTGGGGGCCAGGTGGAGGGTGCCCATGGTGGATGGGGGGTGGGGGTGCAGGGGAACATGAGTAGGGGCCTGGTGGAGGCTGCCCCTGGTGGCTGGGGGGTGGGGGTGGTGGGAGACATGAGTGGGGGCCTGGTGGAGGCTGCCCCTGCACTGCTGGGGGTTGGGGGTGGTGGGAGACATGAGTGGGAGCCTGGTGGAGGCTGCCCCTGGTGGCTTGGTGGTGGGTTTGGTGGGAGACATGAGTGGGGGCCTGGTGGGGGCTGCCCCTGCACTGCTGGGGGGTGGGGGTGCAGGGGGACATGAGTGGGGGCCTGGTGGAGGCTGCCCCTGGTGGCTGGGGGGTGGGGGTGGTGGGAGACATGAGTGGGGGCCTGGTGGAGGGTGCCCCTGGTGGCTGGGGGGTGGGGGTGGTGGGAGACATGAGTGGGGGCCTGGTGGACGGTGCCCCTGGTGGCTGAGGGGTGGGGGTGCAGGGGGACATGTGTGGGGGCCTGGTGGAGGGTGCCCCTGCACTGCTGGGGGGGGTGGGTGTGGTGGTAGACATGTATGGGGGCCTGGTGGAGGCTGTCCCTGGTGGCTGGGGGGTGGGGGTGATGGGAGACATGAGTGGGGGCCTGGTGGAGGCTGCCCCTGGTGGCTGGGGGTGGGGGTGATGGGAGGCATGAGTGGGGGCCTGGTGGAGGCTGCCCCTGCACTGCTGGGGGGTGGGGGTGGTGGGAGACATGAGTGGGGGCCTGGTGGAGGCTGCCCCTGGTGGCTGGGGGGTGGGGGTGGTGGGAGACATGAGTGTGGGCCTGGTGGAGGCTGCCCCGGGTGGCTGGGGGGTGGGGGTGCAGTGGGACATGAGTGGGGGCCTGGTGGAGGCTGCCCCTGGTGGCTGGGGGGTGGGGGTGCAGGGGGACATGTGTGGGGGCCTGGTGGAGGGTGCCCCTGCACTGCTGGGGGGTGGGGGTGGTGGTAGACATGTGTGGGGGCCTGGTGGAGGCTGACCCTGGTGGCTGGGGGTGGGGGTGCAGGGAGACATGAGTTGGACATAAGTGGGGGCCTGGTGGAGGCTGCCCCTGCACTGCTGGGGGGTGGGGGTGGTGGGAGACATGAGTGGGGGCCTGGTGGAGGCTGCCCCTGCACTGCTGGGGGGTGGGGGTGGTGGTAGACATGTGTGGGGGCCTGGTGGAGGCTGCCCCTGGTGGCTGGGGGGTGGGGGTGATGGGAGACATGAGTGGGGGCCTGGTGGAGGCTGCCCCTGGTGGCTGGGGGGTGGGGGTAATGGGAGACATGAGTGGGGGCCTGGTGGAGGCTGCCCCTGCACTGCTGGGGGGTGGGGGTGGTGGGAGACATGAGTGGGGGCCTGGTGGAGGCTGCCCCTGGTTGCTGGGGGTGGTGGGAGACATGAGTGTGGGCCTTGTGGAGGCTGCCCATGGTGGCTGGGGGGTGGTGGTGCAGGGGGACATGAGTGGGGGCCTGATGGAGGCTTCCCCTGCACTGCTGGGGGGTAGGGGTGCAGGGGGACATGTGTGGGGGCCTGGTGGAGGGTGCCCCTGGTGGCTGGGGGTGGGGGTGGTGGGAGACATGAGTGGGGGCCTGGTGGAGGCTGCCCCTGCACTGCTGGGGGGTGGGGTGCAGGGGGACATGAGTGGGGGCCTGGTGGAGGCTGCCCCTGGTGGCTGGGGGTGGGGGTGCAGGGAGACATGTGTGGGGGCCTGGTGGAGGGTGCCCCTGCACTGCTTTGGGGTGGGGGTTGTGGTAGACATGTGTGGGGGCCTGGTGGAGGCTGCCCCTGGTGGCTGGGGGGTGGGGGTGATGGGAGACATGAGTGGGGGCCTGGTGGAGGCTGCCCCTGGTGGCTGGGGGGTGGGGGTGGTGGGAGACATGAGTGGGGGCCTGGTGGAGGCTGCCCCTGCACTGCCGGGGGGGTGGGGGTGGTGGGAGACATGAGTGGGGGCCTGGTGGAGGCTGCCCCTGGTGGCTGGGGGGTGGGGGTGCAGGGAGACATGAGTTGGACATGAGTGGGGGCCTGGTGGAGGCTGCCCCTGGTGGCTGGGGGGTGGGGGTGGTGGGAGACATGAGTGGGGGCCTGGTGGAGGCTGCCCTTGCACTGCTGGGGGGTGGGGTGATGGGAGACATGAGTGGGGGCCTGGTGGAGGCTGCCCCTGCACTGCTGGGGGGTGGGGGTGGGGGTGATAGGGGACATGAGTGGGGGCCTGGTGGAGGTTGCCCCTGGTGGCTGGGGGGTGGGGGTGGTGGGAGACATGAGTGGGGGCCTGGTGGAGGCTGCCCCTGGTGGCTGGGGGGTGGGGGTGGTGGGAGACATAATTGGGGGCCTGGTGGAGGCTGCCCCTGGTGGCTGGGGGGTGGGGGTGATGGGAGATATGAGTAGGGCCTGGTGGAGGCTGCCCCTGCACTGCTGGGGGGTGGGGGTGGTGGGAGACATGAGTGGGGGCCTGGTGGAGGGTGCCCCTGGTGGCTGGGGCGTGGGGGTGCAGGGGGACATGTGTGGGGGCCCGTGGAGGCTGCCCCTGGTGGCTGGGGGGTGGGGGTGATGGGAGACATGAGTGGGGGCCTGGTGGAGGCTGCCCCTGCACTGCCGGGGGTGGGGGTGGTGGGAGACATGAGTGGGGGCCTGGTGGAGGCTGCCCCTGGTGGCTGGGGGGTGGGGGTGGCTGGAGACATGAGTGTGGGCCTGGTGGAGGCTGCCCCTGGTGGCTGGGGGGTGGGGGTGCAGGGGGACATGAGTGGGTGCCTGGTGGAGGCTGCCCCTGGTGGCTGGGGGTGCAGGGAGACATGAGTGAGGGCCTGGTGGAGGCTGCCCCTGCACTGCTGGGGGGTGGGGGTGATAGGGGACATGAGTGGGGGCCTGGTGGAGGCTGCCCCTGGTGGCTGGGGGGTGGGGGTGGTGGGAGACATGAGTGGGGGCCTGGTGGAGGCTGCCCCTGCACTGCTGGGGGGTGGGGGTGATGGGAGACATGAGTGGGTGCCTGGTGGAGGCTGCCCCTGGTGGCTGGGGGGTGTGGGTGCAGGGAGACATGAGTTGGACATGAGTGGGGGCCTGGTGGAGGCTGCCCCTGCACTGCTGGGGGGTGGGGGTGGTGGGAGACATGAGTGGGGGCCTGGTGGAGGCTGCCCCTGCACTGCTGGGGGGTGGGGGTGATAGGGGACATGAGTGGGTGCCTGGTGGAGGCTGCCCCTGGTGGCTGGGGGGTGGGGGTGATGGGAGACATGAGTGGGGGCCTGGTGGAGGCTGCCCCTGCACTGCTGGGGGATGGGGGTGATAGGGGCATGAGTGGGGGCCTGGTCCCAGGATCAGGGACAGGATTGCACACAGGCACCTCCCCGGCGACCTGTGCTGCCTCCTGTCCCTGGTCCTGCACTGCACCACTAGCACCAGTGGAATCCCCACCTCCAGACCCTGTCTCTGTTGCTTGCACGGCCTCCTCCTCAACCAAACCCCCCACCAACCTGGATGACTCCGTGCCATCTTCCCCCGTTGGGCCCTGTGGGGTCCCAGCTGCCCCTTCTGCTGCCGAGGAGTCCAACTCCGTCCTCCGCCTCTTGGACCTCCCCCCGGCAGCTGCGGCCTGAGACGCGGCACCGGACTCCTCACTCCCCGATGAGATCACAACCTGGGAGGGGAGCCGGGCCTTGCGTCTCCGGCTGGCGGTGCGATCCCCGCCGCTGTGCTCCACAGCACCTTCTCCGCCCTCTTCATCAGTTGACGCTGCAGACAGGGAGAAATGAAACACAGGCATCAGGGCACTGTACAATGGACACATACACACATGACAGTTGCACATGAGTGGCATTGGCAAACCTCAGACATGGCATCACAATCGGCAACACACATGTAATTTCAACTTGCACACATGAGCCATACCACAGCCACATCGCAACTGTCCATGAAACGAGTAGGGAGGCGTCCTGCCACTTGTTTTTAGATCTCTTTACCTATACATTTTGGTAAAGGGTGATTATTTAGCATGCAAAAATAGGATTTGGCAACAGCTTTATTACTTAGCTAGCTGTCAAAGGATATTCTAAAAAGATGAGCAAAAGAGGCCCTTGGATTGCCACATTTTTTAATTTTCTTTTTAAGAAAAAAAGGGATTACTTAGTGCTAGTAGCTGCACAACATCTTCTATGCAATTAATTTTACAAGAAGATGTATAGGTGTTTTTTAAGGTACATCGTTCGTCAAAATACATTCATTTTCTCATTTTTAGAAGTGCATTTGAGAAAGGAACAGAAAACAAACATGTTTATGGCAAACAACTTGAAAAATACAAAAAAATTAATAAACAAATGTAAAAACCTAGAACCATCATTCACAAAGTTTTTTGTCTTAAGTAAATAATAAGTGCAAGACAACTGGTGTCTGTAAGTTCTTAGGAAAACAGGGACCTAGTCTTTGGTCAATCGCAACTGTCAGCACCATCCATACACATACAACAGCATGAGCAGGCAAAGGTGAGCCAGACATCACATGCAACACAGGGAGTGCACTACACATGCACGCACACCACCACACTTGCATGCATGTGTACACCTCAACCAACTGTCGCAGTGTTCCAATGGGCATCCATGTCACATCTGCCAATCAGGCTTCCACATCCCGCTGTCACATGCATCCATGTTGCATCACTGTTGCACCCTTGTCAAATACACACACATGCACATGTACACAGTGCTGATAGATGCTGCTGAAAACAACATACATGCGTGACATCACGACCATGCCCACTTACATACACATTCATCCAAACATGTGTGCCAACGCAACTGCATTTGGCATGCAAGCCTACACACTCAAGCACCATCCATGTCTCACACATGACAGCCCTCGCATGTGTTAGCCGCACGGCCCTGTACACCCCCACCCATACTCGGCCCCAAACAAGCATATGTGCAAACGGCACACTACTGGCACATCACCACACGCACAGCTTACAATCATGATGCATGCACACTTACCGCTCGACTCCAGACGGGTCTGCCTCTCAAGGACCTGGACGTGGAGCGCTGGGGATATGCGTTCTAGGACCCTCATCCGATCTTCCGACAAGTGGCCCCGGCGCCCCTTAGCATCCGCTGCCTTCAAGAGGTGCCAGGCCTTGTTCAGGGTCCTGGACCTGAAGTCCTCCCAGCGCTTCTTGACATGTTGGAAGTCACGGACTGCCACCCCCTCCGTGTTGATGGCAGTCATGATGTCCGTCCAGATCCGAGTCCGTCCTTCCTTGTCGGCGCGCACACTTCCGTAGAGGGCATCATACTGCCCCAGGACTTGCTCCACCAGGACACCAACTTCCCTGGCACTGAAGCTGGTGCCCCTCTGCCTCTCTGGCCGGGGGTTGTCAGTGGTGCCAGATGCTGCAGTGCCCGACATGACAACCCCAGAGGCAGGAGTGGGTGGGCAACTGGGTCCTGGGGCTGGGCTGTGAAGCGATGGAATCCCAGTCGGGAGTCTTCGGTTCCAGCAGGGGTGGTCACAGCAACAGCACCTCTGGCTGATGTGCAGGCAGCAAATGGCAGGGCACGTGGGCAGCAGGCAGTCAGGCAGCAGCAGATGGCAGGTGGGAGCGTGCTCGGGGCTCTGGGGGGCAGTAATTCGGCCTTGTGGGCAGGAGCGTGGTCTTCCGTGTGCTTACGCGTGGCCAGCTTGATACGGAGTGATTTTGCACGTGAAAATCCTGCACGTCTGCGTGTAAATCGAGGAAAGGCCCTTAGCGCGTACGCACGTCAGCACGCATATGCGATTTCATTGGACCAAAGTCCCTTAGCGCGTAAGCGCGTCTGTGACGTGATGCGCGCGGGTGTTTCCCTCATTACACGTGATGACAGAGCACACGTGGATTTCCACCAATTGCGTGTAAAACTTCCTGCGCACCCCAGAAATACACGTACCCAGGCCAATCGCGTGTACGCTCACTTCCCTCCGATTACACGCGATGACACTCGGACGTGCAGTTTTACCACGTGTGCTCGCATATGCGATTTCATTGGCCCAAAGGCCACCATGCGCAGCTGTGACGTCACGCGCATGTCCGTAGAGAATGGCGCGTGTAAAAAAAAAGAGATACACGTCCGAGTGTCAAAGCGCGTAATTGGTGGAAATGGCCTCATCACGTATGCGCGTCTGTGACGTGTGTATAAAAGGTACGTGTAGAACGCCATTTCCTTGTACGTGCTTTTCGTGGAGAGCGAGTGGGTGAAATCTGTACTTCTTGTCGGTTCACACGCAATTTACTTCAGAGCGTTTCCAGTTAGTACTCCCTGTTACCTCTGACAGCTTTTTCTCTTTTCCTCTTTTTCCTGGGCCTGTTTCCTCAAACAGCGTTCCCTTCTACTGTTGTCCTGTCTCCTCAGACAGCGTACAATTCTTCTTTTGGCGGGGCTGTTGCCAACGCGCACACGCGCATATTTTTCACGCTTTTGTTCCTGGCAGACGGTGAGTCGCGCATGTATTTAACATCTGTGCTTGCCTCATGTGTCGCGTACCCCTTCAGAGGTCATTCTAGGCTGCGTGTGACACGCATACGTTCATTCTTGTGTTTCTGGGTGCCACAGCGTAGTACAGGTTTATTTTTCCACGCACGTGGTCTAGGAGGGGTTGCGTGCACCTTACTTCCCTTTTTTGGGGTGCCTGTGCGTTGCGTGACCCGTCATCTTTCCCCAGGGGTGACATACAGCCTTGCTAGAGCACTAGGGTACGATTACCATCTGGTACCCAACCCCTTTGACCCCCAATTGCCCAGGACAATAGTTCACATCGACTCCCATAAGCACAATAACATCAGTGCCATGGCTGGGAGGCGAACAAGCCGTAAGGGTGGCAAAGGTGGCCGAGCCCCAAGTGGTGGCCGTGGTGGATCCGGTAGGGGACGTGGCCATGACTTGCAGAGTGCTCCTAGCCCCCCATGTGTGGAGGAGCAGTCAGGGACACCCATGCACCCCCCTGGTTGAGGTTAACGTGGCTAACACCATCCATGCTCAGCCCTTGTTGGACCAGCCCACTGTGGAACCAGACCTGGCACAGGGTGACTCCATGGCTGACTTCCAGGTCAGCAGGTCTAGGCCACATGCGCCGGTGAACGTTGGTGTCATCAGGCCATGTGGATCAGGGGCAGCTAGGCCATCTGCTGCCCCGCGTAGGCAGGCTGGGGAGGCTGCAGGGGCAGCTACGGCTCCAACCACCCCACCTCTCACACACCCAGCCAGGATAGTGTCGGTCCAAGTCCATCATGCTGACATTCCCCTTGACACCATCACACTTGAGCTAATCCCTGCACCAACTCCCATGCTGAGTGTGCAATCCCATACTCCTAGTACAGAGTCCACCGGGGCTCCTGCCCCTAGTGTCCAGAGCGGCGTAGGACACTCAGGATCCCCACCACCTTCCAAGCGGAAGAGGAAGAGTGCTCGTCCAGTAGAGGCTGATTCCCCAGACACGGCTACACAGTCCAGCCCGTCAAGGAAGCCCAGCTTCAATGAGGCCGAACTGAATGCACTTGTAGAGTATGTGTCCGCACATGACCGCGAAATGGTGATTGTTGCAGGATCCAAGACCACACCTGCACAACGTCAGGCACACTGGCAGACCATTGCGGACATCATAAGTGCCCTTGGAATCGTGAGGCGCACAGCTACTGAATGCTACAAGCGCTGGAATGACCGGAAGCGCAGGGCAAAGAATAAGCTGGCCTCAAGTCATGCCGCAACTCTAGTGACTGGAGGTGGGTCTCCAGCAGGCGACATAGAACTCACTCCACATGAGCAGGTTGCTGGGACCTACGTCACGGAGGAACAGATCCAAGGCGTGGGAGAACTGGCAGATTACGAGGCATTGTCTGGTGAGTGCACATGCATGTGTGTGTCATCCATGTGCATGGTGTGTGTGGGAGGGCTTCTGTTTGGGTGCCAGGTGAGGGTGTGTGTGCCTGAGTGGTTTGGGTCACCCATGTGCCTCTTCCTATACATTCTGCGCACCAGCATTTGGGTATAGCAGCATCCCTTCTGCCAACATTAGACATCCAGCCCAACAACACGCCAGTTGCACTTGGAGTGTCATCTTGCCACAACATTGTTGCTTATTTACCTCTGTTTATTCAGGCAGATTGTTTGCATACCACCACTTTTACTCGGGATTTCTCAGTCCTATTGTCACATGTCTGACATGGCTACGATACAGTGGACTGGCTTAGTTTCCTGGACATGATTTGTTTAGACATGTCCCTGTGCTATAGGACCATTTTGGACTGGCAGCTGCAGGTTAAATATTTGAACCATTTCAATGAAAAAATCAATTACATTAGCAAACTGGACTGAATGAACAATTGGTGACCTCCTCTCCCTCTTCACTTCATGGCTAGGGTACATGCCATCTGTGTGATGGCATGTGTATTTGACCTGCCAATCACTGGCCAATGTGTGATGCCACTGCTAGGCAGCATGCAGCAAATGTGTTTATCTTCCATCTTGGTGTCATCAATGTGTGCCATCTGCCTCCCCTTCACACGCAGTGACGGTGCATGCATGGGAGGGTTTTAGTCATGTGGGACATGTGTCAATCAAGTACTGTTTCTGTAGCCTCTCAGCCCTAATTTTGTGCCATAGTGCTAATGCCTGTTTCCATTTGTTTTCTTTTATGTCTTTGCAGGGGATGACGCACTTGATACTGCTGGGGTTGTGGAGATGGTGCAGACCCAGGAGGGTTCTGAGGGCCGACCGACCACCAGTGAGGGACGTGGTGTGGTGGTGGGTGAGAACCCACAACTGCTGCAGGTCGTGCTCTCAAGGGGTGTCTCTGGCTGCACCTCCCCCGAGCTGTATTCAGGTGTCGATTCGGATGATGAGACCTATGTGCCGTCGCAGGTGAGTGTTCCTGGGAGGGATTCTGTTCTGTCCCACCCACCTGCACCAGGGTTAGAACCCTCAATGGGGATGTCAGTGTTGGCAGGTACGCCTTTGGTGGTTACGGATGCAGGGTCACACTCCGCGACATCTGATCCTGTTCCTGGGCCAGCAGATCAGAGGGGGAATGCAGTCATGCAGCCTCAGGCAGTGCCGGCACAGCAAGGCGCAGTTCGTCTTGCCCCAGACAGGTGTGGTGCCCGCCGACGTGGTGGCCGTCAGCCACCTGGCAATACCGCATGGGAGCAATCCATGTACGGTATGGCAACCCAACAGGCAGCATCATCAGAGATGATGGCTCAGGCCATGGATAGGGTGGCCACTTCCATTGTCCCCCCCGAAAGGCTGATGGAGCGACTACAGCAGGCAACCGACTCCATCTGCCAGTCACACGGGGAGGACATGTTGGCGTCCGACAGGGACAGGCGGGCGGCACTGGCGACTCTGCAGGAAGCCATTTCCATAGAGTCCCAGGGCCACAGGGAAGCCCTGAGGGTAGAACTCCTTCACCTCAGGACGACTCTTGTTGAGCTTGAGGCTTCAACAAACAGAAGGACCGAACAGCAGTTGGAGCGTCTCACACGTACGCTCTCAGCTGAGATGCAGGCAACTAGGGCGGAGGTCCGGGCATCCCGTGAGTTGTTGCATGGGGACCACCGCACACTTATCCTCCAGAACGAGACCTACCACACCTGCATGCTTGCAGCCATGGAGGAACAGACTAGGGCTTTTCGTGGGCTGCCTCCCATAGTGCCACCACCTCCTGATGCAGCTGCAGAGGGTGAGGAGAGCGACAGCAGTGATACTCCCACAATAGGGTAGCCGTGTAGGCCATGAGCCCATGGAGGTTTTTTTTTTTTTGCAAGATCAACACAGGTGGGTTTTGGTGTGCACCCTGTCCTCGGACCTCCTGGGTGGCCTCCCCCACCCCCCCCACCCCCCCCAGGCCCATTAATGGCCATTTTTTAATTTTTTTTTTTTTTTGGGTCAGTGTGTTGCCTTGTGTGGCTCCCGTGGGCATACACTGCATTGTGGATGGGCACATGCAGGCTTGTCATGAATTTGGTTCAGATGCTTGGGTTTTTGTGACACACACCCCTCCTGCTTCCCGTTTCCATGGGCTTGCAAAGGGTGTGCCCAAGTGACATTGACGTACATGGTGACATTGGACTCCCATTCGATGTGTGGGCAGTCTGTAGTCAATACTGTGTATACATTCATAGTGCATATTGTTGTTGTATTGTACACTGCATGGTGTATTGATATGTGCCTCTGCATCCATCTCATCCTCCTAATTTGCAGGTCCATTCCTCATGTCTTCACAATGCGGTCCACCTTGGAACTGGAGTCCATGTTGTAAGCAGTGCACCTACACTCTTGCGTGGCGCTAACACTGTATACTTGGAAGTGTTTGGAGGGCTGGCATCATCAGGTAGTGAGGCTAGCAAATTTTTAAGTCTGTAATGTCATGTTTAAGGTAGGTTGGAGGTTTTGTAGGTGATTGGTATTCTTGGTAAGTATTTGGTAATGTGTGTTGTAGGTCCTGCATTACTGTGAGCATTTCATGTGTGGACATGTTTCCATTAGGGACACTGTAGCTGGTGACACTTGGGGCATGTTGTGGGGATTAATTTGTTTCTTCTCACATTGCATGACATGCCATGGTGTGTTGTGTGGCCGTGCCGGGGAGGGGTTGGGTGACATGGCACTGTTTTCATGTAGTATTTTGTGAGTGGGTATTCATTTCTGCAGCATGGAAGTGTCTTTTGATGACACTGCATTGGTGGTGTTTGTGTAGGTAGGGATGCACACATTGTGACACTTCCACATGAACAATCTCAGGCTGCTATGGTTCTGACAGTTGACTGTCCCTTTGTTCGTCTTAATTGTCAGGTCGAGTCATCATTGCTTATCAGATGGTATGTGCCAGGGCTGTGTGCACTCCACTGGGGTGTAATTTCTTTTTTTTTTTTTTTTTTTTATTTCATAATTTTTTTTTATTATTCAAGATACAGATATTATTACATATGTTAGTACATTACAGACTTTGAGTATATCTGGTAAACATAGAGAATGAACAGAGATAATAGTTTTCAGCAAGAAATGGTATAACCGTATGGAAGATATTTAAAATTAGATGCATTAAATTGAACAAGAATGGAGTAGCAATTGTAGTAAGTGCTGATTAAACCTGGATTAATATAATACATATCTGTAATGAGTAATTGATATGGAGGTATGAGTAGAGAGATGGGGAGACAAGACAGGGTTACAGACAGCTGTCATACTATATACAGAAGGGAGCGAGGTGGAGGGGGGGGAAAATGGGTATAACAGATTTATTGCATAAAGCTGATTCTTCTCTTACATTGATAATTAAAAACAAGCGTTTTTATATAAGTATAATCATTCAATTAGTAACGTAAGCATGAGAGTGTATATTCAGGAGCCATGAGCAGTTGCATTGAAACAGTTGAGATAACATGTGAAATAGTGCCATTTAGCGTTGTATTTAGGGATTGTATTGAGATTTTTTGCCATGCACATTTCCAATTTGTGAGTTTGACATAAAGCGTTCCACCATGCTCTGGTAGAGAGCGATCGAAAGTCTTTCCAGTTTGCAGTAATACATTTTAATGCTATGCATATGAGTAGGTCATATAATCTAGCAGAGTCCGGTGGAATTTGCATTGTGATGGCTACGCTTCCTAAGAATATACTTAAAGGAGAAAATGGAACATATACAGAGAAGATGCGCTGAATACATTTCCAGATATCGTACCAGAATTTGACAATATATGAACATTCAAAGAACATATGCATATAAGTGGCAGGAGAAAGGCCACATGACCAACATTTAGCGTCGTGATTCGGGTTAGTCTTCGCTAATTTATCCGGAGTAATGAATGCTCTATGTATAAAGAAATAGTAGTGTTGTGTAATGTTAGCTGAGACTGATACTTGTTTGATTTTAGAAAACAGGCGGTGCCATATGTGGTCCTCAAACTTATATCCTAAGTCAAATTCCCATTTGAGACGAATAGGACAAATATTAAATGTTGAGGTTAGCATATTATATATTTTTGAGGCTCTGACCTCACCTGTCATGGTTAGCTGTAGTAGTCTAAGGGCGTCTGGGGAAAGAATCTCATAGGAGAAATGATTTAGTGCATCAAGGCAGGAGTTGATTAATTTATTGTAAAACTGAAAGTCAGTCTTGGGTATGTTGAATAAGGTAGAGAATTGTTGGAAGGAGAGAATAGAAGGACCATCTATAATGTGTTGGATGAATCTAATTCCCTTTCCAATCCATGCTTTACGATTGAGGATCTTTTTATTTATGACAATATTTTTATTATGCCATAGTAAAGGGGATAGATGTTTATTGGGATTTTTAGTATGGGGGAAGAGAAAGGATTGTAGCGCTGAAACGGATGCTTTAATAGGTTCTGAAATGTTCTTAGGAGAATTCTTAAATATGTATATATGGTCAGTAATATCGTGTGGATGAACAATATGTTTCTCTATTGTACACCATATAGGGATATCTGCAGATTCAGGATCTGTGAACCATTGGCGAGATTGTTTTATGAGAAATGCAGAGTGGTATAGCTTAAAGTCAGGGAATTTAACACCACCCATTTCATAAGGTGCTTTGAGTTTAGTTAGCGCAATTCTTCTGCTTTTTCCTATTCCCCAAAGAAAATTTAGTAGTATGGAATATATAGATTTGAAAAAGGAAAGGGATAGTGGAACGGAAAGGAGCTGAAGATAGTATAGTACAATAGGGGACAGCATCATTTTGATAGTATCCAACCGCCCCCACCAGGAGAGGTAAAGAGGGGACCATTTGGATGTAAGGTCTTTCAGGGTGTCCAATAGTGTTTTAGTATTGAGTTTGATGGTTTCTTGAATTGTAGGGGCAAAACGAAGTCCTAAATATTTGATGGATCCACTACACCATTTGAGGCCAAAAGATTCAATGTCATGCTTGAGGCAATAGGGATTTAATGGCATAATTTCTGATTTTTGTCTGTTAAGTTTATATCCTGATACATGACCAAACTGAGATAGAGTTTCTAAGAGGTTAGGTATATGGAATTTAGGGTTTTTGATCAGGATAAGAATGTCGTCTGCATAAGCAGCAATTTTGGTTATTGAGGAGCCTACTTGAATCCCTGGGATATTTTTGTTTAATCTTATTGATTCCAGCAACGGTTCCAGTGAGAGAATATATAATAGCGGTGAGAAGGGGCAACCTTGCCGTGTGCCCCTGAGTAAGGTGAAGAATGAAGAGGTTTGTCCATTTAAATATATAGCGGATTTGGGGGCTGAATATAGAAGTTTTACCAGTGAGATAAATTTCTCACCAAATCCGTGCCAGCGTAAGGATTGGAACATGAAATTCCAGTCTACACGGTCGAAAGCTTTTTCCGCGTTCAAAGCGATGGCAGCATATCCTTGTCTGTCTTTTTTGTTCTTAGCTACTAGACTAATGGCATTCAGTAGGAGTCTAGCATTTGAGGATATATTTCGTCCTTTTACATAACCTGTTTGATCTGCTTTAATCAAATTTGGGAGGGAAGATTCGATTCTATTAGCAAGTATTTTAGCGAAAATTTTGCTTTCTATGTTGATAAGAGAAATGGGTCGGTAGTTACTGGGGAGGGACGGGTCTTTGTCGGGTTTAGGGAAAATGATCAGTAGAGCTTCCGAAAATGATCCAGAGGTGGATTTTTGCGATATAAAGTATGAAAAAAGAGTTTTGAGTTTTGGTGTCAATATATGGGATAAATTGATGTAGAATTCAGTTGATAGTCCATCTGGACCGGGTGCCTTGCCCTTGCCCAGGCTGTGGATGGCTTTAGTGATCTCTGAGGAGGTAATGTCGCTCTCAAGGTGAGAAAGGTCTGATCTAGGGTATGAAGTACGACTGATGTTTTTAAAAAAGGAGTCAATTTCATCTTTTGGAATAGAACATTCTGGAGTGTATAAATCCGCATAAAATTTTCTGAAGCATTCTAGTATAGCGTCAGGACGGTGATGAGATATGCCTTGAGTGTCTTTGATATGTGATATTTGAACTCTTTCTTTTTTAGTTTTTAAATATGAAGCCAGCATTTTGCCCGCTTTGTTTGAAGTTTGGTATATCTTTGTTTTATATTTGAGTATGGTTCCTGCTGCAAGTTCTGTTATTTCTTTGTTAATTTCAAAACGTAATTTTATTACTTGTCGTAAGTTTGTTGAGTTAGTGTCTGCATAATAACTTTGTTCTGCAAGGGTGAGTTTCGAGTAAAGGTCATCTATATGTTTTTTCCTAAGTTTTTTGTTCCTACCGGAGAGGGCCATTATGTGACCTCTCAAGGCGGCTTTGAATGCATCCCAATTATTGACAACCGAGGTATCACCATCAAGATTGTTAGCAAAGTATTGTTGAATGAAGGCTTGAACTGATTGGTTAAACTGTGGGTCATTTAGAAGGAAGTTGTTGAGTTTCCATCTAGTAGCAGTTTTGTTCGTTTCAGCAAGGCAGAAAGAAGTAATAACCGGTGCATGATCTGATATGATAATATTAGCGATTTTAGAGTCAATAATGGATCCGGATAGGGTTTTGGTTGCAAAAATATAATCCAACCGTGATAGTGTATTATGTGGGGGTGAATGGAAGGTATAATCTAGTTGCGTGGGGTGGGATAGTCTCCAGGTGTCAATTAATCCTGTCTCTGCTAGGCATTGAGTAAAAGATTTATGAGATTTGTTTGGTATGAATAAGCAGTTGGATTTTCGGTCTAAAAAAGGATCAAGGACCTGATTGACATCTCCGCACATTATCAGATTGATGAAGTTATTTTTGAGTATCATTTGTTTGATTGCGGTCCAGAAGGAGGGATCTGGTAGTGTGGGACCATATATGTTGAGAATAGATACTTGTGTAGAGTCAATTAAAAGTTTTACCCAGACCCATCTGCCATTTGTATCTGCATCTTGATCGAGGATTTTGCAGGGTTGTTTTTTACTAATAAGTATAGCCACTCCATTTTTCTTGGAGATTGCAGGACTAGAAATAACCTCTTTAACCCAAAGAGATTTAAGTTTCATAGATTCTTTGTTAGATAGGTGTGTTTCTTGTAGGCAAGCTACTGTTGGTTTATATTTATTTAAATGAGATAATACTTTGCATCTTTTGATAGGATTTTTACATCCTTTGATATTCCAGGTTATACACTTGAAGGTCATTTAGTCGGATATATAATGATAAACATGCAACATACGACTGCGATACGATAATAGAATCAGATCTTTAGTAATGTTGTTAAAAACATATATACCCAGGCAGTGATACAAAAGGATTGAACATTGAGGGTCTGGAAGGGGAGAAAGGGGTTTGATCCCATTTTGGGATAATTTAGGCAATGAAATACAAAAGGTTGTAGAGATCAAACAGGACATAGGATAAGGATTCAGGAGAAAAGAGAAAACGGGGATAGGTATCGCCAACTGGGTCGTCAAAAGGAAAAGAGCGACCATCAGTGGAAGAGGGACACCCGAACGGCATCCACCTCATATTGTTAGAGCAATTGGGTTATAACTGCATTAGGTAATTGCTAGTATAAACATACAATATAATAAAACACCTTTATCACGAATTGAAAGCTAGTCTTCAGGTTGTAGTTGATGTACTTGGCGGATTGGAGGTATCCATGCCATCACACTTTAGGGTTTGTATGAAAGATCTCAAATCAGCTGGATCATCAAATATAGCTGTGCGACCTTCATGTGTTATCTTGAAGGAGCATGGGTGGTATAAACCATATCGGATATTTAATTGTTTTAGAGCAGGGCGGAAGGATAGAAAAGCCTTTCTTCTCAGAGCCGTGCTTCTGGCTACATCCTGTGAGATATATAGTTTATTGCCATGCCAGATAAGTGATTTACGCTCCCTTGCTGTTGAAACAATGAGTTGTAGTTGAGAATATTCCAATAGGTAGAATATCATTGTTCTAGGCAGCTGACGAGATGTGGAGGAAGTTGAAGGTTGCCCTATTCTATGGGCCCGTTGTATGTTGAATTTTGTGTCCAAGGGCAAATGTAAAATAGCTGGTAAAATTTTTTGTAGGAAGATAATAGGGTCGGATCCTTCAGCACCTTCTGTTAAACCTGAAATGCGTAGATTATTGCGCCTGCTGCGATTTTCCAAGTCTTCGTTATGCCTTTGGAGGTCTTTAATAGATTTTTCTAACTGTGCAACTTTAGGGGATATATCTTCAAGTACACCAACTCTTTTCTCTACTTCTTCCACTCTGTTATTAACACCCGTCCACTTTTCGTCTAGTTGCTGTAGCTTAATGTTGGTGTTTTCCATGAAGGGTTTAAGTGCCCTAATTTCCGCTAGGATGACTCCAATAGCAGGATCAGAGATTCCTAGTGGGGGTGGTGATTCACTTTTAGGTCTTTTTAGGTTAGTTGTAGAGGAGGTGGTGTCTTTAGCAGAGGGTGCATTTTTTTGGTTTGCTTTATTTGTCGCCATAGTTGGAGATTGTAAAGTAGACTTTGTCTTTATAGTCTTTAATACTGCGTCAAGTTGTAGATTAGTCTGAATATGTCAGCTCAGTGGATAGTTTGCCTTAGTTATATTTCCTCCTTATTATAAAAAGATAGAGAGTTTTGTTGATTTGCAGGCTTGAATTGAAGGCTTGAAGGCGTTTAGCAGATGCTCTTCATAAATATCATTTAAGACGGCCTATAGTATACAATTATTACATCCATATTGTTTGTACTATGTTACTCTTATGTAAAGAGGCCAAAATGGGAGCATAGAAGAACAATAAGGCGTATACTACAGGAACTTTTTGAATATGTCTTCCAGGTATAGTTGGTAGCAGCAATCTTTCTGTGCTGTGTGTTATTTGAAAAGGAGTCCGCCAGTTTAGTAATGGAGGTGAGGAGTTTGGGGGCTGGGGAACACTAATCCAGGCTGTGTTGCTTACTGATAGGGATTGTTGAAGCAATTGTGGCTAAAAATTTGAGAATTCTGTTTTTATCTGTATTAAATTTTCTGCACATATTCCTCAACACTTACTTTCTCCCCTTTTAACAATCCCTTCTCCCTCCACTCCTCACCTCTCCACTTCCTTTCGCTTTGTTTCTCCTTTTTGGTTTGAATTCGTCCTCAGCAATCTTTTGTTCGGTTTAAAAGTTGCTCTTTTTTTTTTTTTTTTTTTTTCTTCTTAGAAGTGCCCACCAGGTGGCAGCGTCGTCTTGGGCACTCGTAGTGTTAGGCCCAAACCGGCGCGTCACGTGAAGCGCGACGCCGAACTTTTCTTCATGAAGGGCGGCGCTCCTCCTTCACTTTCTCGGGGTCTTGTCGGTGCGCGATGCTGCCAGCTGAGCGGTGTCTCCCGCTGTTCGGAACGGAGCTAAAGAAGCACCCGGTTATGTTCCAGCCTTTTCGCGGGATACGTGCAGGGAAAAAGGTACGTTTTATTTATATATATGTATGCCTAATGCATTTGTTTGTTAAATTATGAGGCGGAGTAGCGCGGTCAGGCGGCCATCTTCTTCGGCGCTTAGCCACGCCCCCCTGGGGTGTAATTTCTATGTGAAGTAATTAGCCACCAGCTGCGTACGGGCTGCCTCACCCCGTGCCCTCTCCCCTCCCATGCGCATCGGGCGTGCATGTGGTTGGGGATGTGGGGGCACCACCATGTCCACAGCCAGGCCCCGGCGTGTTGCAACATTGTGCAGGACACATGCTGCCACTATGATCCTGCACACTACTGGGGGCGCATATAACAGCTGCCCGCCAGAACGGTCAAGGGAGCGAAAGCGTGACTTGAGCACTCCGAATGTGCGCTCCACTATGCCCCGGGTTGCAATATAGGCTGTGTTGTATCTTACCTCTGGAGGCGTGATGGGGTTCCGAATTGGCGTCATCATGTGGGTGCTCAGAGGGTAGGCACTGTCCCCTGGTGAGGAGGTGAGGGGTATCATTAGTGGGGTAGTGACATAACTCTGCATCTGACATGCATGCATGTGCAATGGCATTCATACTCACCAAGCAGCCATGTATCGCCATGCCACCCAGCTTCTAGGTCCCGGCTTAGGGTAGACATTCAGTAAATGAAGCTGTCGTGCGTGGACCCTGGATAGTTGGCATATACTGAGGTGATGATTCCCTTGGCATTACATACTACCTGCACGTTGATGGAATGCCAGTGCTTGCGGTTCCTATATATGTGCTCAGATGCCCTGGGGGGACGTAGTGCCACATGGGTGCAGTCAATGGCACCTAGCACTTTTGGGAATTGTGCCACACCGTAGAAATCCAGGGTGGCAGCCTGCCTTTCTGCAGGTGTCCTGGGCAGGTATATGTGCCTACGGACTGATGGGTGTGCAGTGATGATGTTCAAGACCTGGTGTAGGCAGCGTGACTGCATGGCCTGTGACACCCCACCCACTATGGCACTTGTCCGCTGAAATGATCCTGTGGCCAAGAAGTGCAGTACATTGAGGACCTTCTCCAGGGGGCTGAGTGCTTGGGAGCACAGGGTGGGTGATGTGAGGTCATCCTCCCACTCACTGACCAGGTCCAGTATTATGTGTGGTGGAAACCTGTACCTCCCATACACCTGGTCATCAGGCATCCCAAAAAGGCTGGTTCTGGGAGTGAAAATTCTGGCCCTCACTATCCTCCTCCTTTGGTAACCCACGGCCACTGCTGCTAGGAACGGTATATTCATCCTGGCGTCTGAGCTTGTTTGTTGTTTGCGCGCACTTTTATGCTGCGCGGGTCGACGTACGCCTGCTTCATGCTGGCGTACGTGTTTCAGGATTGGACCATTTATTTTTCGGCGCGTCGTAGGCGAACGTGTGAATCTTCCCGGCCACCCCAGGAATACACGTAGCACGCTCTCCCAAGACCAATCGCGAGTAAATATTCCCGCCCACCCCTGGAATACACGTACCCCACTCTCACAGGCCCAGTCGCGGGTGGAAGTTCACGCGCACCCCGAAATACACATACCCAGGCCAATCGCGTGTGGAACTTCCCGCGCACCCCGAAGTACACGTACCCAGGCCAATCGCGTGTGGAACTTCCCGCGCACCCCGAAGTACACGTACCCTGGCCAATCGCGTGTGGAACTTCCCGTGCACCCCGTAGAACACGTTCCCAGGCCAATCGCGTGTGGAACTTCCCGCGCACCCCGAAGTACACGTACCCAGGCCAATCGCGTGTGGAACTTCCCGCGCACCCCGAAGTACACGTACCCAGGCCAATCGCGTGCGGAACTTCCCGCGCACCCCGTAGCACACGTACCCAGGCCAATCGCGTGTGGAACTTCCCGCGCACCCCGAAGTACACGTACCCAGGCCAATCGCGTGTGGAACTTCCCGCGCACCCTGTAGTACATGTCTCCCAGGCCAATCGCGTGTGGAACTTCCCGCGCACCCCGTAGTACACGTACCAAGGCCAATCGCGTGTGGAACTTCCCGCGCACCCCGAAGTACACGTACCCAGGCCAATCGAGTGTGGAACTGCCCGCGCACCCCATAGTACACGTACCCAGGCTAATCGCATGTGGAACTTCCCACGCACCCTGAAGTACACATACCCAGGCAAATCGCACGGCTGGGGGTGGGGGTGATAGGGTACATGAGTGGGGGCCTGGTGGAGGCTGCCCCTGGTGGCTGGGGGGTGGAGGTGGTGGTAGACATGAGTGGGGGCCTGGTGAGGGTGCCCATGGTGGCTGGGGTGTGGGGGTGCAGGGGGACATGAGTGGGGGCCTGGTGGAGGCTGCC